>NC_071641.1:0-340000 GCF_014839835.1 Dryobates pubescens
ACTCATAAAGGGCTGTAACACATGGAGATACAAGCTCTGCTTTAGGAAGTCCCCTAAGCCACACAAAGCTGATGAAGTACCCTGAGGAGTATGCTGGTCTGCACCTGCCGGTTTGGTCTCCACTTGAAACCGGTAAGGCCCAACGCTCTACCGAAAGAAAGGAAGACAGGGCTGGGCTTGGGCCTTTGGTCTAATCCTCCACAGCCACCAGTGACACCACAATGCTGAGAAATGCCATTTCCCCAATAGATGGAGTCACCAGGCCGCTATTAGGTCTCCCCAGAGCCTTCTTATCTGCAGCCTGAACAACCCCAGCTCCCTCAGCCTGTCCTCATGGAAGAGGTTCTCCAGCTCCCTGATCATCTCCTCTAGACTCGCTCCATCAGGTCCATGTCCTTCCTGTGCTGAGGGCTCCAGAACTGGACACAGCACTCAAGGTCAGGTCTCACCAGAGTAGAGCAAAGGGGCAGAATCAATTCTTTGGAACGTCTGGCTATGCTTCTTTTGATGCAGCCCAGGATGCCACCAGCCACACTGTTGGCTCATGTCCAGTTTCTCATTCACCAGCACCCCCAAGTTGTTTTCTGCAGGGCTGCTCTCAATTTCATCATCCCCAGCCTGGACTGATTTCTAGGATTGCCCCAGCCTAGGTGCGGGACCTGAAACTTAGCCATATTGAACCTCATGAGATTCTCTCCTCAGCCTGTCTCAGGTCCCTCTGGCTGGCATCCTGTCCTTCCATCTTATCAACCACACCACTCAGCTTGCAATTACATGCAAATCTGCTGAATGTACCATCTCTAGACTTACCACCATGTGTGCACAAAAACTATTCTATACTGGTGACCACAAGGAAATTAGGGAAATTTGCACAGGCTGATTCTGAAGAGTGCCTCTCTTCCTAATTGCGGTAACCAAGATAATGATGGATCAGACGTCTTCAGAATAAAATCTAAACAGTTGTTTTGATTGGAGAGGCATTAAGAGAATTACATTTTACTAGAATGTGAAGCTTCAATGAAATCTAAATGTCTCTCCAAAAATTCTTGCATTTCTACAGAATTTTCTGGGAAGAAAATCAAGTAAAGCAACTGTTGGAGTGTCTCATCTTTACAACTGTTTTTAAATGCTGGTTGGGCTATTTAAAGAGCCTTGCATTGCAACAGGATTTAAAAGCCAATCTCTGTTATGAAATGCTTTCAGCATTTGATTTTCAGAAGCCGTGATGGAGGGAAACATTTTAAACAGCTTTGAAATCTTAGGATTTTGTACTGCTTTAGATAACCAAATTCAATATCATTCTTAAAACAGAGATTCTGACATGTAAGGCAAATACTTCAGTTTCATACTAAGAATTCCCACTGCATTTATTCTCTTTGAGCAAGCAGGCAGAACTGCTCCATGTATGGCACTAGACCTGAGGACTCTTATTGTCTGCAGTTTCACAACCAACTGAACTCCTAGCAGAAAATCCCCTTTATCTTTCAGGATTGACTGATTAGCACAAAGTGCTTGTGTAACTCATTTTTAGAGCTGTAGCATTTACATTGTGTCCTCTGCTAAAAGCCAGCTCTTATTTGCAACAGCAGCTAATATGCATAACCTCAGGAAAGCAACGTAAATCTCAATGATGCTTCAACAGAACTAGTCCTGGGGTCCAGCTGCATTCAAACATGCTCATAAACCATTTCTGTACAAGGGAAGGTGCCAAGAGTGTTGATTCAGGCTTGCAGAAGAGAAATGTCAGGAGTTCTTCCTCATCTAATGTTTTATCCTGTCATGTAATATTCTGCCCACTGAGAATGAAACAGACATGCTCCACTGTCAGGAGACCATTGCTCTCAGTCCAGCCAGCAGAACACGGCTCGCTGCTGCCATGAGGCCTTTGCCTCTGGATGGGAGAGGAGAGGGAAAACAGGAAAGCTATAACTTGCAGCTTCTATAAACATGATTTACAGAGTCAACACATCAGCTGTTTGGCATCTCCTGATCACACTCATGGAATCAGACATCACTGAAAAGGGGGGGGGGGGGGGAGGGGCGGGGAAGAAAGAAAAGCCACATGCACCAAGCAGCGAAGACCACTTACCCAGCAGAACTACAAGGCAGGAGGAACACACACCTCTGTGGGCCTCAGTTGAGGAAGTTACCTAAAACGTGTTTGAACTTGGAAACCCTACACAGGACTTCCCTCCAACCCCAAAACCTGTGCAAGTCTTCAAAGACACCTTGTAATTCTTGTTTTCAGAATTACAAGCATCTGCAGCATATTTTTTTTTAGAAGTTCCAACTTCAAACTAAAGGATGGTCCCTGTAACAATCCTGAAATTTTGTCTGAAATTTCCAACCTGAACTGAAACAGGTCAGGTGAAACCATGGACAAAATACTAAATGTTTACATGTATGCATACACTGTGCTGATTGAGACTCCTGGGGGAAATGCCTTGAAGGAAACTCTGAGGATAATGATTCTAACTAGTTGATTACATCAGAAAATGCTTAAAGACTTTTCTCAATGTACTATAGACAAAACATACCTTTAAAAATTAACCACATCCGTCCCTGTTCTTCTGGAAAGAGTACATAGACATGTTTAACTTTTCTGTCATTTCATTTTCTTTAAGAAATAGTCTAATGTTACAATTCTGGAAATCTTTTTGAGAAAGACAATTCCATGAGAACACACCGTAAACATCCCATCACCCTGCCCCAAATTTCCTGTGGTCATATAATTCTGCACAACAACTTCAAAAATCGTAGAAGTGACCAGACAGGAGAAATAGGTACTTAGTAGAATTATGACTTTTATTTTTATTCACTAGAGCAACATTGAGGAAATCATTTTTACATACAGTTGTTTGTTTTAAATCAACTTTACAAGCAAATTCCAATATACAGTATTTACTCTGGCCTGGGTTAAAAACACAAAAACAACAAAGCAGCTGTAAGGGTACCTCTTGTTTTCACTAGTATTGAATTTAAGGTTTCACTGACAGTGGAATTATATTGTTTTTATTGTGGTGCTTTTACAATTAAGTAGGCAGTGAGCAGCTTTACCACAACAGTAACTGAATGTCCTTGATAGCACAGTTGCAAAATGACTATACGGAGATCTACTACCAGGGTCATCTATTAAATCCACTCTGCTCAGAAAAAGCCACTATAAGGAGATGAGGAATAGCTACGGAAGCCCAATTCAAGATGGGATTCCCATTTGTATGGCAAGAAAATGTCCATATGGAGAGGATTATGTGCTGTTCAATACCAGAAATACTTCCCCCCCCCAACATGCAACTGACTTGAGTATGACACTTCAGAATGTGCATATGGTTGTGACATGCAAACAAAGTAAATGGTATTCAGTTTTCTAGCATCTTTACAACAAATCAGTCTCTAGATCAAGGATTACATGAATTTTACTGACTATGATGCAGTCTAGTTGCTGTCTAGTCTCACTGTTGTGAAGAACCCACTTCTTTTTGGAGCTGCATGGAAAAAAAAATCACTGCTGTTTTGGATTTTTCAGGACCTTTGTGATTATTTTGAGAAAGTCTAGGAAGTAATATTGCACTTTTTTTTTTTCCCCTCAAACATAAACGTATGCTAAGTATATCATTCTTCAAGGGTTAGTCCTTGGGAAATTTTGCCAGTGGCCTTGATCGGTAGTAGGAAGTGCTAGGTAGCTTCAGGGAAGGTGAAGGTAATAATCTGTCTACATCATCAGCGTTAAAATTCCACAGTTAAAGTCATTGCACAACAAAATCTCAGTACACTATGAATTTTTTTAAACATCCTAGAGTGCATGTCAGTTCTGTGAAAGGGATGTCAGGATACCTGGGAAGTGGCAACACTAGCAGGGAAATTAGTTTCAAACAAAAGCCACACATAGCAGGAGGCATCTAGATCATTTTAGGCACAACTCCAAGCAATAAAGCTCATTTAAAGTGCAATTATGTTTCTTTTGTGTTTATTCACTTGTTAAAATGCTTAATTGCCTCTGTACACACATGCTGAATGGTAGTTTAATACTTTCTGTGAATATTGCACAAAAGAATGAGAAGTAAAAACAACAAAAAAATGGCAATAAATGAGTTTTAGAAACCTAAAACATCCCGAAGATATCAAATCCGTTAAAAAAATGCATTCAGGATTATCTGCACCAGTACTGATGATATACCTGCGCCATCCACAAGGTAGATACATTACCTGAAAATACTTCCTTAATTCCACTTGACAAGCTCTACAAAGCACTCTCTTAATCTGTCTCCCCGCAAGCCTCATCCTTCAGTGAAGCTTCAAACTTCACTTTACTACTTCCAGTCACCCATCTACTGACAGGCTTTGCTCGTACTCCGGACTTGCTATACATGCAACAGAGCCTTCCCTGGTAAAGTCTGAAGAGCCAGAACATGTAGCTGTCTTCAGAGGGATGTGAGGTTAGCAGCTGAATATAAATACAGTTCAAGCTAGCATCCGTCTCGTCCATCATCAAATCCTTCTGACTCCAGCTCACTGTCTCACTAATCTGTCAGAACAAAATGGGGAAATGCTATAACAAAGAACATGATCTACTTATGCTCCTGTAACACAGAAAAATGTCCCCAAGGATAAATCTCTTTTTGTTCTGAAATAAAAAAAATTAAGAACGATTTTCTTTATGAAAACCCTGATCGTCTTTTAGCTTTGTGCCTCTATTGTCAGTAAAGGTGCAGATAAATATCTACATTTTCAAATGTAAACATAAAAAAAATGAGTAACACGAAATCAGTCTGGTGATACCTCCAGAATAAGAAGCAAAAGAACTTATGGTGAAATACCTGTCAACAGTATGAGGTGAAAATCACCCTTTTACACAAAAGTATATACAACAAAAAATAAAACCAGTTTCTCTGCAAGGAAAGTAAACTTAAAAAAAACCAAACAACCCCCCCCACACACACAACCACCAAAACACCTTCCACAAAAATCTATATGGACCAGACAACACACCATGAATCTGATTGTTCCCTCAGCAGTTTTAACACTCCTGAGAAAATTAGCTGCCAGGAATTAGTTTTGGGGATTATAAAAAGTCAGTTTTGTCTTCTCCTTGAAATGCTTACACCAAAGACCATTTAATTTGATGCTCAGGGAAAGAGAATAACTGTTAGAGCAACATTGAAGGGTAGTCGTTTTGCTCCTATAACAACTGTAACAATCACTGTTACCTTTATTACTTTTTACTGACATTCTTGCCTCCAATTAACAGAAGTTCTGCGGGTCCAGATTAATAGGAACAGTTCTAAACCAGAAATGTCTTCTTACCCGCTTGCCCCTCAAGCTTTTACTTTTTCCCTTCATTGTTAGTTAAAAGAACTTTAACAATGACAATTTTTCATGTGACAAATCCAAAACCTTTCTTGAGTATCAATTACGTAACGAGAAATTCAAGTGAGATGATTTTTTTTATTCTCCCATCCCCCCAAGAGATCCACCAGGATACCCCTAGTTAAAGGGCTGGTATTCCAGATTTGATTTTTGAACTTTGTTATGAAATGTCTATACCTATTCTTCCATTCTCTCCAAGAAAATACAATAATATGTCAATGTCCTATAGCCAAAAATTCAAAAGAAACCATTATTCTGTTTCATTTCACAGACTTTATCTGCTGCTCAGGAGCATATTTTGAGCAAAGTCAGTGTAACAGCCTCTGCCATAAAAAACAATTCAAGAAAAGAAGAAGAAATTCAAATTGGCATCATCCACGAGACAGCGATGGCAAAAGGAAGAACTGGAAACGTGACACAATATTAAACTTCTAGAAAGCTTCACTGGATATGCATGTACTGAATTCATAGCACATGTCATGGTCCCATAGATCCACCACGATGGGCATGAATTTCCAGACTACTTGCAGAAAAAAACCAAAAACAAAACTTCTCCTAGAGAGCAAATTTATTAGTTTTTTGTTTTCCCCAAAAGCTCCTTCCCAGCTATCATGCATTTTTTTTCAGAAATTACCAACCAAACCAAAATTAATTCACAAAAAAACCTAAACCCAAAATATACATCTCTGAAAAACTCCTAGGAGTACCAGCTCTGGATTAGGACACCACAGGATTGCTCAAAGCAAAGAACTGGGGTTAACTCACTGTTTTCTAAAAATAGATGTTTGGGTTTTTTTTTTTAAATGCAAGTTTTATTCTGTAAAATAGCTTCAAATCCTTACACATATGGCAAAGTTTGTGCAAAATTCAAGTCAGGTACATTAGAGTCTTTCAATATTAGGCAGAAATCAATAAATACAAGTAGTACAATGAAAGTTTAAAAATATTAAAACATATGTTGTGCAACCTCAACATAGGTGTTATGGACCCCATATTCCCAGAGGCTCCCCACTAACCAATTCATAAAATCCTCTATTGGAAGGTTTTGCACAGGTATCCTTAGCACTGCTTTTTAAGAACCTACCCAGTAAGGTGTCTATTCAACACAATAAAAACATTTCTCTAGATTTAAACATATTACAATGTTTAAGAGAGATTTGTTTCACCCTGTGAAATCTGCTTTAACATCTGTGAACCGTGAAAACGAGATAAATAAAGAACAGAGCAACTTCAGATTACAGCAAAACAAAACAACACAAGCCACCCACCCACCCCCCCCATCAGATTAAATAACATTAAATATGTCAGTCTTGAGATAATGATAAATACGAGCATTTTTGCATAGGCCTCTGGAATACAGAGTCAGAATTATGGCCAATGAAACATCTGCTAGCAAGTCTAATTTTCCACCACTCTAACCTAACGAGTACTCAGAACCAAGTTAAACCAAAGAGTAGTTTCATTGTCTGACAACTCAAACAGAGGTAAAAAAACCCCTGATTTCTGCTATCCTCAAATAACATTGTGCAGCGTTCTGGTGTTCGTGATCACCAAGACTTCAGTATTTGCCTAATCACTAAGATCACTGGGCAAAACAATCTTTAATACAAGAGAAGCTGCACAATGGATAACATGAGCCTGAAAACTGAATGGGCTAGAGGATGCAAACGCTAAAGAAAAAAGCTAATTTTACTATTCACTCAGGATTTGCAGGCTGTAGATAAAGTAGCCTCAAAGGCAATCAAAATAGAGTAGATTCATGTATGGCATCATTTGCTGAAATGTAGGTACATCTTCAATGCATCTTTGGTTTAGGGAGGCGGGATTGCCGACTGGAGGGCAAAGTCTCCCCAGGATGCAAACTGCTATTCTGTGTTTGCACATTTTCTTTCCTCTGTACTGGTGGCTTTGGGATGTTAGTCTTCGAAAAGGTGTTTTGAGGCTCTGGAGGTACCAGTGTGGATTTCTGACTGCTCATTTGCTTAGATTTAACAAAGGACATAGTTGGTGGGCGAAGTTTAGACACTTTCTGACTCTGTTTACCCTTCAGGTTATCCTGACCAGATGTTGTCTGCAGCTGAGTTGAGCTACTTAATGGTAGAAGCTCACATTCCTTGGAAGCGGTGGAATGATTTGCAGATCGTGGGAGAACGGCCATCGTAGGAGGCACTAAAGCATTTGGGGGCTTTGCGATTCTTGAAGTCTTTGGCTGAGAAGCCTGATTTGTGAATGAGGGTTGACCTTTCACAGCTAATTCAGTCTGCATCTCTCTAGCATCAGCTTGTGCAGAGGCCTGACAACAGGAATGGGATGGCAATGTACCCTCCTTATTACAAGTCATATCTCCAGTGTCTTCAGTGGTTTTATTTTTCATTTTTTCCAAATATGATGCATTCTCCTCTTTTATGTTTGACTGTGTGCTCTTTACAGAGTTTACGTCAGTCAGGTTATTTGGGAGAGCGCCATTTGCAGCATTTCGATTCTGATGATTGCTATTTTCACGCAGACCACGTTTAGGATATTCACTGTGGGCCTCGATACGTGGCATTTTTATTAGTTTTCCCTGGGCGAGGTCTGTGGAAGTGGGAAGGCTGCTGGAAGGCTGTAGTACTTGAGGCTGTTAAAGATAAAAGAATGCAATCATGTATTAGGCAAAGAAAACACCAAGTAACATTCTGAATCCAACATGTGCTGGCTGGATGCTTGATAAAGGCTGTTTGTCTGTTTGGTTTTTAAATCAAAACTGTGACTTCAGCAAAACAGGATGGCTCATGAAGCATCTACAAATGCAACTTAAGTGGAAGAAATTAAAGCAGCACTGAAATACACAACAACATAAGGACAAAAAAAAAGTTAGCTTTAAAAAAACAAAATTAAAAAAACCCAACCAAAACCACAAACAACCACCACACCACAAAAAAGGCATGGCTGATGGTTCCCCACCTAAACCTGCAGGACAGTGTAACAATGGCACATGAGTACTGATCAGTTGTGATTGGAATGCTTAATACCCAAATATAATGGCTACCAGAGTGTATCCATCTTTTAATTTCTATTCACTGTATACTCAGGTTCACTATCCCTAACCTTTTATCAATGTTCTATACCATACAGGCAGGAAAGGAGTTTAATGGACCACATGAACTTACAGTGCACTTTCCTTGCCTTACTGAGGTCAGAAAATTGGATACAGGTATGTTGTAATTAGGCGCCAGGCATCACTTAGTTTTATCTTGAATGGATTTCAAATGGGCCAATAAAGAAACACCAGGGTAAAATGGAGTATATGTGAAGCTAGATATCACATACTACCACATGGATAAACGAGAAATAAAGACAACTCAAAGATTTTATGCTTTATCAGAAGATACAAGCTAATCAGACATGTCAGACAAGAGATTTGCCAGTACCTCTTCTGGGTCATTTCTATTTTCTCTTTGCTCTTCCCTGTAAAAAGACTCTTAAAGATTAATTTGTGTGCTAGCTCCACAACAACATCCCAGACCTTCCACTTCTATACAGATCTTGTAAGAATTATTAAAACTTCTACAACTGATGACAAGACTCAAAACATATTAAGACAAATTTTAGTTTTAGCATGTTTCAGGTTTGGATGACTCTCGTCATCTTTCTCAAGGAAGGGAACCATTACATTTCTTGGATATCACCACATTTCAGGATTATTTAAGCTTTTGATATTTTCCCTGGTATGATTATTACTGAAGACTGAATCCTCAAGTTTCATCATCGGGGGGGCGGGGGGAACCACCAAACAAAACCCCCCCACCAACACACACACCAAATTAATGGTAATGAGAGAAATATCAAGGTTTCTGAATCTAAATTTGGTTTACTAGCTTTTTTTCCCTCTAGAATGCACTGGTTCTACCTGTAGGAAGAACTAACATCTAAGCTGGATCAGTGACATCAGGAAGCAATACACAGGTCAAGTGCAAATACGTGAAGCACTCTGAATAAGTTGGATTTTGGAAAGAATAATTATTTTTAAAAGCCCTCAAAATGATGTCAAATATGCATCAAAACATTATTCCTTACACGACCAAAACTAGCTTAGCTATATGTATTATTTTTACCCAAGCAATCCTACCGGAAGGAAGAACTAAACACAATAATTCAGAATACTAAAACTGTTACAGCTTTGAAACCTCAGCTGCAAAAAAACTGCTAAAAACGAGTGCAGAAACCAAAGCAATGCATACCTGATTCCCATACATATACTTAAACTAAATTAAAACTTCAATTAACACTTTCTAATCCTAAATGGAGCAAAACTGCAGTACCATTGCAACTAACAATAGTGTGTCAAATTTCAGTATGTAAAAATAGTCAGAAAATATTTTCTCCTCACCTAGAAAGGGTTTCAAAATGCCAGCCTCAAAAACGCAGACAAATATCCCATCTGACCATTACAAATACTAACTTTTTGATATAAAAGCAACCCTACTCCCACTAACCAGAAAAATGAAAAATTCATAAGCTACAGGAGAAATTCAGTTTGTAAAGAAATAAACCCATCTGAAATACTGCAAACCAACAAGCTTATGATTATGCTATTTTTCAACCTATGGTAAAACCGAAATTTTACATTTATACATCCTAAATATAACCAAATATTTCTTTTCCTCATCCTCCATAACCTAAAAAGGTCTAAGAAGCTTACTATCCAGAAAGCTAGTTAATTAGAAAAGAGCAGCTACAGGCTAAAAATGAGGAGAACAGTGGTACCATCTTTGCTGAGTTGTTTTAAATACGGTAGTCTTCTAGTTTTGAATTTCTGCTTAGTCAAAGTCTGCCCAATTATCACGGCTACTGATCTCTAGAAAGAACTACATATATTAAGATGACACAGAGCTAAGAAACATCACTTGCAAAATACACAACTAACAGTTCACAAAGTATCTGTCGCCGAAATCTGTATTATCCTAATCCACAATTTACATATTGGCCTTACACACGAAGTTGTCCTTTTGCCAGGGAAGTCATGACTGTACGTCCAGCAGAGGGACTCATGTTTGGTCAATTCTGTCTTTCAGGCAGGGCGTTCTTTCCCATGGAAGTCTTAAGAAAACTGTTAGTCATCTGCATTGCTTTGAGTGCACTTTGATAAAACTTCAAAGTGAGACAGACCATGACTTGGTGCAGACTGTCCTGCTAATCAGCCTCTTTTTGTTTCACGAAGAAAATAATCTGGACAAACACCTGCAATTCCTTTAGGCTGCTCCAACTCCAAAAAGTTAGACTCTTCAAATATTTTGACAGCAATATAAAGAAATAATACTAGCTCTCCTCAAAGTGAAAGTACATTAGCTGAAATGCTTTGTGCACATGCTCCTTTGTGTACAACAATGAAAGACTTCTTTGCGCTGGCAGGAGCTCTCCATAGAATCAAATAAAGACATTTTCTCCCTGCAGTATTTTGAGGCGTGAGGGAAGTGAAGCAATGAGAAATCTGAGAACTGCATGCACATCTCATAGACATGCATCATGCATGGGGCGGGGAGGGGAGAAAAAGCACTACAGAGAAAAGTCATGAGGAGATGAGAATAAATCTGAAGTTGTACTGTACCACGCTTTATCACAGAAGTAATGGACTAACTTCTCAACTCCTTGCCAATGGCATAATGGGAAAGCAGAGACAAGAAAAAGACAAGGACAACAATGTCAGAGGACTAAGACAAAACAATGAGCAATTGCCATGACAGAACTGCAACTTTTCACCATTTAAATTGCAATTTCCATGTCCCCTGCTGGATTTAATCCCACCTTGAGAAACAAAGGTAACAGTGTTTAAGTAATGCTGTACAAATCATATTTCAGGGAAGAACTGCATGGAACATCTCTGCTCTTACAACTCCAAGTCTTCTAACACAGTTAATCTCTTAACACTTGAAATACTGTTTAGAGCTGTATTTAGAAATTGTGTGTAGGATTACAACTACATATCAAAAATATTTGCATCCATGCACATACAAGATCTCTAACAATGAACAAGGTACACTGTAATGCACATTTTTATTTCATTGCTCATGCTGTTTAATAACTCGTCTTCCTCCAGCTCAAAGAGACTGCAAATTACCATGGTTTCTTTTTAGAAGAGACAGGGGGAAAGGGACACAAACCCCACTAGATAAGATTTTTTTGGTTTCTGATCAGTTCTGACATCCCTCATTTCACCACAGGGACAGGGGAGGAAGGATGGGTAGAGATATTGCCCTTTATGTCAGGAAAGGGACAAAGCACGAGGAACCATCCCTCAAGAACTGCCATGAACAGGGAACAGGTCAACAGCTTGTGGATAAAAATTAGAGACAGTAGTTGGGGCCTGCTACAGGTGACCAGATCAAGGGGAGTCCACTGATGAAGCCTTTCTACTCCAGCCAGAGAAGGCTTGGCACTCACATGCTCTTGTCCTGCTGGGGGACTTCAACTACCCTGACACCTGCTGGGAAAGTAGCACATCAGGAAGACTCCTGCAGTGCCTCAGTGATAACTTCTTGAGGGAGATAATCGAGACCCCTGCACCAGGGAATGCAATACTGGACCTGATGGTCACAAATGTAAGGGAATTCATCAGTGATGTCAAGGCTGGGGGAAGACTGGGATGCAATGATCATGCACTGGTGAACTTTGCAGTCCTAAGTGAAAAAGGACAGGCAATGTTAGGAAGGCAAAATTCCAGCTCCTTAGGGAGTTAGTCGGTAGGCCCCCGTGGTAAAGAAATCCTCAGGAACAAAGGAGCTCAGCACAGTTGGCAGATCTTTAAGGATATTAACCTTAGAATGCAAAAGTCCTTGATTCCAATGGGTAAGAAATCTAGGAAGGATGGGAAAAGACTGGTACAGATGCATAAAGACCTGATGGTCAAAATAAAGAGCAAGAGGGAACTGCGTAGACAGTGGAAGCAGGGACAAGTAACCTGGGAGGAGCATACCAACACTGCCTGGTTGTGTAGAGGCCAGGAAGGCAGAGGCACAGCTGGAGCTGAACACAGCAAGGGACACAAAGAATAACAAAAGCAGCTCCTACAGGTCCATCAACCAGCAAAGGAAGGTTAAAGAAAAGTGTCCCCCCTCCGATGAGTAAGAATGGAGAGCTGGTACGGACAAGGAGATGCCAGAGGTACTCAAACCTATTTGCCTCACTCTTCACTGGAAATCTTGCTCCTCCCCCATCCCCAGTCAAGAGACCTCTAGGTGAAGACCAGCAGGGTAAAGACCCTCCCAGCATAAGGGAAGATCAACTTCAAGACCACCAGAGGAATGTGAACATACATAAATCTATGTGACATGATAAGATGCATCCCAGAGTTCTGAAGTAGTGCCAAGCTGCTGTAGTCACCAAGCCACTCTCCACAATACTTGTAAAGTGCTGGCAGTCAGGTGAGGTCCCTGAAGACTGGAAGGGAAACACTGCACCTATTATAAAAAAGGGTAAAAAGGAGAACCCTGGAAATCACTGACCTGTAAGCTTCATTTCTGTTCCTGGGAAGATCATGGAATTGATCCTCCTGGAAGGTATTCTAAAACACACAGAGGACCAAGATACAAGTCAAGACAGCCAGCATGGCTTCACTAAGGGCAAGTCCTGCCTGACCAGCCGGGTGGCTTTCTACAATACAGTGACTACATCACTGGACAAGGGAAGACCAACAGATGTCATCTATCTGGACTTCTGTAAAGCCTTTGACACATCCTTCTCTCTAAACTGGAGAGATATGGATTTTATGGGTAGACTGTCTAGTGGATAAGGAACAGGTTGGATGATTGCATGCAAAGGTAGTGGTCAAGGGTTTGATATCCAGATGGAGAGGAGTGATAAGTGGTGTCACTCAAGGGTCTGTATTGGGACCAGTGCTGTTCAGTAACTTCAATGATATTGACAGTGAGGTTGAAGGAACTCTCATCAAGTTTGCAGGTGATACCTAGCTGAGTGGTGTGGTTGATACGACTGAGAGACAGGATGCCATCCAGAGAGGCCTGGACAAGCGGGCTAAGAAGAATCTCATGAGGTTCAACAAAGCAAAGTGCAAGGTCCTGCACCTTAGTTGGGGCAATCTTTGATATCAATATAGGCTGGGGGAAGATGAAATTGAGAGCAGCTCTTCAGAAGAGGACTTGGTGCTGCTGGTGGATGAGAAGCTGGACATGAACCAACAGCGCATGCTTGCAGCCCTAAAAGTAAACAGCTTAGCCAGCAGTTCAAGAAAAGCAATTCTGCTTTTCTGTTCTCTGGTGAGATCTCACCCAAAGTAGTGTGTCCAGCTATGGGACTCCCAACACAAGAGAAATACAGACCTGCTGGAGTAGGTCCAGAAGAGGGCCATGAGGATGATCAGAGGGCTGGAGAACCTCTCTTCTGAAGGCAGGCCAAAAGAATTTGTCCTGTTCAGCCTGGAGAAGAGAAGGCTCCAGCAAGACCTTATAGATGTGTTTTAGTATCTGATGGGGACCTACAGGAAGGCTGGGGAAGGACTGTTTAGAAGGGCTTGTAGCAACAGGACAAGGGGCAGTGGTTTGAAATTAGAGCAGGGTAGATTTAGGTTGGACACAAGGAAAGTGGTGAAATATTGGAACAGGCTGCCCAGAGATGTGGTTGAGGCCCTGTCCCTGAAGACATTCAAGATCAGACTCGATGTGGCCCTTGGCTGCCTGATCTAGTTGGAAGTGTCCCTGCTAACTGCAGGGACACAGGACAAGATGACCTTTGAGGGTCCTTTCCAATCCAATGCAATCTGTGAACAGACAAATACAACCTCATTGAAAGATTAACTTTTGCTTACAAAGATACACTTGGTTAAGGTACAGGAGACATCTCCTGCAACTACTCAGCTTGAGAGAAGGGAGTTTTTCTTCCAAGACATTTCTTCTTACAGCTGAACAATCATTTCTTACAGCAAAAAATCATTCCATATAAAGGACAAAAAGGTAATGAGTACAGGACATGTTAAATAATTTGCCACTGTCTTAACATAAGTGATAGAACTTCCAAGATAACATTCTGAAGCAACTTTTTATCTTCTACCACCAACACTTTGTACACCCCACAAAGAACCTGAATCATTAAATAAAGGTTTGGAAACACTTCCATGTTAAGCATAACAAAAAAATGCATGAAAAAGCAAACCTGGGACCTGATTCAATGTGCACACAGCAGCTTTCTTGCTGGTTATAAAAAGCTATGTGTCACCTGCTAAAATTGCTTAGATTATCTTTATTTGTAATGCTTATATACAAAAAAGTCTAAATACTTTCCTTGAGGTGTACAGTAAGCGAAGCTGTGAACACCACAATGCCTGAGTAAGAAAGCATTTTTTTCAGTCAGGGTTTCTGTGTGGAGAAACACTTGGGGCTAAGAGCCTAGAAAAAGTGGTATAATATTCTTGCATTACAGCGAGATCTCATAATCTGTTCATTGACAACATGACTTCTAACTGCATCACTAAAGCTCCAGAATATGAATGCTATAAAGTAAACCCCATAGCTTTGTTCATCAAATGACAAAAAAAACCCAAAAATCAATGTACAAAATGCTGAATTGTTTCAAGGCTGTTAAAGTTAATAAATGTGAAAATACTAAAAATTAGGTGTAAAAGATGCATCCAATTAGGTGTAAAACAAGCACAGGGAAATGTTAATGTTGATAGGGTAAGACAAGCAGCAGGTATGCTAGGACCAACTCCTGCTAATAGAGGTAAACCATACGCAGGTGATAGCACTGTAGTATTAGAGAGCAAGGATATATAACCTGTCCTGTACAGCAGCCATAAAACTATATTGTAGTACATAAACAACTAAATATGAACAACTTACAGATTTATGCCCTCATAATTTACAGTGCTTGTGAGTGATCTGTATATCCACTACTATCAAATCAGTAATGGAATTTGCAGTATTCACAAACAAATGATATTTTAGGTTTGGGATACAGAAGTTAAAAGGAAAAAAACTGATCAAAATCTAAGATCTTCAGACAAAGCACAGCCAAAGGAAAACAGACTACTTCATGTTTCCACCACCTTCTCTACATTATCTCAAAGAACATCAGCATATACTTTAAGGCTTTTTTCTTATTCTCAGTGGTTATACCCAGATCAATGTGTGTCTCAAAACCCCACATTTGACATTCCATACTAGCTCAAAAACCAGCAGGCCTAGAACTACTAAACCAAGGGAAAAGTAATGTGGGAAGAGAAGGATGCTAGTAATTCCAGTAATGTTCTACTTTAAGGGACTCCTCACATAGTGGTAAATAATTGATTTTACAAGTGTGTCAGCAAAAACATCCAAGAAACCTCATCATTTATACTGTGTCTTTATTCTTAGTATTTATCTTTTCATCAAACCCAAAACATAAATAAAAAGGCTAGGAACGCTCAGCTTAGGAAACATTTTCCTAAGCAGCAGGTTAATTAGAGTTTAGGTTAATTAGCCAAAGGCAAATTTTCACTCATTTCTCTTGCTAATAGAACATGTAAGATGCATACTAAAAGATCCAACTTGCTTCAGTCATGGAAGTGTGCTATGGAATCCCTGAATGAGAAGTTGGAGTTAGTAGAAGAGGTGGGAGCTCAGAGAACTGCTAGGAGATTAGCAAAGTTTTCTCCCTCAGTTTAGCAAAGCAAACATGACACCAGAACACCACATCTGGTAGCTCAGACACCATGCTCCCATTCTGACTCTCTCCAATTGGTAATCCCCCAAAATGTGGCATTCGTATGTTCTTCAAGCCTAGAACTGATCTTTGTAAACCTGGACTCTCTGCTGAGAGGACAAGAAAAAATAGTCAGGCTGTGCTACTGCCGGCCCCAGAAACAGAAGACATGATGATCAACTTCAGGGGTTTTACGTTTGGTACACACACACACAGAGCCCCACATCAAACAGCGCAGGAAAATAAAGCACATCCCTCCATTGCTCAGAGGAAAGCCTAAGAAACAGGCTATACATTCCTGATGAGTTAGTTAAAAGAACATTGTCACAGAAACTTCAAGAGAGTATTTGAAACACAATTTACAAAATACTTTACACAAAATATATTTTTCTTGCAATTGAAGTAAGTTAAGATTATTGCAATCTCAAATATACTTAAGTTTTGTTTTCGAAGGTGCAGCTCGCTCTTCAGATCTCCATTTGCCCTAAAAATCTTACTACTTTTCCAGCATTTTACTCTTTTATTTCTTGTCCAAATACACTCTTGGGTTTTGCTATGCAAAGACACTGTAATTCTTCAATTACAGTACATTTAAAAAAAAATATAACTTTATGAACTAGTTATATTTCTTTGAACAATTATCTGTTTATAATGCAATCCCAAAGCACAAAGTAAGACTTACCATTTCTCTATGTCTATGTAAGCATACAGTTTCAAAATCAACCATTGTCTTTTTTTTTTGCAGATCCAAGCCAAGAGAACAAATGCATCTTATATCAGCCCACATTGTAGCTAGCACATAAGGAATGTTAATAAATCATGCAAGTTTTGCAACAGCCACTTCAATGTATTAGAAGCTTTTTTACAACAAATACCAAAAGGGACAAAAAAACAAAAATTAGTTTCAAGGAAGTAATTCTGAAATGTTAAGAAAATTTCTTGTGAGAGACAATGACAACACTCTCACCAACATTTTTAAGTACATCCACAACATATTTATGTCAATACACTCACATATGTACACATGCAGTCTTATGAGCCAACAGAACATATACACAAACAGGATAGTATATTACAGCCATGAAAAAGACAGGGAAAATGCAGCAAGCAAGATTTATGTTAAGACAAGACTGAACACAAGGGGCTACTCGGGTTTGCCTGAAGAACTGCTGAAGTAAATCAGCATTTAATAACTGTTACAAAGCTCTAAGTGGTAGCTGCTTATACACTGGCTGAAGGAAGCATTTTGGTTAGCCACAGGCTATGGTGTAGGCCTGTAAATCTGCCTGAGAAAGGAGGATACTACAAGATGAACAGTGCGTGCAAAAGGGAAGCTTCTACTGGAACACGGTGAGGGAGATGAGTGAGAAGTACAGACTCACTCTGTCTGCGGTGCGGTGGAACAGTCCGAGGGATGCCCTGGAATGAGCCCTGCCAGGGAGAGAAGGAGGGAGCAGAATACCCACCCTGTGCAGAAAGAGAGAGGGGGAGAAGTATAATAAAAAAAGAGAACAGGGAAAAAACAAGACACCAAAAAGCCATCCCATTCTTTCTTCTCCCCCCATAATGGTATCACTTCCCAGTTCTACTTTGTAAAAGCAAATGCTACCAAAAAGCAAATGAGCCCAGAGGAAAAATGACATCATGATGCCCTGAACTAGCAAAAAAAAAAAGTCTTACAAAATGCCTCCATTTTTATTCAGTACATATATGCTCATACATCTGTTAAAGACGGTTTCAAGGGAAAAGTATAGGAATTGAGCTTTTCTTTTTTAAAATACATACTAAAAATTGCATTTTTTCAGCTTTCAAAGGTGTTTTTGAAATGCTTCACCAAGCAGTAAGTTTTTTAACACTAATCTGCTGTCAGCTTTAGTTTACAATAAAAAATTTCAAATGCATAGAAACACATTTTTCTAGCAAATCCTAGCCCTTTGGAGGCCATTTCCCTCATGTTTTCATATTATTATTAAATGTAGAAGACAAGTAACATAGAACTGTTTTCCTTTCACTTTGCTCTTGGACCTTGAGTACTCCATTACAGGACTAGAGAACTGTGCATGTCCACGCCAATGCTGGGCTTGCCTGTCAGACATTTTAGATCACCACAGCAGGGACACTATAGTAGTTTCATTCTCAAAACAAGAAGAAGTAGTCTATAATTTTCTCCATACCCTAAGCTTTAAAAGAAATCTATCCAAGTTCAAACTGCCCTCTTAAACTGCATAAACTTAACTTCCTACTTCAGCGAAAGGTGTTTAAGTCTTTACAATTCTTTCACCCTTTAGCAGGTGAAAACTTCTGCCTCTACAAGTTCTTGAATATTGTGCTATCAGTAATGACTGCCACCACCTCCTGGTTACCAGTAACCAGCAGGTATCAAAAGCAACAAGTTGTAGTTACTCTTTGAGACAGCAAGCATAAGATGTCTGAAAGAACATCTGTATCAAGGAAACCATGAACACAGTTTGTCCCTCCTCTCCAGTTTCTCTGCTGGTATATCTGCTGCGGGTAATACTGCCAGGGCTGGACAAACAATGAAGTTTTATTTCCATGCTGCTTCTTTTCAAAGAAAGTTAAGCATTACATTATTTCTATAAAGAAATAAACTGATTTTATCATAGGAGAACTTTAAGCACTTTCCTGACTTTCCAGCTATCTCAGTCTAGTTAGATTTTTACCTACAACTATTCCACACTTCAGTACTGCTCAGGTGTAACTTAACATGTGCATTTAATAAAATTTTAGAATTTGCCAGCCAGAAGACTTTAGAACAGGAAATAAAGGGGGAAAAAATCTGACAAGACCTCTTTGTTCTTCTTCAGAAGCTGAGATGAAATGATTCTTGGAGCAAAATCCAAGGAAAAAAAATTAAACAAGTTCTTTAATCTGATTGTCTCTAGATGGAGATATCGATTACCTAACACTCGGAAGGCCTTCATCGGTAGCCATTAAAAATCAACACAATTTTTAGGCTGCTGCGTGAAAGAACAACGGTACGTACTTCAGTCAAGCAAGATGAAAAAATAACTTAAGTTGCATCAGCTAAGTACTAAATACAGAAATATTCCTCGGAACAAAATTAATGATTGATGAGACATTAACAGCAGCTTTGGATTTTCACAGCACTGTAAAAAAGAATACTTAATTTCTCAGGTTTGTTCACACTTCATTCTAAATTGTCTCAAGGTGAGATAACAACAAAGGATTCTTTCCGCTCTCTAAACAATAACTTAATCTTCAGATAGTAAAAAGCACAGTATTCTCAAGAATAGGTTTCATCTTGTAGAGATTTATCCAAGTTGGCAATGGGCTTTTTTACAGAGGTCTTTAAATTTTTTAATGCATCAAGAAGGGAGGTGAAAATTTTGTATCCTTTCCCTTCTCCTCTTTAAAGAGAAAGATTAAGACAAATACAAGGCAGATGAGCTAGATAACAGTTGTGATACTACTGTAAAAGCAAATAAATATTTAGATGCTTTGATACATTCCAGTAATTTTTAAGAATCCATAACAGCACTTCAGAGCAAAGCACTAAGAACAGTCCTCTCAATAATTCTTCATGTTATTGACACATTACTCTGACTGGAGAAGTAAATGAAGTAAGTGCAAGTTAACTTCCTTCAGTGTTTTTTGCCTGCTAAATTGAGTTCGTCTCCAGGCATTGTTCAATCCCCTTTTCCCAAATGCAGGAGAACATTCTATAATGACAAGCAAAATAACTAGCTCTTGATCTGGCAGTAGTCTTAAGAGTTTATACTGCTTGTATAGGCAAATGTCAAATAAATGCCAGATTCCTTATTTGTTAAAAAAAAAATAAAAAACATAACAAGTGCTGCTTAATTACACATCAGATCAGCATCAGTTGAGCCAAGGATGGAGGAGGATATACTGAGAATTTATTAGGTAGTCCTTAAATCTTACAAGGAAACAATGCCAGAACTGAAAAATGAGAATATGACTTACCTCATTTTTACTAAAATCAAAACATAAACATCTGATGGGATTTCAATGGGTTTTCCTGGGTTTCGAAGCAAGTCTTTCCACTTGCATTTCAGCAGCTCCTCCCCTATCTGCTCACTGCATCAAGCCACTAAGCTTAGATCCCATCCTTCTCACTTCCCAGATACTAGAATTGTGAAACAGCAAAAGCATTCCAAAAGAGAAGTGATTCAGAACTTTAAATACCAGGCAAAACAGCAGATTCAGGAGTGGAAAAATAAGACCAGCTCAAATAAAGTAGACTAAGAACTGTGTGTGTGTGTGTGTTTGTAAAGGATGAATGTTCTTCAGAGATTCTGATGAATTGTACAATTGCTGCTAAGTGCTTTATGAAGTTCTGACTAACTGCACAGCAAAAGCAGACTTCCCTATTGCCATGAAGAAACCTCAGCCTTAGAATGAGCAATCGCAGCAACGAAAGTAACTGCTTCTGCCAGAACAGGACAAGAGAAAGGTTTCTAAGCTGTTGTTACACAGTAACTTTAGGCCAACAGCCAAGTATTCTGGCTCTTGCTCCAAGGATACACCAATATCCCAAACGGTTTCTGCTTTAAGAAGAATTTTCTGTTACAGAACCACAAACACAAGAAAGATAAATTTTTATCCATACGACTGGAACCTTTGAGCACTTCCAAGTACAAGTGATTTTTGGCTGCACCTCATCCAGCATTGCCACTTGTCACAGAGCTCCACATAATGACCAAACCTAGACTTACATACTTTTAAGTATTAATGCAAACAACTGCAGTAGTCTCCTCTTGCCATCTAGCACCCAGAAGGTGATGATTAATAAGCATTTCTGACATGCAACAGTCTTTGGGAAGTGAATAGGTCCAAAAACCAACCAACCAACCACACCACACCACACACACACAAAAAACCCCACCCGCACAAAAGCCCCCAAACAAACAAACAAAAATTACCCAAAAAAGCGTCTTATGTGCCAATTTGCACTAAACCGAAAAGAACTGCCTGTGAAGGTTTTAAAGAGCCTTTCTTCTGTGTATGCCCCTATGTGTTATGTGCTGTCACTGTTAACAGTACAAGAAATAGATGCACCACATGACTATCTTAAATCCAGCTATGGTTCTGTCTCACTAAGCATGCATGTTATAACAGATCAGCAAAGAAATGGCAGAGAGAATGAGAGAAACCTAGGGTGAATGTTAAGATAAACACTAACAGAGTGACTTGGCTTCAAAATCTGAAAAGTTAAATTCATGGTTCCAGAGTCAAATCTCAAAGGGAGTTTAAGGCCAAGGTTGAAAGACATTTAAAAAAAAAAAAAAAAAAAAAGTTCATCAAAACAAATGTGAAAGGCTTTGGAACAAACAACTGGAAGGCTCAAATGGAAAGTAAGGAAGATCTCACTGCAGAAGCAGAGATGTAGCTAAGAAGAAGAATAAGCATGCTCCCATGCAGACTGAGGGGTTTTGTTGTCATATTGTCAACAAGAAGAACGTATACACATTTAGGAAGCAAAGCCTAATCACTGTGTACTGCTCTGACAGCAAGGAGAAAAAACAGCTTTTCCTATATGCTATCTACTGAGCATCCATGAAATAGTAGTTGTGTTACACTAATGAACCTGAGAGGTCAGAATCTTACCTACAATGCCAACCAAATTCAGGGCTTTCTAATTCGCTTGCTTGTCTTCTACTTCTCAGCATCTGCAAACAACTTTTCCACTTTGACAAACCAAAAACTTGTTGACCTGAACTTGACATCTAACCACTTTGCCCTCAAAATCTCAACAACAGTATTGGTATTTAATATTACAGAAATAATGCCACAAATTCTGCATTACCACAGATTACATTCTTGGTAAGCTATTTCTGTCAACTTTAACTTCTTCAGGAAATTTTATGCTCAAAACCTAAGTAAGAGTGTTCAGGTACTGGAACAGACAGTCCAGAGGTGGCAGAGTCACAGTTCCTGGAGATGTTCAAGAAATGTATGGACATGGCACTTCAGGACATACTTTAACAGGCATGGTGGTGTTGGGTTGAAGGTCGGACTCAATGATTCTCCAGCCAAAACAATTATAAGATTAACTGCAAGTGAATTCTGTAGAAGAGAGCTGTAAGACATCTTTCTAAAACCACCATCAAGGAATACTTGTACAAGCCTTCATCCTGAAGACAGCTATCCAGAAATTCCAAGTTATCAGTCAGCAATTCCACAGATTTTCAGCACACTGTCAGGAGACTAGTTACAAGAAATACCATGCAGCAGACAGAGCAGCCAGGCAATTGGTACCTAGCCATTGATTATTAATAGGCCAAATTTCCAAAAGATTTCTTTGCAGCCATTAGGTTTTACTGCATGAGTACTAAGTTCCAATGACTAACCTGAAGTTACACAGCTTCCATTTATATACACATTTGCCTTTTAAATGGGAGGGGTGGGAAGAGGAAAAAAAAACCCACCCAACTAAATATGCTTTCAAAAACGGCAGTCTCTAAAAAGCATAGCACCAGACAAGTTTATAATCGCATCAGGATGGGCTATTTTCTGGAAATAAGTGGTAATAAAGGCAGAAAGAAAGAAAAACATAAACATATTGTTTCTTTAGAAGTTAATGACATGCCTTATTCCTGGAAGTGTTTAAAACCATGCTGGATGAAGCTCTAAGCAACCTGGTATAGTGAGAGGTGTCCCTGCCTATAGAAGGAAGGTTGGAACTAGTTGATCTTTAAAGAATCCCTTCCAACTCTAGCCATTCTGTGATTCTGTGACATTTTTAAAAGAGTATGTTTAATTATATTCACTTGCCTCTTTACTGGGTGAGCCATGAAGTGATCAGAAATATTGGCTGTTCCAAATGGACAGAAAAGATGCAATAAATTGCTGCCATTCACAGAATCACAGAATATATCTGGAAGAGACCTCAAAGGTCATCCAGTCCAACCCTCACCCCAAGCTGAAATGTTTTAATAGCCAGTTGCCACTCTTACCATTTCCTAGCTTATTCCAGTATCTATTCTTTGTGAAACACTAATGTTTCTTGAAGCACTTCCATATTTTTTTTTCCAATCAGTAAATTGCTCTATGTTCCTAGAATGTTATTTATGCTTCAGAAACCAACACATAGCATCAATTCCAGAATTCATAAACTGCCAGAATAAAGTCTGAAGTTACGATAATGGAACTAAAGCAATTTTCTTACATTCACAATCATTTAAAGTGACTGGCAGGTCAACTCTTACACAAAAACCCCAAAACAGTTAAATATTCATCAACTTTGACAACTTAAGCTTAAAGAAAAAAGAAGGTTATATGCCTCAAAGGAGCAATTCTCTCATTGCCAAGATGCTCAATCATTATTTGGGTTTTAAAAATATAGTCTATACAAAAACTTCATCATTCCATAAACATTTAACTTCATTTCATGATTCACACCACCTTTAGGAACAATAAACCTGATTTCTCCCAGCCTATACCCTCAGTTCAAGACTCTTAAACTGAACAGGAATGTTAAGGAGAAACATCTTTTCTTTTTGTGAGAATATTTTACTTGGGTGTCTCCTCTGTTTCCATTTATTGTACCCCTGCCTCAAAACAGAGCAAATTGTGCCTCTTTTCTACAAGTGACATTTTGTGTTACTGGGTTCCAGATCAACAATGATTTCATGCCTGTGTTTTTTCTGCATTCATAGATCTATTAAGTTGTGCAGGCATATGCATGTTAGCAAAGCAACTGCTGAAGTTGAGGTGTGATTGTTAGAACTGAAAGTTAGCTACACCAGCAAGACTACCACCTTCCTTTACAAAATCCCTCATTAAGGAGCTCCTATCAATTTCTGCTTGTCCATTCAAAGCCTGTAACTTACAAATACACAAATGACGAGACACTAAAAAACCCCACCACACTTTGCCGAAAGCTTTCCAGCCATCCTTTACAAATAAAAGCTTCTGAAAGGCAGTTGGCTGCAAAAACATATCAGCACTTCAAACTCCTTTCTCAATTTCCATCATAGGCATGTAGATAAAACTACTGAGATGTTTATTGTGTCATCATCTACTGATCATATGCCTGCACACACATGCATGTGTATCCATAACCCATAAGCCCAGCTGATTGCTGTTCACAAGTGGTGTACCCCATGTCTTGGTACTGGGGCCAGTTCCGTTTAACATCTTTATTAATGATTTGGATGAGGGGATCAAGGGCACCATCAACAAGTTTGCAGATGACACTAAAGTCAGCAGTGGTGTTGATCTGCTCAAGGGTAGGAAGGCACAGTAGAGAGATCTGAACAGGTTAAATCAATGGGCTGAAGGTACTGATGGGCAAATGGCTGAACATGACTCAGCGGTGAGCCCAGGTGGCCAAGAAGGCCAATGACATCCTGGCCTGGAAGTGACTGTGCTCCTGTACTCAGCTCTGGTGAGGCCACAGCTTGGAGTACTGTGTTAAATTCTGAGCACCATAGAAAAAAAAAAGACATTGAGGTCCTGGAGGGTTTCCAGAGAAGAAAAACAAGGCTAGTGAAGGGTTTGGAGGGCATAGCATACAAGGAGCAGCTAGAAGAGTTGGAATTCTTTAGTCTGGAGAAGGCAAGCATAAGGGGAGATCTTAATTGCTCTCTACAACTATCTGGAAGGAGGTTGGAGTAAGACTGGTGTCAGTTTCCCAAGTAACTGGAGACAGGACAAGAGGAAAAGGGTTTAAATTGTCCCAGGGGAGGTTTATATTGGACATTAGGAAAAACATCTTTACTGAGAGAGTGGCGAGGCATTGGAACAAGCTGCCCAGGGAGGTGGAGGAGTAACCATCCCTGCAGGTGCTCACAAAGCTGTAGATGTGGCATTTCAGGATATCATTCAGTGGTAATGGTAATTGGGTTACAGTCGGACTCGATCTTAAAAGTCTTCTCCAGCTTTAAGTGGTTCTGTGATTCTGTGATCATATACATACATCCAATACACAACCATGAATATAGCAGTGGGGTTTTTTGGACTTTTTTAAAAGAAAAAAAAATTAACCCAAACTTCTTCACACCAAAGCAAATGTCTTTTGGAAACAGGTCACTCAACCTAAAGCTCCTGTAGTTCGCAACTGACTTTCAACGATAAGTACTCTGCTTCAGGATTTATGTATAAAATGAGACAGGAATAAAAAGGAACATGGAAGCAAAAACAGTCACTAATCTTATAATAGCATCAATGCACAAAAAACATCAAATGAACATCACATATATGAAACATCAATTAAACATCACATACATGAAATTAAAGCTTAAAAAAAAGAAAAGTTCAGAAGTACTCAAGTAACAGGAAAAGAGAAATGGGATAAACAAAGACATTACACACATTCTGGAACACATGTGTCAGAGCAAAACAAAAGATACTTAAGGTTCTGTTCTCACATTGAATTCTTTGCACACAGAAGACAGTAGGAAAGCATGGTGTCAAGATAAAGCTATTTGCTAGCAACTGGTAAACATTCAGTGTGGTGGTATTTCTATCCTAGCACTGTGTATTTAACAAAATAATTTGAGAAGGATAGCAGGGGAAATTTATCTTTACTAGCACCTTACATCAAGTAACATATGGCAGGGTAAAAACAAAGAAAAAACAGGAACTAACCCACTTTTGCTGTTTTAGAACACTCTTAGGATTCTCTAGCTGGAGCTGTAGCTTCAAGATGAAAAGACAAATTTGCTGGTGACTGACAAAGGCGCTGCTAATCATTCAAGGGTATTATTATTGTTAATATCAAATATGTCGTTCCTCCCCTAAGTATTCTATTATCATTCTATAAGGCACTTAGGTTTTATGTAACAGAAACAAATGTCATCCATGAAACAACATATGAGAATGAAAATGTCCTTTGTCAAAGTGCTTTTCACCCAATGACTTTTTTTGAAGAATAAAGTTATATTAGAGGAGTAACTTTTCTTTTTACACTTATTTACTGAAACTTAGGCTATACTCTTTCTTTTTCTCAACAATGTTCAAGGCCAGGGTGGATGAGACCTTAAGCAACCTGGCCTAGTGGAAGATTTCTCTGCCAGTGGGTTAGAACTGGACGATCTTTAAGGTCCCTTCCAACCTAAACCATTCTATGAATCAACGATGAAACTTTCACCAGGAAAAAAAATCCAAATAAAGACACCTATAACTTTGAAGTGAGCATACAGGAAGATATCTTCTGTATAATTAGATAAACAGCTTGGACTGACTGTAACATAATCAGTGCAAAAGGTAATCACCCTTTAAAGAGATTTTTAAAGTTTACATACCTAAAAGAAATGTTTGTAATAGATGTTTAAATGAAAGAGTTGCAAAAGAATGGAAGCAATGCACGGAAGAGCTACCACTCTGACATACAGCACAGAATCTCCTAAACAAGGCCCACTTGTGTGGCAGTAAAAGCAGTAGGAAATAAAATGCAGAAGTCACAAGTGAGATGGAATGACACGGTTCACTCACAGAACTCCTCCTCCAGGAGGTTTGTGTAAATTTATCAGCATACGCGCATGTTGTCCCTGTAGGTCTTTGACTGTCTTTCTGGCAGTTACATCTAACAGCCTTAATCAGCCCCAAAAAAAAAATAGAAAGAGAAAGGAAAATTTGTTAGCAGAAAACTGACAAAGCCTCTTGAAAATGAAGACAAGGTCCCGTGTTCAAACATCATGCATTACTTGACAGTACAACACAGTATGATTGAAGCATAGAAACCACTATTTACAGTGCTGCACAACTGCTTCTCTTCCCAAAGTGGATTTAGAAAAAATCCAGAATAATTAGGGATTTTGGGGAAAGGAATCTGATATGCTTAAATTTCTGAAGCACAATGTTCTTAAAGTCACCTTTCAATAATTACAAACAGAAATTTCACCCATCTTTACCACAGAGGTTCTTAGCTGCAAGAAAAGTCTTCATTTACTGCAGTAACTTAAGACTCTCTTGCAGCTAAGAAACTCTGGAAGCCTATCAGGAAATGTGAAATTTCCTTGAAGAAATCTTTTAAGAATGATGTTAAGAGTGAGACTAATTCTATTGGGGGAAAAAACAACACCTACTGCAAAATACTAACAGACAAGAAGATCATTTGTTTAGGTATGCTGTGATCTGGAATTCCATTTTTAAGCAGAACTGAAAGTGAAATCTGAGCCTGTCATTTTTGTTTGAGAGGGAATTATCTCATTCTAGACAGGGTAAGGATGAAGACCACGGGTCAATTTCAGTACACAGCTAAACACTTCATTAGTCACATAAGGCTGTCTCTAGCCACAGCTTGAAATGGCTTGAAAATGGGGAGCTGTTTTGCAAGAACTGTCATGGCAGGGGAGTTTACCAGAATCAAATGCAATGATACACAGAGCAAAATCCAAAGAGAACTAAGAACAAGAGCAAATAATAAAAACGAGTAGGTATACTTGACTTTTGCTTGAGGACTTGTGTCTACCTGCAATGGATGTATGACAAAAATACTTCCACCACAACTTTTATTTATTTGGCCAATTTAATCTTACTATTCAACATATTTTGTTCTAATTTGTATTAAAAAAAAAAAATCAGCTACTAATACTGTCTTGCTTGGCTTTAAATTCTACGGTGGGATTCCTTATTGAACTAATGGACAGTATGGGAAAGAAGATAGAACAAAAAAAACCTTCAGGCAGAACAATAAGCCTACTGTTTGTCAATTTTTAAAGCACTAAGCATAAAGTCCCTTATATTTACTCACTGCTATTTCTGAACAGCTGCTCGAATTTTATGTTCAAAAGGTTTGTTTTGGAAATTAAATATATTTAACATTTTCATAAACATACTTGCTTAATGCCCTACATATAAATCATGACTGGCCTACAGAATTAAAGATCCCAGGTGTATAACTGCAAACACACTAGAACATGTAGAACTAAATGCTTACAGACCCATCAATCAGGTGGGTCTAAAAAGAACTAACTCCACTTTTGTTATGAAAGCATAGGAAATAATTAAATGTCTAGCCTCCATAACAATTTCCTATGGAAGTGCACGTTGGGATTTTGTGAAGCAGCTGGCACCATACTTACAAGTTGATGTTCTAATTGGTTGATTGTTTCATCCTTCTTCTTCAGTTCATCTTTAAGCTGCCTGATCTCATTCAGCAGATCAGCCATCTGCAAAACAACAGCAGGCAATATGAGATTTTCTGTAAGAGTGATACAATCCACATGAACACCTCTACAGGACATGGCATCAGATGTTCAGGGAGGACTGGCAGTAACATTAGCATATGCTTTCCTCTCAGTCACATAGTAAAATGAGCTGTAGGTATATAACCTAAAGAATGAAGAAACTTGACTAGCAGTCAAGGAGGCTGAGCTGACTCACTAAATTTTCCAGGGTAAGGAGATCACATGCATCTTTAATGCAGTAATTCATCTGTTGTACAATCAACCATAATCAAGAAGTTTAACATTCCAAGCAGTCAAACACCACCTGTTACTCATCATCCAATAAAAAAAAAACAACACCAAAAAACCACACACTAACCTGAAGCTTAAAAGTTAGGCAAACCACTATTTTAAAATGGCAGAAATAAAAGTACTTCAAAAACAGAAGTGTAACTACAATTACTGAATGCAAGTAGCACAACTCAGGTACTGTGTCCAGTTCTGGGGTCCCCATCATAAGGACACAGAGCTGTTGGAGTGAGTCCAGAGAGCCACAAAGGTGATCCAAGGGCTAGATCCTCTGCCATGGTGACAGGCTGAGGCAGCTGGGGTAGCTCAGCCTACACAAGAAAGCACACCAAGGGGACCTTAGAGCTGCTTTGAAATACCTGAAGGGATCCTACAGGAAGCCTGAAGAGGTACATTTCATAAGGGTGTCTAGCAATAACAAAAAGGGGTAATGTTTTTAAGCTGAAGGGGAGTAGGTTTAGACTGATCTTAGGAAAAATTTCTTCAGTATTTGGTTATAGAATCATAGAATCACAGAATCAGTAAGGTTGGAAAAGACTTCAAAGATCATCAAGTCCAACCTGTCACCCAAGACCTCACGACTACTAAACCACGGCACCAAGTGCCACATCCAATCCCTTTTTGAACACGTCCAGGGATGGTGACTCCCTGGGCAGCGCATTCTAATAGCTAACAACTCTCACTCTGTGAAAAACTTTCTCCTCACCTTAAGCCTACCCTTACCCTGGCTCAGCTTGAGACTGTGTCCTCTTGTTCTCTCACAGGTTGTCTGGGAGAAGAGACCAACCCCCTCCTGGCTACAACCACCTTTCAGGTAAGTTGTAGACAGAAATAAGGTCTCCCCTAAGCCTCCTCTTCTCCAGGCTAAACAATCCCAGCTCCCTCAGCCTCTCCTTGTAGGGCTTGTGCTCAAGGCCTCTCCCCAGCCTCGTTACCCTTCTCTGGACACGTTCAAGAGTCTCGATGTCCTTCTTAAATTGAGGGGCCCAGAACTGGACACAGGACTCAAGGTGTGGCCTAGCCAGTGCTGAGTACAGGGGCACAATGACTTCCCTGCTCCTGCTGGCCACACTAATTCTGATGCAGGCCAGGATGCCATTGGCCTTCTTGGCCACCTGGGCACACTGCTGGCTCATGTTCAGCTGGCTGTCAACCAGTACCCCCAAATCCCTTTCTGCCTGGCTGCTCTCCAGCCACCCTGACCCCAGCCTGTAGCACTGCATGTGGTTGTTGTGACCAAAGTGCAGCACCCAGCACTTGAATTGTTTGAATGCTATCATGTTGGACTCTGCCCATCTGTCCAGCCCGTCAAAGTCCCTCTGCAGAGCCCTTCTACCCTCTAACAGATCAACACATGCCCGCAACTTGGTGACGTCTGCAAATTTACTGATGACTGACTCAATCCCCTCATCCAGATCATCAAGAAAGTTATTGATCAGGATAGGGCCCAGCACTGATTCCTGGGGGACATCACTAGTGACTGGCTGCCAGCTGGCTGTGGCACCATTCACCACCACTCTCTGGGCTCGGCCCTCCAGCCAGTTCCTAATCCAGCGCAGAGTGCTGCTGTCCAAGCCACAGGCTGACAGCTTGGCAAGGAATTTGTTGTGGGGGACAGTGTCAAAGGCCTTGCTGAAGCCCAGAAAGACTACATCCCTAGCCTTCCCCACATCCACCAGGCAGTTCACCTGATCATAGGAGATCAGGTTGGTCAGGTAGGACCTGCCCTTCCTAAATCCATGTTGGCTGGGCCTAATCTCTCAGCCACCCTTCAGGTGCACAGTGATTACCCCAGGGTAGTGAGACTCTGAAATAAGTTGCCCAGAAGATTGTAGATGCCTCCTCCCTGAGGGTGTTTTAAGACCAGGTTGGATGAGGCCTTGGGCAGCTGAGACTAGTTGAGAGGCATCCCTGCCTGTGGCAGCAAGACTGGAGTTTAAGCTCCCTTCCAGCCTAAGCCATTCTATGACTCTATGGACTGACGTGAGTGCATCCTACTAAAAACTGAACACTTAATCATGCAAAAGTACAGACTTAAAAATTTGGGGAATAAGCAAGTGATTTTTTTTTTTTTTTAATCATTTCTCATCACAAGGCATTTTTAATTGATTTTTTAACTGTGCCATTATAGCTAGGCTGTAAATTAAGGGGCATGCTTCCATTTAGCAGCATACATTTACTATTCTAGTTTCACTGAAGATGTCATTGCTCACTGCTTTAGGGTAACTCAGACCAATTAAGTTGTAAATTCTTTCAAGTCATATGCCAGCATCAATCACAAAAGTAACAATTCAAAATGTCAGTTAAGCCTAACATATTTGTTAAGAGAATACATAGAATAAACCAGGTTGGAAGAGACCTTCAAGATCATCGCATCCAACTCATCAACCAATTCAACACCACCCAAGCAACTAACCCACGGCACCAAGCACCCCATCAAGCCTTCTCCTGCAAACCTCCAATGATGGCGACTCCACCACCTCCCCAGGCAGCCCATTCCAATGGGCAATCACTCTTTCTGTATAGAACTTTTTCCTAACATCCAGCCTGAACCTCCCCTGGCGCAGCCTGAGACTGTGTCCTCTTGTTCTGGTACTGGCCGCCTGGGAGAAGAGACCAACATCCATCTGTCTAAGCATTAGTTTTTCCTCTAGGAATTAAGACTAAGGATCTAAGATTTTGATGGAGATGACTGTAGAAGGACAAGCACAACAAATATATCAGACAACAATTAAAGAGGAAAGACCATCTAAAATGTTAACAACATGGAAACCAGAGTTGTGAAAGGATGCTGCATATGGACCTACAGCTTTGGCAAACCTCAGTCCCTGAACCCAGGATTTGGCCAAGAATACAATCTTAACCATTCTTTGTTTTCAAGATGTACTTGTAATTTCATTATGTCTTTGGCAAGTCTTGTTCCTCTCCCCTAGCACAGGGTGAGTGATCTTTCTATCCTGATTTTACACTACGAGCCTGAGGCAATTGCCACAAAATTTTGCCACTATAAAAATCACAAAGTGTTGTGACCATAAAAGATGATCTCTTTTTTACAATATCCCAAGCGATCGCTTCTTCCTTTAACACCCCTTCTAAAACAAACTCATCTTTGACTTCGTGGGGTTCACATGGATTTTTAAGTTACCTGCATTAGCTCAGGAACAACTTAATTTAGATAAAGATATTTTAACCTGCAGTCAATAGCAAATGTAACAAAATGATTGAGTAAGTATGCTATGATTACTGTTGACAGCAAAAATTGTCTTTTCCAATTCCAACGTTCCAAGGTGGCAGAAATTTTTTGAAGGATGTTACTTCACCCCTGTTAATTCCCACAAGAGTGCTACAAATACCAAAAGGCAAACCTGTGCTAACCTTTTCAAACACATATTTTAAAAGGTTAAAAAAAAATTAAAACCAAACTTCTATTTTAACAAAACTGAAAAGATTAAGTGTATAAACATACTACATTTGCACTTTAATAGGGGAAAAAAGGATGCCAGAAGCACTACTTTATAATGACACAAGTTTTTAGTTTGTATTTTTAAAACATTAAGTGATTTGTATCTTTTTCTGCAGAGTAAATCAGTGTCATTTACCTTAAAAGTTGGCTCATGTTCTTCTGGTTCTGGACTTGATGGAATTGAGAATGAGATGTCCTGGGCAGACACATTTTCATCATTCTGTCAGAGAACCAAAGACAAGAACAAAAACACAAGTTACTTGCTGAAACAACTCCCTTGTAACGTCCCTTTCACAGATGAAGACATATCTCTGCAGAACCTGTTACAATTTCTGAGCTCTCACTCTGGGTTTTCTTTTTCCCCTCCCTTCCTGCAGCATGGGTACAGTGCCCAAACAGGGGTCACGAATAGCATCCCGCTGCTCACAAACTCATACAAATAGCTGCAGTTATGTTGAAGTGTATTCATTTTGCACAATAATCTGCTTAAAACTGGCCATTGTGTTCCAGTGTGTCACATCAGGAAGCAGTAGTGATGCTATGTCATTTTAAAAGCTTCATTACCTTCAGAATGCAAGTCAAACAGATGATGACATCCGAGCAGTACCAAAATACACAGCCAAAATATTTCAGCAACAAATTATTACCCAGAATGGCAGCACTTGCTGCTGGGCAGACTAATACATAATTAATTCACAGCTATCAGAACTAAATATAAATGATAAAAATTGGAACCACACAAAAGTACAATCCTAGAATGGCTTACGTTAGAAGAGACCTCAGAAATCATCTACTCCCCAGTCCCCTTCCATAGGAAGTACTCTTTCCCCTGTCATGACAGACATGAACTTTAAAATTAAACACATGAGGCATTAACAGAATTAACAAAAAATAACAAAAGAGTATTTGTCTAGGTCCATTCTGAAGGACACACACACCCAGAAAAAAAAAATACACAGAGCCATTATGTGCAGTCTAAGGCTGCAGCACTCAACTCTGAAAAGGTCATGTTAGAGTCAAGTCACAGACCAAAAGCTGAGGATGTATCATTGTGACATTCTCAGGTTTGTACCATGTTGTTGTATCCAATCTTAAGAGTGACAACAACTACAGTACAGGTATGTCATGGTCATGGATATTCATAACCCCCATTTTATTGGTATAAAAAATTTACTCCCCTACTCCCCATGTATCTTCTCCACCTGCTACATTCGTTACGAATAAATGAATGTTCTACCTTACAGTATTCTCCTCTGGGTTTTAAAGGGTTCTCATATGGGAGTTTAACTCAATGACCTCAATGCTTAAGATTGTATTTGTAGAAAATAACTGCAGCATGTCTCAAAACCTGTGTAAAACAGCCCAAGGCTGAGCCAGCAACTCCTTAAAACCACAAGACTAAATTTTCAGCATAAATGCCACAGATCAATTAAGGGGAAAACCTACAGCAGACCTATTTAGGTTCTTTGTGTCTATGCAGGTTTTCGGTTGTTTGTTGTTTTGGTATGGGTTTTTTTGGGGGGGAAGGGGTGTTTTGTTTTTTTGGGGTGGGTTGTTGGTTTGGGGTGGGGTTTTTTTTTGTTTGGTTGGTTGGGTTTTTTGTTGTTTTGGGTTTTTTTCTTTTTAATCCATAATAGGTATTTCTTGTAAAAAATCAACTGCAGAGAAATATGAATGAAATTCTCTAGATGGGAAAAAAACCAAACACAAATTATATCAATTAGATTTTTACTTTTTCATACAAACACTGATTACTCATAGCCAAATATGCACAGCCACCATCAGACTTTAAAGATAAATACCAAGAACTAATATACAAGTCTAAATTGCATTTATGATACTACAGACAATGAAATTTAATTTCTATCACTTAGATATAATTTTGGAACATTTTGGTGTTGTTTTGTTGGGTTTTGAGGTTTTCTTGATTTTGATTTTTTTTTTTTTTGGTTGGGATTTTTTTGTGACACTATTTTGAGAGTAGACAAATTTCAAGGCTTCTGACTCATTAACATAGTAAATATTTCAGCTGACATTGTCCAACACATGGTCATGTTCAATTCACAAGTAGCTTCTTGTCCTTTCTGGGCAGACTGCCAGCAAGCGACAGACTGATGAAGCAGAATTTCACATTCTATGTTATGAAAAAGTCCTCATCAAATGTTTTAAAATAATTTGAACAAGAGTACCTTTAGAAAAAAAACATTATTTAATCCAAAATATTTCCCGTGTGCTAGAGAAAATAAGGAGCAAGTGGAATCAGAATAATTTCTAGATTAAGAGATGATACTTTATATCTTTTCTATTTGTCTTATATTCCACAATTAACAGGTTACGTCAGTATTTGTTAAACAATGATTCCAACAAATACATGCACTCAAGAAAATTTACATCACACAGCCACAGTTACCGTTGTGAAGGAGTAACCAGGGGAATGGAAAAACCACTCAAAACAAAAAGCTACTTCATGCAAAAGTATTTTGCATGGCTTTTAAAAGTCGTATCACTGATATCTCTGCTACGCTTTTTATTGCCATTAAAATGCATTTAAGTGGAGCAATAAAACACTAAGACAGAAGATTAAGACCTAACTGCAAAGAAAATTAGTACATTACATATTCCCTGGAAACATAAATCTAGTACTTCAACCCTATTGCTAATACTTGACTAATAATCATCAGCAAAGCAAGTTCATTTAATTCTTACCACTGTCTTGATTATCTTAACACATATAATGAAGATAGAGCAATGGAAAAATATTCTGTCCTAATGTTAGCAGTGAGAATTTAAGCATCTCATTGTGAACATAGGATAAGATTAATGTATGAAATTTGTTTTGCCTTTTCTTTCTTGCTCATCATACTGTAAAATGAGACTGAGGAAGGAGAAATCAGCAGAATAAAGCTGTATGTGTAAGAGAAAATTAGAGTTAGCAAAAAGACAATAGACATAGACAACTAAATGCAACTAGTTTTACATGCATTCCATTTTTAGTAGCCTAGAAATTAAAATGCTAAGAGGAGGTGTTTCCTGTAGGTTCTCTGCTCTGTGCAGCTGGATGATGCATGCCCTACATTCACAGGTTCACAGACTGCATTTGGTTAGAAGAGACCTTCAAAAGTCATCTTGTCCAACTCCCCGGCAGTGAGCAAGGACACCTTCAACTTGATCAGGCTGCCCAGGGCCACATCAAGTCTGATTGTGAACGCCATTCAGGGAACATCAATTATGCTTTTACTAAAATGGCTTCAAGTTGTTCCAGGGTAGGGTCAGGTTGGGTATTGCAAACAATTTCTTCACAGAAAGGGTTATCAAGCATTGGAATAGGCTGCTCAGGGCAGGTGGTGGAGTCATCACCCCTGAAGGTGTTTAAAAGCCGTATGGATGTGGTGCTGAGGGATGTGGTTTAGTGGGGGCTTTGCAGCAGTGGTGAGATTGTGAGATCTAGGTTGAGAGCACTTCAATCTAACAGGAAATTAGATTGCGGGGGGGGGGGGGGGGGGAAGGATTAAAAGGAAAAAAATAGTTTTTTGTATTTGCATATGTTGTAAATCAAAAAACACTGCAACAACTCACACCTCACAGATTCTGGCAATCCTGGTAGAGTTATTTTTAAACATTACTGGTGTTTTGGGCACAAAACCAACCTGCAGTATGTAAGTTGACAGAGGACTGATATTGCAGACATTGACATTTACTTAGTACATAGGGATAGTCTGCAGTTACAGACTTTATTATTACAACCTGATATCAACTCAGCTATATTTGTATGCATTGTTTAATCAAAAATATGCTCATTTAAGCAGTATGGCAGTGACTGATCATTTCACAGCCCTCTTCTTATTGCTATGAGTATCTGTAATTCATCTCAATTGCTCTCCCCAGAGATTTAAGTCAACCACACCTACTGTAAAGTTCTTGCTGGACAGAAGTTAACAGCGTATTTATGAGCTTTTGATAAGTTTTAGGTGGTCCCTATATAATTAACTGAGGTAACCACATGCCTCAAGGTATGTTTTCAAGTGGCTTATAAAATTAAAGCAAACCTGGAGTCAGAAACTATTACAACATATACCAGCAAGCCTTGGAAAACCTCTCTAATTTACTATTAGCTAAATGAAGAGAGTAAATGTTTGTAGTGGAAATAGTCCACACAAAAATTCCCTTCAAATACTTTTAGAATACTCAAAGGACAGGAGGCTGCTCTGAAAAACTCTGACTTTACGAAGTGTGAAGATACAATTTACCATCTCTCTAACAACACTTAAATATTCATCAGCATAGTGCACATACAAGAAATACAGAGGAATGCCTAAAGCTTCACAAACCAGCCCTATTTCATGTTTAATATTATTTCAGCTTCACAATCCTTTGCAAAGAGTATTTGCTTAGGAAATCAATACCGTTTTCATTTTCTACAAACCAGTTCATTTTTGTTTCAGGACAGTCTCAGTGCGGGATATAAATAAGAGATTTAAGTGTACATGGAGGCAAAAATATGTAAGAATCTTTTCTTCCCCAAGTGTTAACACTGGCATGCACCTTATTCTCCAGGTGATTAATTTTCTACATTTCAAACATTTTCACATGCCTACTCTGAAATGTTACAGTTTAAGAGAGCCACTCAATTATATTCTCAAGTCTGCATCCGGCATTTTTAATCCATCTCAAGAACATAAGATGAAGGTTTTAGAATAAGCCTCTATCATGGCTGTTGCAGTAACACAACAAACTCACTCAGAGAGCCACAAGATGAAACCTATCCTTTTTGAGTGGATGTACATAGCATGTTCTCATGTCAATGTTTTAACTGTGAAATTTTTAGTACTAATGACACCATCTCTGTGCCTGCTTCAGCTGACAAATTTAGAAAGAACTTCATTATTGTCTTTGGTACACAGCATGCCAAATAGTAATCTTTATTTAGTGATTATGATTTATGAGAAAGCATATCAGATCATAGAATCATAAAATGGTTTGGGTTGGAAGGGAACCACCATAGGTCATCTAGACCAAACCCCCTGCAGTGAGCAGGGACATCCTCCATTAGATTAGATTGCTCAGAGCCTTGTTGAGCCTGACCTTGAATATCTCCCCAGATGGGGTCTCAACTACCTCCCCTGAGCAATCTGTTCCAGTGTTCCACCACCCTCATGGAAAAGAGCTTCTTCCTAACATCCAATCTATTCTTCTCCAATTTCAAACCATTGTCCCTCATCCTACCACTTCAGGCCTTCTGAAACAGTCCCTCTGTAGCCTTCCTGTAGGCTCCCCCTTGAGGTACTGGAAGGCTGCTATTAGGTCTGCCCTGAGCCCTCTCTTCTCCGGGCTGAACAACCACAGCTGTCCTCAGAGCCAAAGTGTTCCAGCCCCCTCATCGATTCTACGGTCCTCCTCTGGACCCACTCCATCAGGTCCACGTCATTCCTTTTGAGGGCTCCAGAGCTGGATATAGGACTCCAGGTGAGATACAAGTATTTAGTCAAGAATAGCCTAATGAAAACCTTACTATCTGTCTAACCTGCTACTCTGATCATATGCAGAAGTGGTTTACCTACTACAGACTGTTGGGTTTTGATCACTGCAGTACCTCTGCTGTTTGAATTCAGCAGCTTAAAAATGCCACATTTTGCTTATGTTTTCTCCTATCCCCCCGGCAATTACAGGTTCTCATTTTAAGTGCCTCTATTTTAAAAAGAGAAAAGCATATCCAAAAGAAAAGCCAAACTCCATGACTAAATACACTAGAGTGATCCCTGAACCACATTTCAAGATTATAAAGATGAGCCTTCCATACAGCATATGGGCAGTGCAGCTGCTCTTACTGCCTACCCTTTCCATCTTTCTCTTTTCCTTTTCTCTTGCTTTCTTTGGACGATATTATTTGAAGGCTTTAGTTAAAAGCACATGCAAAGTAAAGACAAATTGCAGATGATCTTGAAAAATGAAAGAAACAAAATAAAGGCTATTGTCTCTCAGAAGAATGTCAAGATATTGCCTCACTGGAACACAAAGCTTAGAATAGTGGTTTTCATTACACTAGTGTATTTTAAATTCTTCTATTACAAAAATCAACTCAGAAGTAAATGCCTTTCTGGAAATTATCTTATGATTCCCTAACACCATAGGCTTCCTTTTAACACACAGTATTTTAAAAGAATATGCTATTAATGTTATACTAACAATTTCAACTTGAGAATTCACCACTGCAGCATTTGCAGCTGATGAAGAAGTCAAAAAGCAAAAACCAGATGTTTCTGAAGTTTACAAAGGTTTAAAGTTTTATCATTTGACTCCTAATTCAATGTTTGCTCTGTTACAAATTACTCATTTTAATGCTTTCCTTTGCTAACAGCATTTTCATAAACCTGCAAAGAGACAATTCATTACCAGTCCATCAAGCAGAGGGTGCTGTTCACCTGCCGATTACTTGGCATTTTGAGTGTAGCTTTACTCCAATATTGCTACAAATGAGTATGACAGTTTCCTTTGCCTACTAACAAATGCCATTCAAATGACTGTCCAACAGCTAAGCAATTGTCTAAAGATAAGATTTGCCAATTTTATTTGCCATTGTTTGGTGATTTCTTCACTTCTGTTCCTTTTAAGCACAGTTAAGTCAGTGACGTAAACCATTTTGTGGCCAAGAGAAAAAAAAAAATTAACAGTTGTAGGTACAATTTATACAACGTAATACATGTCACAAAGAAACCTCTGCATTTCATTAATTAGGTCTGTTTCTTTGTCTTCACACTTCTTGTAACAAAGATAAATACCTCTTATCAGCCTCACCAGATGCAAAAAGAATACGACTACATACTTTAAAGGTACATGACTTACTAAAGCATCAGAAAAAAATACATTGATGCTTGTAACTTTTTGCACTGAAAAAAGGTCATTTTTATTCATACCTCTTACTGTAGGATCAGTCCATTTACCTGACTAGTTACATAGAAAGCTTGTGCTAGGCAACCAGTACCAGAACAAGAGGACACAGTCTCAGGCTGCGTCAGGGGAGGTTTAGGCTGGAGGTTAGGTGGAAGTTTTACACAGAGAGAGTGATTGCCCATTGGAATGGGCTGCCCGAGGGGTCGCCGTCGCTGGGGGTGTTCAGGGTGAGGCTTGACAGGATGCTTGGTTCCATGGTTTAGTTGATTAGGTGGTGTTGGATGATAGGTTGGACACAATCATCTTGAAGGTCTCTTCCAACCTGGTTTATTCTATTCTAGAAAAATAGAATTTCTTCTCCATTCATGAAAGTTGAAAATAGACATTTTTTTAATAAAACTTAAATACATCAGAATAAAAAAGGTTTCACAGATCTCACAGTTTTGTGACCTGCTCCATGTTTTCAATTCTTAAAATATCACTAAGTGCTTCTCTGAGATAAAACAGAGAGGCTGCAAATCACTAATGCCACGCTCCAGAGAAAGTTAATACAGAGGCTAGTCCATCCTTGTCTAGATCAAAGGCTTTAGGACATCAGAAACAGTACAACTCTTTAAATAAGGAAGTGTTAACACATTTTATCTGCAGCCTCAATTAAGAAATTGAGAAGGAAGAAAAAGGAAGAAATTCTTAAGATCAGCAGAAAACTTCTTAACTGTTATGCATGCAAATGAGGTACCTTAGTCAATGTTTAAGAGACATTAACATTTAGATGGCAATTATTACTACAGTTAGCCTTCCAGTGCGTTTTGTTATGATAATACAAAGTTATTGCTCCAGTTAAGCATTAAATGAGAACATTCACCAGTAGTTCACCAACTCCCTGCAAATAATTCCAGCTGCATTTGAATTAAGAAGAATGTACATTTTTTTCACTCCAGCCAGTACAACATCACAGCAAAATCAGAGAACATTATTCTTACTGCAGTAAAAATTTTAAACAATTCTGCACGAGACAAACTCCTGTTCCAAATTTCACTGTTAGAAAACACAGAATGATGGGAGTATGCAAGAAGTAAGCAGGCAGCAGTTGTACTGCTAACATTGTTATTGCAGTCACACAAAGGTCAGACAAGGCAAGCCTACTCAAATAACCACTTCTTTTTCCAAGCTGAATTTGGAACTCAACCTTAAAGCCATGGTATTTCAGCAACATTGCTAGTAATATTCAAGATAATTTATACACAGTTACATGGCCTAGAGTCACAGCAATGAATCCAGTAGACCACATTAAGTCTCCCTAGGAATCTGCTAGGTATTCATTACACATTATATTCTACAATAAGCCACACTACAGTTAATGAGATAGTTGTAGAGAATTGAAGTTAATTACTATAGCTCACTATCTTACTATAAATGCTCCTGTGAGACCTCATCCTGAAGACCTGACTATAGCTCTATTTGTACCTACCCAAAATTAAATAGTATTCCTAGAAGTTCTAACTGGAAAAAGGTAACACATACATTTAAATATATGGTATCAGTTAAGCAAATGTAAGAACTTCTGCTTCCTTCCTGTTTGAAAGGAGGTGACTTTGTACATTGGCTTTTAACGTCTTGCAAGAAAAGGCCCATCATAAAACCCAGACTAAGATCCACAGATCCACTCCTAGTTGAGTGTTATGACTGCTAAAGTTCATGTAATTGTTTTCAAAATTGCATCTCTTTCCTTCAAAGTAAAAAAAAAATAAATTAAAAAATTTGAATATTTTATCTCATTTCCTTGAAAATAGCTTTCTGCCAACAGAAGTTTAAACACTTCTAATGAAAAAATATTTCATAGAAGTTTTACTCAAAATGTTTTGTAAATAGGGGTAAAGGTCCCAAGGTTTCTCCTCTGTAGCAGGTTAATTTACTTTGACATTACCATTCATAGTGTTTGATTAAAAGACTGGAAAATAAACAGGACAGTAGAATACACAGAAGCCATGAGTTTTGATAGCAGCAAGTCAAAATAGGAGATGTTAGATCAAGAAAATGTAAAGTATGCTTGATGAAATTTGAACTTCAGATTAGTACTGGTTAACAGAAAACTCCCTATTACAGAGGCAGGGCTAGAAGAGGTTGTAGTGAGGCTAGTGGTGGTATTTTCTCCCAGGCATACAGTGATAGGACAAGAGGAAATAGGTTTAAGTTGTGGATTGGGAGGTTTAGATTAGACATTAGGAAAAAATCCTTCACTGAGAGTGTGGTGAGGTGTTGGAACAGGCTGCCAAGGACAGTAGTGGAGTTGCCATCCCTATTTGGCCATACAATGCACTCCTTCACTGGACAAAGTGCACATACACAGATCATCTCTCCATTTTGATTGTCCTGGTGGTAAAGGAATTAAAAACTCCGAACAAAAAGTTGCTTGCTATCTTATGTACTAATTGCATTGTTGATGCTTTTGAGAAGCACAATTTATGTAGTTTCACTACTCAGACATGAGGTTCTAAGAACACCCCTTCCCTCCTTGACACTACATTGTTTTTGTGGCAATTGTACTCCTGACTTTGTCAGTGGAAGAGTATCTCCAGCATTCTCAGTTACCATAGCAAGCAAATGTTCACATTTCTAAAAGGCAGAGTCATACTCTTGAACTAGCCTCTAGGTTGATTTGCTTTTTGTTTTGGGCACAAACTTATTTCCATTACGTTATCCTGATAGAAAAGAAGAGCAATATCTAATATTAAAGACAACATCATACAGATACTTTTCAATGTTAATCTGCATATGCCTGCAAAGAAAGTCTAATGGAGTTGTTATTTGCAGGTAGCAAAGGAATTTTTGTGGCTGAAATGCCATACTTCTGCTGAGACATCCAGTAGTTTACCAATCCCACAACCTCTGAAGTTCTGGGGTAAAATGAAAAAGCTCCTTCAATGTTTCTGACAATTCAGTGATTTCATACAGTAGAAGAATTAAACTTGAACACTTCCAATATAGATGACCCAGCAGGATGTGCTAAGCTTCTTGTCAAAACAAACAGAAAAGATGAAAAGAATGAGAAAGCAAGCTTTAGGAAAAAAGTGATTAGCATTGACTTGCTTAAGGCAAGTTTGATCAATGAGATCAATTGTAACTTTATTTTTTTCCACTACCAGAATTTTAGAATCTTATTCAATAGAAGTCTGTCTTCACATGCAATGGTGGGTTTTGTTTGGTTTTTAGTTTAGCATTATTTCCTCAGAGAAGCAGAATAACAGTATTTGATACTTTTTTTGCAGTCAGGAAGAGTGCACACAAAAAAATTCCTATTTTAAATAGCAATAACAACTGCATACTTTCTTGAGAACTGTAATTCAAATGTATAAAGGAAATTACAAAAGCCTAGTAAGCCTAAACAGAAGATTAGCCCACCTATGCTTTTGTTCCATTTAAACAGCTCACCTGGTGCAGTAATCTCTTCAGTTTCAACAGCTGAGTTTTCACAGCTGTGCAGTCTTGGACCATGTGTCTAAGAGTCATTTCATCAAGCATCACAGTATTCTCTGGTACACCCACCAGCTGCCTTGGAGCCTGGTAATAATTTGGTGCTCCATAGTTTTCCAAGTGACCAATAGGAGATTCTACACAGTTTGATCCCCTAAAAACAAATAAACAAAAATAAAATTATAACAATAAATGCAGTCATGACAAACTAGAGCTAAAGAACATTTAGTAAAAAAACCTGTTATGTAGCATGGGCTTTACTCACATATCCTGGCATACAACAGAAAAAGGAGTTAGAAAATGCCCGCTCTGTTTTACTGAGATGCTGGGCTTCTCCACATAAATCTCTTGTAGAATAAGAGCTACAGTACCCTGAAAGTAGTTTGCTCATCAGGATTTCTATAAGCTCAGTCATTCAAGCTACCCTATATGAACAAAAGGATTACATCTAATTTTAAAACAAATTAATGAGTTAAAAGCTGTCAAAATTTACAAAATGCACATGGTAAGGCTGGGAAATATTGTTTGTTTCTCTCTCTTTGGTTTGTTCAGTTCTGTTGGCTTTTTTCCCCCCCACAGAACATAAGGGTCATTTAATCAAACATTTAGAATATAAAACACAAGTCACAAATATTTGGATTAAAAATTGTGTCAGAAAGAGTTTTGAAGAGAAATTGTTACAAGACTCAGTGCTGCTCCCACACAGATGCAATATTTACAGACATAAAACTATTCTAAAACTGTCTTGTACTCAGTATCACTTGAAATTCTTCAGTGCAATAAAAGGGTTCTCATCAGAACATTTTTGCTATTTGAAAGAAAAAAAGACAAGTCATTTACCTGTTCAAATCATTTTTACCATGAATATAGTGATCAGTAAGGCCAAGATGATAGTGATCCTGTGCATTCCATCGCTGCTGTGGTGCTCTTTTCCAGAATCCTTCCTGATGCTGCCTTGCACTTCTGTCTTGTCTCTCATAACGGTTCATATTGTCACATTCCTCTACAGAGAGCATGAAGTAAAAACAAAGAAAATTTGTTTGCAAGACCTTCTAAATAAAATACTTGCTATGTGCTAGTAACAGATGCAATGTAAAATCTGTGGGGTTTTATTTTTTTTTCAACTGATCGGAAAAAGTAAGCATTTTGCGAGCATCAAGAAGAGTTCTAAAATAATGTCACATTTCCAACAGTGTATGAACCTGCTACAAGAATAAAAGTAACCTCTAGCAGAAATGACAGAATTCAGCCTTTGCACGATTTCCAGTTTCAGTAGGAAATCATTTGGAGAAGGAAGAATTGGGGGGGGGGGGGGGAAGGGGGAAGTCAGAAGTAACATTATCCTCTTCCTTACTGACAGTATCTTCAGGCCTTTTAAAAAGTTCTAGCAACACACAAAGAGAAAGACATTTTAGGAAGAGACCAGTACACCATTCCAAAACACAACAGTGTTGTTATTTAAATTACAGATATATGTCATTCTAGTAACTCTTTTCAACTTCAAAGACATTTAATCTTCGTGCAACAGGCACGATTTTCAACAAGCAAACAAAATAATCTCTTTAAAACACTAACTTCTGAAAAGCAAATTTTACAAACTTCTTGAGAGAACAAAAGCTGTACTTGGCAACAGCTTGTAACCCACTAGAACCAAAGCCAAAACAACTGCTACCCATGCAGTCCCACACAGCGCAAAAAAAAAAAAAAGGCAGCATACACTGCTATTCTGCCATTGTACTTTCTTCTTCACTTACCCAAGGAGTTTCTCCTCACATTGTCAGCTCTTGGCTAGAAGAATAACTCCACATGAGAACACTGTTTTATTCGGCTGCCTACTCAGACATAGTTGCGTGTAAGACGCTTGTAAACAGGCCTTCCTTCCTGCTTAGTTCCCAGCCTGCGTGTTGGTGGGAAGGGAGCCCAGTTTTACCCTGTGATTTAAAACTGCCATCGTTGCTCACTGCATACTTGTTGAGCTAGAACTGTTTCTATAAATAGTGTCCAAGCAGCATCCTAGACTCCAAAGTGAAACAAGGATAGTTTCTGGGGACCTGGAAAGTCTTAAGAGGCTGACGTCAGTGCAGTCACACGAATGTCATCAAGAAGTGCTGTTAAATATTATTATAACAAATACTACAATTCAGTTTTTATCACTTAGGTCAGTAACAAAGAAATTGGGCAGGAAAATAAACTTGTTCACCTGAAGTACCAGAAAATTTATTTTCCTTAAGCAATATCCTTCTGTACCTAATAAAACATGAACATTCAGGTATGTCTATGCAAAATAAGCCCTCCATGAGTAGTTTTATCACTAGGATTTTCAGCTTTGGAAAATGAAATTCAGACATTGAGTAAAGAAGGTATCTGGATATTAATAAAGAACAAATTCTGCTTTTTCAGGTGGTCTATACTTAAGGGAGGTGACTTTTGAATTCCTTTCAGATCCATTTTGCTAAAAATTCAGTGATTCCAAGATAAAAAGTGATTATAGCAGACATTTACGATATGCTAATTTTCTATAGAAACCACACTTTTTAAAAATACCAAAGCCAGTAAATAGCTAATATTGATCTCAAACAGTACATTTCTCCTGAATCAGCAGCTTACACTGCAGATTGTCGTAGTCACAAAACATACTTAGTTACACAAACATTGTTGATAGCTTGCTGCAGAAGTGGGAAGAGATTTAAGTTTATTCTGTTGATGCCATTTAGAGAGCAGTGAATTGATCATATATTCATTTGTGTCTAAATGGCAAACACTAAGTTTCCATGGAAAATGTGCAACTCCAAAATAAATGTATTTTTAACAGTTTCTAAAATAATAATTTGAAACAATTACTGATATAGATGCATTGCACAGTCTATAAAAAAAACCAACAAATTTATGAGAAATTGATCTACCCTTCGAAATTTTTTTCCCCAGAGTTAGAATTGCCCTTATTAAAAGAATATTCCCAACACTTTGTTTCATATCCATTTCAGAAAACTTTTAAAAGTTAAAGAAAGGGTAAATAATTGTACACTTATCTTCACTGAAAACTTTAATATTGCCACAATTGTCAACAGGCACCTTTCATTTCACAAAAGTAACTTCAGAAATTGATTCTGATTATTAAGAGCAGCCCTGCAGAAAAAGACTTGGGATTGCTGGTGGATGAGAAGCTGGATATGAGCCAACAGTGTGCGCTTCCAGCCAGAAAGCAAACGCATCCTGAGCTGCATCACAAGCAGCATGGCCAGCGTGTCAAAAGAGGGTATTCTGGCCTTTGCTCAGGTGAGACATCACCTGGAGTATTGTATCCAGCTCTGGGATCACCTACACAAGAGAGGCCTGCTGAAGCAAGTCCAGAGGAGGTCCACCAAGATGATCAGAGGCCTGGAGCACCTCTCCTATGAAGAAAGGCTGAAAACTGGGGCTGTTCGGCCTGGAGAAAAGAAAGTTCTGTGCAGACCTAATAACGGCCTTCCAGTACCTGAAAGGGGGCCTACAAGAAGGCTGAGAGGGACTGTTTACAAAGGCCTAGAGCAACAGGACAAGGGACAGTGGTTTGAAATTAGAGAAGGGAAGATTTAGATTGGCTGTTAGGAGGAAGTTCTTTCCCGTGAGGGTGATGGAACACTGTAACAGGTTGTCCAGGCAAGCAGCTGAAGCCCCATACCGACAGATATTTAAGGTCAGGCTCAACAAGGTTGAGTGACCCGACCTAGTGGACGATGTCCCTGCTCACTGCAGGGGGGGTTGGACTAGAGGACCTTTGGTGGTCCCTTCCAACTGAAAACATTCTGTCATTAATAAAATTACTTACACTTCATACATATACACTTAAAACATGATGTGCCACCACTGCAGCAGATGGAAGACTGTTTATTTACTGTTAATATGACTTAATACCTAACATATGCACCAACGTTTTCACACAATGAATTAAAAGCACTCTCGAAAAACTAAAATTTCCCCAAGGTTCAGCAAGCAGCTGAGCACTACATAAAACAAGGAAATGCTTTTTTCTTCAGTATTTGTTTGTACAACGCTCCACACTCAAAACTTCTGTCCATCTGAAGATATATTAGGCATCACTGAAGTTGGAGATAAAGCTAATACGTGTATTCACATGACAGTGACAATTATTATGAGTAGGGCAGGAATGACAAAACCCAAATACCTCAAACTTTTTCAGGCCAGAATTTGAAAGCATGCGACAGTAATTTGTCTAATTACCTAGTCTAGATTTGTATTATTTTAGTGGTATCTAGATACTGCTACCCTCCCTATGAGAAGTTTGCCAGCATCCTCACTGACAAGAGTAGATAAAAGACAGCTTGGAAAAAACCCACATTTTTTAAATCCTTAAGCTTCTGCTACCCTGAATTATATAAAATACATTTGGAGATATTTTTATTTGGTAGATGAAAAATTATTAAATTGTCATTCACCAAAGCTGAAAATAAAAAAACCCACAACAACTCTGTTGTAGTATTTTCAAATGTAGTTGAAGCATGAGACTGAATGACTAATTTTAACATTTGACATTTATTCTACTAAAATAATTTGAAGTAATAGCGTGCAACAAGGTTGCATTTCTGTAAAATGCAAGAGGTTTCTAACTTTAGAAGTCTTCAAATGTAAGAGCTGTATTTGTATAATATATCCTACATTTCAGAGTAGTTACTTCAAATTGTTTTTCAAGAGTGCAATGGATTACTAAAGCACACATCAGAACAACACAACTGAAAAAAAAAAAATCTCTTAAGCTTATAATGCAGTTTAACAGTAAGATTGCTTGGCTAACTTACGAACCTTTGTCACGAGGAGGATCCTCAGGCAGATCCACATCAAGCATGAGATCATCATCTTCAAGATCACACGAATCAAGATTATTCAAGATATCCTGAAAGAAAATGTGAGATACAGCTGCTTTCATAATATTTCATGAACCTACTGTCATAAAACATTTATTTCAAAGCTTTGTTACATTTGTATTGTACACACACCTGATGCTAGCAGCAGCCTCCTCTTTAGAACCCAAGATCAATTGTACTTGAGACCATCCACAACAGCAAACATACAATAACAGTACTTGATGAAACAGATGGATTGAAACATTTTTCTGCCTGCTATATTTGAAAACTTCCAAAGATTTTTTTTTCTATTCATTAATTACTTGCATTCTCCCCAATTGGAAGCATTTTAAAACTCAATTACTTTGCTCATTTAGAAATGAAAACCAGCTTGGTAAGGAGATAATGTTACATCACCTTGTTTTAGCTTTCATATCATATTATTCTAATTTCCTTGAAAGGAAGGTCGGGGGGAAACCTACATCATCTTGACCTTTTGGGCCAACAAAACTTTAAATACACAATTATCAGCACTAAGCTCTGCTGCCTTTTGCCTTTAAGATTGTGGTTCACATAAAGCTGCTTTAAAGGGACTAGAAAATTGTTGTGTTGCATGAGTGTGCTAATATCAAGAAATGGAATATTATGTTAGTACTAAATAGAATTACCATATCATATTTAGTCAGTGAGGTGTAAAGATAAAGGAGTGCAGTGTGATGAAGACAATCAGTGTTAAAGACAGAAATTGACCCTTCTTCCTTTCACACTACTAAGTGTTATCAGAGATGTAGAGGTGAAAGGGCAGAACATTAATAGTTATTGGTCAAAACTGTTGTTCCAATGTTCTTCAGCAGTGTTCCTAGTATTCATGAAGGACTCCTGTATTTTATGACAAGTGGTGCTAAGAGCTAGATATATTTAAGAAATTGTTATTTTTTGTTGGTGACACAGAATATTAAACATTCTACATTTCAGCAGGGTAAGTTATTTACTGACTTAGGAAGGATAGTATGAGATGCTCTGTTAAGACCTCACCTGGCGTACAGAATCCACCTCTGGAACCCTCAACACAGGAAGAACATGGACCTGATGGAGCAGGTCCAGAGGGCCACAAAAATGGAACACCTCTTCTATGAAGATAGGCTGAGGGATCTGGGGTTGTTCAGCCTGGAGTAATGAAGGGTCCAGGGAGTGGCCTTCCAGGACCTGAAGGGGGCTTACAACAAAGCTAGAGAGGGGCTGTTTGCAAAGGCCTGGAGTGGCAGGACAAGGGACAATGGTTTGCAATTAGAGAAGAGCAGATTTAGATTGGATGTTAGGAACAAATTCTTTCTATGAGAGTGGTGGAACACTGGAACTGGTTGCCCAGGGAGGTCACTGAGGCCCCATCCATGGGGATATTTAAGGTCAGGCTTGACAAGGCTATAAGCAACCTGATCTGGTGGAAGATGTCCCTGCTGACCACAGGGTGGTTGGACTAGATGACTTCTGGGGGTCCCTTCCAACCCAAATCATTCCATGAAAACAGTTAACATATTGCTTATGTTTAAAAAGTGCATATCAAGAAAAGATGGAATATTTGAGATGAAAAGCTGGCTTTATTGTATTTAAAGTTCTACTGAATTATTTTCCTTAAGCATAGTAGTCTAAGGATTTACAAGGGGGAAAAGAAAAAAAACAACAAAAACAAGAGAAAAATCTATAGATCAAGGCATTGTGAATAACAGTGAAACTAACTATGAAAAAACTTCCATGAGAAACAGAAGCCATCTGAACAAAATACGGATTTAACATTTTGGAGAACAAGCTGCCTGCATATATTTACTTTTGTTTGTTTCCACCAATTTATATTTTTTCCAGGAACTAGAAGATTTTTAGCATGTCTTTTTTAAAACAAGTCTGCAAAATGTAAGTGTTTGAGAGGTAGCGTTGGTTTGGGAGATGACAAATTGTTTCTATACCTTGACTTGATCTTCCAAATTACTATGAGCAAGCGTTATTTTGTCTCGCTGCAAGAACTTTAATGAGAATGACTAATTGCAAAGAGTGGCCACAAACAGGTTAAAAAGTTGAAAATGCTTGCCATAGTTGTGCAAAAGCATCTAGAAAAGGGCAACATAAAACGGTAATTTTTCAGAGTGATAGCTAATAAATGTAGATAAGGCACTTGGCTATCTCTGTATCAGAGCTTTACCAGGCTAATGATGTCAGAGAAGGTCAGCATTTCAGATGCCTGTGGTGGGTTGAAGTTCCCCCCCCCCCCCCCCCCCCCCCAATACTAACTTTGCCAGACTAACTCAGAAGCAAATGAAGCTGCATTTACAAGAAAAACTACACTCTACAAGAGAATGCAATGAATATCTACAAAATATGCAGTATTTACAATGTTATGCAGATATTTACAATTAGCAAACAACCCCCGGTCAAAAAGAACAGGGAGAGCTATTCCACTTCCCCTCTACCCCCTGTCCCAAGAGAGGAACAGAGAGAAAAAAGCAGTGGGTTAGACTTAGCCAAGGTCAGCCGGAAGCATGCTATCTCTTCTGAGCGAAGCAAAACAGCCAAAATCAGAAGAGAAAAGGGAAGGATTGTTATGGTACAGCTCCTCTTATTCCAGATATTTACCCAATGAATTTGTTTAGAATATCTTTTCTTTTCCTTTTTACACCCAATAGTGATTTATTTATATTTTTCTACTTTTCTGCTCAAAATCTGTAACTGAATTTTAAAGGCATAGTCAAAAACCGCCACAATGCCAAACATGCTTTTCTGTCAACAGCTCATTTCATTATGCTTTCCTAATTACACATTCCTGAAGCACACTCTGCTAGAACACACAACTGTGAAGATGAAGTCTTCATAAAAACTGGACCGTCTATGATTGCCCTTTGAGTATTTCCCAATGCTATCTACTTCAGGAACATAAAAGTAGACGAGACAAAGTGCAGGTCTCACCAACACATCAGTACACATAAAACCTGTATTTAAAGGCTTCTGTTGTTAATCTTACTACTGTAGAATGAACTGAAGTTCGCTACATGGCAGTAACACTGTTAATAATACATGCTTAAATGCGATTATCATCATGAAGTGATGCTGGGCAATGAAGTCAAACAGAACAAGAACTAAAAAAATTATTCACAAGTGCATCAGCTCAAACCCTACATAATATTACATGTTTCAGCAAGCATTAAAAGTTACAGTAACAGAAGAATGCTATTTTACATATTTTTTATATACAGCAAGAAAATAATCATATTTTATCGGTATAGTTGAAAAGAATAATGGGAATGTAACTTTAGAGCTTGTATAACCTAGAAAAGAGAGAAACTTTGGGACTGCAAAATACCAAGTCAACCTGCAGTGCTGTCCCCAAGCTCTCCTTCCAGAAAGGCTACCAGCTCAGCATAGGCAGCAGTGTTTTCATGTCATATCACAATGGAATAGGAAATATTTGAGTTAAGTATATAATGCAAACAGAAATAAATTAGTGTGCCTGAATTGGAAGAAGGATACAGGACAAAAGAGAAGCTGCTCATCCTGTATCTGCCTGACCAGAAGGGCAGCCTTCAAGCATCTCTGCTAATGTTGCGCAGCCTGGGATGCAGAGGAATCATTTTCTGCAAAATAATCTCCTTGCATTGGGTTTTAGCATCTCAGTTTGCATGCTTAATCTGGAATTTTGGTCCAAGACACCTTACTTGTAACACACATACATATTGTTTCAAGTTCTCCAACTAGATTTAGCATTACAACAAATCAGTTATAATCACTAACTCAAATTTTGGAAGTCACTGACATTGGAGCACAAGCCCTATGAGGTGTTTAGGAGGAGACTGGATAAGGGTGCTTGGTTGCATGGTTTAGTTGATTAGGTGTTGGATGATAGGTTGGACATGATGATCTTATAGGTCTCTTCCAACCTGGTCTGGTCTATTCTATTCTACATTTCCTCCCTATTAAACACAAAAGATGTGGACCAGTGAAAGCTTATGATGCAAAGTATTTTACTTGGGAAAAAGAAACACCCAGGCATTTGGGTTAGCACAGAAATAGAGCGATTCTACAAAAGCAACCCTCAAACAAGTCATTTCAGAGATGGTTCACAGAACTAAGATAACCCTGAAGGACTCAAAATAACAACTCCATATCCTTCATTCCATGCCAAGGCATGCTGTTTTGCTTAGAAAAGCAATTGCATTGAAAGTAATCATGAATTGTTGGTGAATATCAGGAACATGATGTTTTACATTTGTCTACCATCCACCTCAGTCCTCATTCATTTGCCCTACCTTTAAAAAGTAGGCTCTTGAAGGAAAATAACTAATTATTTTTGTTACTGATTTAGCATTTCAGGTCTTGCTTCCAATAATAATCACGTGCTTCTGAAGTCAGTGGAAAATGGATGCAAAAATCTCACATGGAATTTAAGTATTCCATTGAACACACACAATTTTATTTAGTTTGATTTGCTCAACATCATGATTTTTCTTAAAAACAATCACAATTTCTTTCACATTTTCCATCTTGCTCAAAAAAAAAGAACCACATGAGCAATAAGTGTAAATCATTAAATACAAAAGATTACAACTCCTTAAAAACTTCAAACAAAAAACCTAAAGGATCTATGTCCCTAGAGATATTCACGGTCAGGCTTGACAAGGCTCTGAGCAACCTGATCTAGTGGAGGATGTCCCTCCTCACTGAAGGGGTGTTGGACTACATGACTTTTGACGGTCCCTTGCAACCAAAACCACTCTATGGTTCTATGCCACCACTTTGATGAGAAAAATGAAACTACAGAAAGCGTGTCTACAAGCTCAAAATTTCACAGCCAAAGATGATGTTGTCATCCACAGCACTGGTACCTAAACACCTCTCCAGCATGCCTAGCTTTAATATCAGTGTTCATATAATACTTTCCCAGTTTACTGATGATGCATTTATAGACTCCTAGACTGGCTTAGGTTGGAAGGGACCTTAGAGATCAGTTATTGCTAGACATCCTTATGAAATTTCCCTCTGCAGCCTTCCGGTAGGATCTCTTCAGGTATTGGAAGGCAGCTCTAAGGTCACCCTGGAGTCCCTCCTACTCTAGGCTGAACCACCCTATTTCCCTCAGCCTGTCCTCATGGCAGAGGTGTTCCAGCCCTTGGATGGTCTTTGTAGCCCTCCTCTGGGCTTGCTCCAACCTCTCTGTGTCCTTCTTATGCTGGGGACATCAGAACTCTACACAGTATTTGAAGTGGGGTCTCACAGAAGCAGTGTAAAGGGGAAGAACCACCTGTCTTGACCTGCTAGAAGCACCTGGCATTAATCTATTTAGTCAAACCTTTAGTAAAAGCAGCTTAAGGATAACTGCAAAATTCAAATACAACTTAAGGTTGACAGTAGATTAGAGGAAGATTTCCAGGGTCTTCTCGATTATATTTTCAGAATTTGACATTTCAATGCAAGTCTCCAAAAGGGCACCGTTTAATAATAACCGAACTGTTCAGTGAGGGTGGACAAGAGAGACAGAAGATCATGACACAGGAAAGCACATACTAGACAATGCAACTGGGGTGAAGAGGAAAAACTCACGGTAAACAAAGGCTAACAACAGAGGCAACCACACCAGCACAGACAGGAGAGAATTCTTCAGAATACCAGAACTAGGATAAAGGGAGCTGTTTTAATTGCTGTACATTGAATTACATTAAAGATAATTAAGCCAAGCATCCAAACACATTTCATCATGCTCGGTTCATGCTCTGTAAAGTAAAGTTGCCATGACAACAAACACAGCAATAACTTTATTTTGAAAATCCAAGATATTTTCTGTTTAGCTATTAGATATAATGGTCTTCAATAAAGATTTTCTATTCTTAAAAGCATTTTATAAAGGACTTGTGTGTTCTTCCTATGTTTATTAAAAGTAGATAGGAAATAATAATTAGGTTATTACCTACTATATATTAAGAAGCAGCTAGGTTTGCTGGAGTGGGATGTTGAGGAGTGCTGCTACTTTATTATTTTAAAATCAGATGTCCAGTTCTGCAAGAAATCTGAAATTCAATAGCATGATGAAGGGAGGGAAAGATGAAAATCAGAATCAATCTTCCTGTTAAGACTTCACCAATTCATAAGGAACAGCACTCGCCAAACATACAGCCAAGTTAAATCCCAAGACACAAAAAGCATTCCTTGACTGCCATCTAGCCTCCAGCAGTAAACCTACAGAAGAGAAACTGAATGAGGTAGGGGGAAGCATGTTGATGACCTTTCTGCATAATTCCAGCAACATTTAAGAACATATCTTTTTTTTTTTTTTAATTGGCAGATGATTTTAAGTAGAAAATTTACATTTTACTACTGAGCACAGAAATAGAAAGCCATGAGCAGGAAACATAATAACAGAGAAGTAGCAGAGGCTAAGGAAATGCAAACCTTTCTGCTCATTACTTCCAGGTTGTGTTTTCATAAAAATTCAACTCATATCACAAGTTCAGCATAATTTTTTCAGTTTACCTACAAATAATGGAGCATTTTACACTCTGAAGCAACATGAAATTGCTAGAGATCGCATGTGTAGCTTTTCATGAGCATGTGACATGTCATGTAGCATGTGAGCATCTTTAGTCTGAGAGTGGTAGAGCACTAACAGACTGCTCAGAGACATGGGGGAGTCCCCATCTCTGGAGTTATTCAAAACCTGCCTGACCATCCTCCTGTGCAGCCTGCTCTAGATGAAACTGCTCTGGAAGGGGAGTTGGACTATCTCCAAAGGTCTCTTCTAACCCATATCATTCTGTGATTTGTATACTTGTAATTGCTTTCATTTTTCCAATATAGTGAAAACAATGAACTTAAAACACAAGAATTCAAGCGAGTCAGCATCTTTTCACCAGATCCTGGAACACAGCATGAAGATTTGGGAACAAAAGAGCATGGAACGTGGACACGACTTCATGAACTTAAGCAATACCAGCTTAAGATAAGTGGCAAACATCTCAAGGTTGACAATGGCATTAACTGAGCTGTTGGCTCAGATAGCATCTTTTTAGTTTCTTCACTAAGTTTACTTTATTCCACACATCCCTCTGTGTATTTAAAACTAAACTCTACTGAGAGCAGCAAAGATAAATATACTTTTCTTCTCCCAGAAAAGGAACAAGATTTTTTTAACCAGTAAGATGCTTCCATTGTCTTCCTACTCCGGTTACCATTCCAAAGGGCTTGTTAAATGATCGCTGCACAAGCTACTTCATCCAAGAGGGTCAAAAAACTTCTCATCTAAAACTACCCAGGAAGAACTGCTCTGCCATCTATAGAACAATTTAGGGAAAGCAGTTGGTAGTTGTCAGTTCTAAGGATATTAAGAGCTTGAAAGACAAACAAAACAGCAGGATGGAAATTAAAAAAGGTTGAGTTTGACACTAACTTTACCAATTACCATCCACTTGAGCTGTTCCTCAGCTCCAACGCTTCAGCCTGATCACTCCAGCCTGATCGCACAGAAACTCTAGAACCAACTATCCGTCTGCTTCAGATATTCCTCTAGAAATATAAATTCCAAGGGGCAGTCCGGTAATGGCTCAGGCACTCAAAATCCTTCAGTCTGACTCCTTTCAACTGGACTTTGACAGACACAACTGTTTTTATCCTCACCACAGTAGCATATAGAAAAAACAATCTGATCACATACCTCCCAGTAATCAAAACATCTGATGTTCTGATTAATCACAATAACTATTCTCTACACTTTCAATTCTGGTTATTTTTTTTAACCTGTCTTTATATTCATTGCCTGCACAGAAAAGGCAAAACATGGAACAAAAGCTTACATTAACCTACTCAAAAACATAACTCTTCAGAAATTCTTCTACATCTTCAGATTAGGAAAGTCAGTGTTTAATCTTTAGACTGAAGAAGTAAAACATTATGCTTTTGACCAAAAACAAGCACAGGAGAAAAACACCACCACTATAAGGCAATTCAACGAGCATTTCAGAGCTACAATTCCAAATGCAAAGTATTTGGTGTTTCTTTTGTTTGATAAGTTCCATTGTGTGCATAAAAAACACCTACATTTAAAACTTATCAAGGCCAAAGTTTCAAAGTTTCCCTTTTTTTCCTGGCATGCATATCTCTGGTTTTGCCAATGGCCCACATTAAGCACTTTTGTCCCCTACAAAGATCAATAAAACTACAAAGCTCATACTGGAAGTCTCACACATTTTTTTTCAAGCTGGTCACAACTATCCTGAGAATTTACTGAATGTGTTTTCAACTCTTTTAAGCACTACATCTTAATTTAAGAGAAACAAGATAGCAAACAATACCACAAGCAGCTAAAAATGTATCAAGAATTTATATATAGTTCACATTAAAATAGCTATGTTCAATTTTCAGAAGAAATCTCTGCTGTTCTGCTCTTGGGCTGGAGCAGACAACCCTACTAAAATTGCAAATTGAAGTCTATGGAAATGTCACAAACTGTGCAAGTCCAAAACTGGTATCTACATTACTAAAGTGGCACACACCTGAAACACATTAAGTATGACACACCCTTTAAGCCAAATTCTTTTTGTTCAAAGTCCTCTTTCCTAATATCCTGTTAATAAGCTCTGAACTGCTTAACACAAAAGTCTGTTCAGATAAAAAATATGAACAGTGAAAAATTAAGGACAGACAATAGTCTAATCATGTCTACCAAAACCTCAGAGATGACTCTCTGACCTCAGCTGCCAGGTCACAGCACTGCAAAGGCTACATTGATGCTTGACTGATCTTGTAGATCATGCTCGGTAGAGACTGGGTTGAGAGCAGCCCTGAAGAGACTTGGGGGTATTGATTGATGAGAAGCTCAATGTGAGACAGCAGTGTGCTGTCACTGGAGTCATTGGAGCAAGTACAGAGGACAGCTGCAAAGACCATCCAAGGGCTGGAACACCTTTGCTATGAAGACAGGATGAGGAAGCTACAGTTGTTCAACCTAGAGAAAGACTCTGGGAGGACCTTAGAGCTGCCTTCCAGTATTTGACAGGATCCTACCAGAAGGCTGGAGAAGGATTTTTCATAAGGTTGTCTAGCATAGGACAAGGGGAATGGTTTGAAGCTGAGGGAGAGTAGGTTTAGACTGGATCTTAGGAAGAAGTTCTTCAGGACAAAGGTGGAGGAACTCTGGAAGAAGTTGCCTACGGAGGTTGTGGATGCCTCCTCCCTGGAGGTATTTCAAGGCCAGGTTAGATGAGGCATTGAGCAGCTAAGTCTAGATGTGAGGCATCCCTGCCCACGGTGAGGAGGCTGGAGTAGATGATCTCAAAGGTCCCTTACAACTTAAGCCTTTACATGATTCCGTGATAATTTAGCAATAAGAAAAAGGTTATGAATGTTGTGTATCACATTTCAGAACTACGAAGAGTCCTGTTATGGTGAGCTACAGTCAGGTATCTATAGTCAAGATTTTATGCTTATACAATTGAGAAAGCTAAACAAATTTCCCCTCTAAAGGGTTCCTATGCATACACAGTAGAGAAACCAGAGGATCTATGAGGATTCAAATAGATGATAGTTATTTTCTTGCCTTTCACTCCTAGATTTAGAGATTGGTAGGAGATATTAAGCCTACCATTTGCAGAAGTTAATTCCTTTATTCATTTATTCTTTGTGAACCTTATCACAAGACTGCATAAGGAAGGATCTGTTCAGTCCTAACTTGAGAATAAGGCAAAAATAAAAAGGCTTAATCAAGGTCACCTACACAGAAACATTCTAAAGAAGATTTTTCTCAAAGCTATCAACTACAGAAAAAAAGTAAACAAATACATTGATTCTGCTTTTTGAAATGTACTTAATGAACAATAATCTCCAAGCAGTAATATCATGCAAGTTATGAAAATAAATACATACTATGCTGTTCATTTCTGAAGATTCATAGCTTCCACATGGATGGACACTTCCAATAGGCTCCAATCCTTCTTCATCCCACATATAGGTGCCATCAGAGCTGTCAGATGGAGAAAGCTCAAAAGAGGACCCAGCTCTGTAATTCATCTCTGGAGAAATCACATTCTCAGTAGTATCCTTTGTGCTTTCACTGTTATCATCCACTGCTTGAAGGAAACAAGAACACTTAAGAGTCCAAAATCACTCGGATATTTCAAAAGTAACAATTCATGTGTGTATTATTGGTGCATTAACTGTTCTGAAACTGTACTGTACCTGAAAGAATTCTAAAGTGGTGTTCACTCATGCTAGCAGGCAAAAAACTTCAAGCTGGTTTGGTAGCTACAACTAAGTATTCTTTCAACATACACCTTTGCTACTCTTTCACCCACCATATAAACTTTCTAAAATTCTGTATCTTTTTAATCTATTGGAAGGTGGGTCCAAAAGTACATGCTTTGCATCCAATCTTCCAGCTGCACTTTTTCTCGAGAGAAGGTTGCAGTGTGAGAGGCCCATTCAAAATGTGGCTTTTAAAACATCGCCTTTTCCACTAATTGTTACAGGAATAATACAGCACGTGTCAGGAAAAACAACACTAACATCTGTAGTTATAATTTAACTGATTTAGTTAGACATCCTACACTCATTCATGCTATTATAATGTGGTTCTTTCCCTACAGAGGGGGCAGGGGAGGAGGAATAATTTTCTTAAAGATCAATAGTCCATAGAAATGCATGGCAAAGCAGGATACAAGGAATCTGACAGCCATACAGCTATCAAGAATAAGCACTGTAACAAACAAACCAACCAGCATAGAGCCAAATTCCATTCTGACATGATTCAAAAGCAATGGGCAATAATTTTTAGTACCTAAAATTTCAAGCAGAACATAAAGTATTTACCAGACACGTTTATATCAAGCCAGTCATCGGCATTACAGCAAGATCCTCCACTTTTCTTGAGAGAAGTGAATGGCTCAATTGAGGTTACACTTTCATGCTCCAGTTCCTGAAGGCAGCTCTCCTTTTGATGTATTTGCACAGTTCTGTTTGGGTCTTCTATATCTATGAAATCATCACTGAAGTCTTCACTCAAGTCATTTTTTTCAGAGGATGACAAAGAAGATATAGATATTTCATCTCCATCATCGCTCATACACATGACTTTTGAGCCCTGCTTTCCTATACTTTCATGCAAGCCCTCATCAGATTCTGTTCTTCGTGCATTGCTCTCTCTAATATTGTTTTTCTCAATTGCTGTATTAATGTTTGTCGACATTTCAGCGTTCTCCACGATGTACGTATCAGGAGTTGCACTTCTGCGGCCATCCACCATATTTCCCACAAATCGCTGCCTGGTAGGCTTCAGCAGAGAAGGTCGACTTAATCTGTATCCAAAAGAAGGCGCTGACCCAGACCCATTTGACACTGGGGGCATCTTTGAACAAGGACCTGACACACCAGAGTACGGCCTGGTAAATCCATACTTCATGGATTCATTTCCATTGGGTACATCCAACTGATGTGCGTTTCTTGATAACAAACTTGACCTCTGAGATGTCCTGGCAGCTATATTTTGACTATGATAAGGCCTTGTAAGATCCACAGCTTTATTAAAGGAATGCGACCTGGTTAAAGATGCAGTGGGAAGGAAAGAATTCTGAATGGAATGTGAAAAGCTTTGCGATCTTACCATCTTTTCACAGGAAAAAGCCTTGCTATTGTCTGTAGATTGTGCAAGGCTTTCTCCTGAACTTGTCCTTGTGGTGGCGGAATTTGCTCTAGGTCTCTGCAAGCCTACCACTGGCCTATTTCCATAGAACCCATTTAAGTGTGATTTTGGAGCACTGAGTCCAGAATATGAGGTCCTTCCTGACAGGGTACCTTTGGTGAATTTTGCTGAACTAGAGAGCCCAGGCAAAGACTTTGGGTTTAATTCCTCAGTGGAAGATACAAACATATTGGTTTGCTTTGCTGCTTTTGATGCAACTGAAGCAGTACTGTTCAAATCCACCCTGAGTACATCATTACCCAATGCTCCTTGAGATTGAGAATACTTTTCTGAATCAGTTAATTTTTCATTATAGTTATGTTTAGAGTTGGTCTCTCTCCTGTTTTGATCATGAAGTTGATACTTATTTGATTTTTTCCAGTTGAAAGAAAAGGAAGACATATGAACAGTGCCATTGTGCTTGCCCAAATTTTTGCCACCATTATTGCCTGCTAAACTAACAGCAGTTCCATTTGGCATCGGTTGCAAAACACCTCCTAAAGTTTTCATTCCATATTTCGGTAGCCTGGAAACCAAGGATGTCCTGATTTGATTTTTTTCTTCCATGAGCTGTTGGGTACATTGGTCCTTAAATGGTGCTTGAATCTAAAGAAAGGGAAAAAAAAAAAAAAAAGACCTGAAACAACCACGCATTAAACAAGATCAGGTTTCTTTTTTTAAAGACAGTTGTAAAATGGTATCTTGCTTTTGCCAGCCTGGATTTTACGGTTTTGTCAGTTCCAAACCCTGGTTTTATAATGATGTATAGACACACAATTTCTGTCACTCATATGTTACTCCCTGAAACCCTTATCCATGTTTCTCTTTGGGGAGACACACATACAATTGGCAGGATTGAAAAAAGAAATTAAAAAAAAAAAAAATTGAAACCACAGCAATCATGAGACTCAATACATAACAATCAACAACATACTTATTCAGGGTACAGAAAATACCTTGTGTTACCACAGCAAGCATTGCCTTAAAGTGACTCACTCCTCAAGCTGCACGAGCTCACTAAGAAACACTTAAGATAAAAATCAAACTGGCATTAAATGCATGCAAACTGAAGTACCCTTAGGATTTTGTAAATTAATAGGATGCCCCAGAGCTGTACTTCTGGAAGACCTACATTTAAAAAGATAGAGAAACACACTCAGAGTCCATGTCCTACCAACTTGTAGAAACACACAAATGCAGAGTTTCCAAATACTAAGTGAATTCTTACACAGGTGTCTGCATGTGGACTTAGATGTCTAATGTTGGGCTTTTCTCAAAAAGCTCTATCAACATCATCTACTAAAAAAGCATTCACAGCATCTTGCTCACACATCTGTATCCATAAAGAAACTTGTCTACACTGTACCTGTGCAGCTTGCAAAAGGGAAAAAAAACCCCACCAAAATTCTGCTTTAACATCAAATGCCAAAGATGTTTACTTTGTCAAATATATAAAGGTAATGAAGTATACTTTTAAAAATAACTCCATGCATAAAAATGGCCTCTAACATCATGATGAATTCACAGCAAGCATCATACTGCAGATATAGAAAAAATATACTAACAATAAAGTTCAAATCTCATAAAAAAAAGTTATATTAAAAAGCTGCTAAGTTAACATTCATGCTCTATGAATTCCCTTTCCACATCTGTCTCTTAGGTGACTACAAAATTTAAATGCGGTCATTTAATTAGATTACTTGAATCCTCCACCAAGTGGTGCAAATTAAACTTGAAAAGAAGACCTCTCAGTTCTCCACAAAGGGTACTTGCTCATTTATCCTTAATTAGGGGAGGGAAGACAAAACATGATCTTCAAGAACATTGTATTGATTGTATAAAACACTTCAGATCCTAAACTTACATAATGATCCAGGGAGAAGGAATTAGAACTTACAGACTCTCTCTGAAGTAGAATCTGGATTAACTGGAAAGCTGCTACAGCCTTACATTCAAGGATATTCAAGACCCTGGTGATAATCCATTCTTACACAATTATTTACACCTTGACAAGATCCTCCAACACTAGTTTCAACTAGCAAACACAACACTCATTTTTACTTCATTCACAGTCTGCTTTAACAGCACCAGGAAGGCAGCTTCCTGTATATGAGCTCCTCACCAAAGTTCAGTTTTGCAAGCGAGGTTCTGCTTCAGAATATCATGGAATGATTACAGTGTGAGGCAACATCAATTCCCAATGCTTTATGAAGGCATCAAAAAATTTTGGTGTCACTCCTTTTCCTGCATAGTGATTAATACTAGCAACTGCAACAGTGTGCCTTTTGAAGGTACCATACTCAAAGTTTGGTAAGAAATTCCAAAACAATTGTTCTTTTTCTCTGAAATGATTTTGTTCAATGTTCAGAGTTGTAAGATTCTGTTCCCAGATCTCAGAGAGCTTATTCTACCTTCACATTTAGTTATGCTGATGTTTTCTAACTACTATAGTTTGACCTATCAAGCACCAAGCAAACCAGTTACCCACACTGCTGCTGTGCTGAGTTTTATTTACCATTATTCAGAATGCATTAGGTCAAGGAAGAGCATGATAATACATATAGATAAAGGGACAAAAGAAAGACATCATGAAGTAATTAGCTGTTCCGCATTTTTAACACTGAACAGCATCTTTAGTCAATACAGCAAAAAAGATTTAACATTCCTTGCAATCTTTAAAAGCATTGTTGTTATTCATCAGCACATGTATTCTTAATACTTTCTAAGGCTAGAGGACACAAACACTTACTAGAGAAAAAGAAATAGGGAAATGTAGAGGAAAACTATTGGAATACTTCCAGAATCAAAAACTCCACTCATCCCTTAAGGCCACATTCTCAATTCACTCAGCCATTAATGTTATTTTACATTGAGTATCAGGTAGCTCAAGGAGGGGGGCAGGGGGAAGCAGCTAAGTTCCTGTCTGTGCAGAATTGTATGCTTTGTAATGGTTCACCCACTTGTGTTTTGCATATTAGTAAAATAGAGACTATATATTTAAAGTCTTGAATTCATACAAATCTTTAAAAAAACAAAAAAACAAACCAACTGGAAAAAACCAACCAACCAACCCCACACACCAGGATTTATCATAAAACCTTAAGATTTTATTGAAGACGTCATGAAAAATTTAACTACAAATAAGACCCCTGCTGAAGTTTCTCAAATAAGTAAATTAGCCCTGATTTTTGGCGTTTTGACAGGACTTAAGGCATAACAGCAGTCAACGTGCAGATCATTAGCCAGCTGTAGCAAGGAAGCAGCTGCAGGACAAAGAAAGGAAGATGGGAAAAGATACTTGGGTATTGGGCTATATTACTCCAAATAGATAACTGCCAGAAAAAAAAGGAAGAAACAGACTTGAAACACTGCACTTTCATGTTGTTCTTAAATGTCAATACAGGTTATTATAATTAATTCATAAATGACATGTGAAGTGCAATGACACTGCATTATGGCTGACAGCCTAACTGTTGTCAAAGACAGAGGTCATCTAACAATTAGAATAAAGCATTGCAGAGGCACTACTCCTCTCCAAAGCTGCTAATCAATTCATGCATCCTCTTGAAGGAAGTCATCAATTCCCTTCTTCAAAGGCCAGGCAAAAGGAGAGATAAAACATAGGTCTGTTCTGACTCTAAATTCTGGAAAATGCCTTTAGTAAGAGCTAGAGTTGATTTAGATGCTGGTGGACATTGGATTTTCCTTAACTTTGCTGTTGCATACTTTTCCAATCGCTCATCCAAGTGTAGCAGTCCCATACCTTTTTAAATCTGAACTATTGATGTCAGCTCTGTGTCAGCAGATAAAGGCACCACACACTTCCTGCACAACCAATTCTTTAAAACACAAGATGCAGAGTCCAGTAAGGTTTTCACTTGAAATCCAGAGAACACATTGCACAGCTGACAAAAACACTACATTAAGTGTATTAACCCAAAGAACGTCTTTTAAAGCAACGTAAGAGAAGGATGGGCTAGACTTTGATAAATCAGAGGCAGAAACATTGAAGCAATGATGACTGATATACCTAGCCCAAATGTAGAAACACTTCTGCTAGAAGGAATTAAATTACGTGGATTACTTCATTTGTTGTATTACACAAAGAACAGCCTTCTGTGAACAGAACCAATTCAACAGACTGAACCTTGTCAAGCAACTCCTGTAGACCAAGCTTCTTCATCAGGGTAGCTTAACAGCACTTAAACTGAAAGAGATGTATTGTTCTCAGAATCTTTGCTGAAGAGATACAATAAGACTTTATTTGCTTTAATTCTTTGATGACATTACTCAGTTTAATCTGTTATCAATCTTCATGGATAACAACTGGAACGGACAAAACCAAACTACAAAGAGACACACACTCTGTCTGCCCTACAGATCTAATGCTCTGCAACCTAAAGACAGTCATACAGATGCAGAGAAGAAAAAACTGAACTATTGTGTTACTCAAGTATTATTCTTGCTCTAACCCCGAAGTTCTGTGACTATAAAGCAAACCTGTATCTAGGGTACCCTCTCTGCTGTGTTAGAACTTGCTTATATTTCAGAAGATTTCTGTCCTGGAAGATAACCTCTAAGTGTGCCTATGTACGTGTGTGTATATGTGTATTTGAAACACACTGATTTGAAACTACTCTTTCATGTAGAGGGCTACCTTTCAGAAAAGTTTAAAACTGTTATCATTGTTTATATCGAAGTCAAATTAAATGTTATGGTGCAGTTAAGATTGACTGAATAATGCCAAAGGTAAATTGCAGTCTGGAATCCAAACTTTCACAAGGTGAAAAGGCAGATCTCAATCTCTCCTTTCAAAAATTTCGTGATTATGTCAGCATCAAGGCAACTGACAGCAAAACCAGGTCACTGCTTTTGCTGATAGTACTATTATTCCAGCAGCAGTATTTCATGCAGGTAATTTCAGTCTTTATGAATTTATTCTTACAAGACAGATTAATGTGTCTCTGAGCCCTGACATGAAAGCTATGGCACCTTGCAAACAAGTAGGAATTGTCTGGTTCTGTCTGACAAATATTTCACTTAAAAATAAAAGAGCCTCCCTTTTCCTTCACAACTATGCACTGTTACCAAACAATTCAAACAAATTTCTAATGTCCCTAACTCTACTCAGAAAGACATACTTCCCCATTATTCAGCAACGAAATCGAGAGTCAGCTTCCAGTTACCACTTTTTGCTACTTCAGTCATGCAAGCTAACAGGAGCAGAAATACCTTGCTGATAAGAACAAGCAGACTGAATGTCAAGTGAAACATTTGATGCAACTGATTAGAAATGGAAGTATCCCTTTTCTAGTCTGCTTATTCACTCACTGATGCATCTTCTCCATATAAGAACGACAAGCTAAAAGCCATTTATGGCATTACAAATGGATATTCTTCAATACATTTCTGCATTGATTATCTAAAGACAGAAACAATACCATCTGCCTGAACCACTGCTGAAGAGTTTATATACATAGGTATCTTAAGAGTAAGAATTCCCATTAGTTTAAGTTTGCAATAAGGCTTCTCTCCCTCCAGCCATGCATGCTCATTCTTTCCACTGCTGCCTGAGTAAGAATTCTAGTTATAGGTTAGGCTGAATGACAAGCAGAGATAATTGAAGAAGACTGCATGTAATTCATAGACTCACTGGTTCTGAGATATCTTCAGTACGCCTGAAGAGGTTCACAGGTGATAACTGAGCAAGACTAGTCTAGATGAAGCAAAAGGAAAAGAAGAAAATAGTTGTGGGAATCTCTTTTCTACATATTGACAAAGCCGTTTCAACATAGTTCAAGGTGTTTTCACAAGATCATGACTTTGATACAAAACCATGTCAAGCCACTGCTAGAGATCTTTTATTTAATTTTTAAAAATACTCATATTGTTCAGTCAGTAGCCACTGCTAGATTAAATATTAAAAAAAAAAAAAAAAAGCTAGAAGGGCAACAAAGAAATCTTTACAACTTCTCTTATGAAAGAGACCAAATGAGCCCTGGAAAAACTTGAAATATCATATAAATCATATTATTTCTCTGGGTTTGGATTATGGCAATTCAGTGTCCAGATTCAATTCTCCAGCTCAGCCACACAGCTCCAGCAGTCAATGTTATTTTAAATGTGATGAATAAAAAGCCACATTCTCTCCGAGGATGAACAGGGCAAGCAGTAAAAGTGAGCTCCTCAACCTTCAATTATTTTCAATTCATAGGATTTCTTAAATTTCATAGAGTTTTTTCAGAAACCCTTTACAGCTCCCTCCTTCGCTACCTTGTCCAACCTGTCTCAAGCCCCTCAACTTTTTTTATCCATGACTGCTTAAGCAAGGAGTTTTAAAGCCCTGCCAACATTTCCCCCCTGCCATATTATTTCATTGCATTGCTCCAATTCTTCAGGGAAACTACTTGCAAGCTTCCTACATTGCAAGAACTAGTCACTGATTTCTGCTCTCCTTGCTACCAAATATACCAGTTATATCAATCAATTTGTTTCACATCTAGGTGCATTCAAGAAGATACACGTTTACTTGTATTCTCTGAAGTTTGCCTTCCCTTCAGCATCCCATCTTAACCAAAAATACTGCAGCCATGTACTAGCACATTATAACTTCAGTTGAAACTTGATTTTTTTTGAACCATGTCTTCAAAGTATCACTGCCTTGCTACTCAATTTGATTTCATTAGTGCTGGACACCCACAGCTTCTGCCTACAATTTGATTGCTACAATCAGGTCCCAATCTCAAAACCCAACTCTACAAAGATTTCAGTATCAAACAACTTTGCCACAGCATAACAGTTATTTTGTAGTGTGCATTATATATTGTTACCGATTTTCTGATATGTGAACACAAAGATACAGCTGACCTTCCAAGGTCAGTTTTATACAATGTAGAAGACACAGATACTTGTTAGTGCTTCATACACTTGAAACTGGGGCAGAAGGCGGGGAGAGAAAAAAAGAAAACTTACATGAGTAATTAAGTTACTAGGGACAGTTTGAACTCAGGATCATTTTCTCCCACATTAGCTTACAGTTACACAGTCATCTATGCTCATATTTTACTTGACTTTAAAGGAAGCTGATACACAATTTCTTTTGTTTATTCAAGATCTCACACTCAGTCATGGCAAAGTGTTGTTTTTATAAAGTACCATTTCAGAGAACTATGCTGACAAAGATTTACACAGAGAGGGATAAGGATTTATTTTAAAACTCTGTTTACTGATGGACAAGGCTATGCAGGATAAAAGACTCTGCTCTTGTCCTCAAATCTCCTGGTACTAACAGCAATAGCTTTGGCCTTGCCATGTGTCTACCTATGCAAGTTTGCCTTACTGAGAAGAAGGTTGAAGTCACTGCTTTCCCTAAGTCATCAGAAATATTGATCAACACATCTGCATGAAGAGATACTTGAATCTCCAGCTCAAAGTACATGAGCCAAGTGAACCCAAGATATTCAGTTCTCCAGTGCGTCACACGTGTTTTGTGTGTCACAAGCCACCTGGACTATTTAGACTAAAAGCACAGAAGTTCTTTTGCTTCAGGGAATAGATTCAGGAACGGTTTGCAATTCCAGGGTTATTCCAGACCTACAACTTGTTCAACGACCACATAAAAGTAAAACTGTATCAGCTCTTTTCCTCTGGCTAAGAAGACAAGCCTCCTTGTGGCAGGAACTTTGCCAACATGAACCATGCTTCAATCACAACCATTAAAATGCACTCTTCAGAGGACTAGCTCAACTCATCTCAAACTAAGTGCTCATGATAATCCTAGCAATCTGTAATGAAAACGGCACTTGACTGAACTTGTGGCTCCAGTTCACCACATGACCAGAGATAAGCATCAATCAGTCTGAAAAGACTTTCTTGCTCCCCTTACTATAGGACAGTATCAGCAGAACTGTTGCAGCTGAATCCTCCCTTTAGAACAGAGAGTAGCCAGTGAGCAACATTTATATCTCTCTAAATCAAGCTACTCGTGATCGAGAAGGAGTCAATATTCTCAGAATGTCTTCCAAAATTCACCTATTTGATAGACGTTTGAGAGCAAGCTGCAGTATGTGTCCCAGAGGTAGGAAGAAAAGCAAAGACCCTCACTGATTAGCTAAACTTCAACATTGTATAATTATTTCAGTGCTGTTGGGATTTTATTGTAACCTAAAAGTGTTCAGATATCCAGAGATTTACAGAAGCTTTTTTTAAAAAATTGCTCCAATTGAAACACACAAAAGAATTTTAAGCCTAATTATCAAAAGCACCATTAGTATTTTCTTCATCTCACTATCCCTGTCATCAGAGAATCTAACCCTGCCTGAAAGCTTCTAATTAAGAAGACGGTACTGCTGTTTACACTTCCAAATAATGGCTAAAAGAGAAAAATCACAACCACTGCTGCAACTGGCTACTTTTTATTCCTTCACCTCTCTTCCATTTTTCAGAGATACACACTTCCTAACAATTTTAGGCAAGTAATGTTAATCTGAAGACTGATGGCTTTTTATCTAGAGAGCTAGTGCAAACACTTCTTTGTAACTGGTTTATTCCAAATAACCAATCCCTCTTAAATGATGACAAGTTCCAAAAGTAATAGGTTTTACTCCAAGCAAGCTTTAACATGAACAGTTCCATTAAACAGGATTACTCATTAGTGTAACAATACATTAAATGAGAACATTACGTGAAGACAACTACTATTCCTTTTTTTTCTATATGCATATGTATCACTACTTCAGTTCAAAAATGCAAGGTGTTGCAGTGGTTAAAAACATTAAATATAGAAACCTTCTAAACCTGAAACATTTCCCCTGTTTAAATAGCTTTACAGCTATAAGACAACAGTCAGCAGTTTTGGGAGTCTAAACATTGAGATTCCCATAATGAAAAATACTAATTGAGAGTAAACATTAAATTTTTACTTTAAAAACATTTTCTCTACTGCAAGTTGCATATTCATGTAGCTCCTTGGTTGACATCTAGGTAGCTAGCTAGCTATTACTAATGTTCCATTTGTCAGGCATTCACCTCCTGAGCTCGAAGGCATCAAATTTAACATGGGCCCACAGAATTTAGAGTTATATGTTCATTATATAAATGAAAAAATATCTGCCAAATTCATTCAGTATCACCAAAACAAATATCTATTGCTTCACACTAGCACAATCAAGAGTTTCATATTTTTGACTACTCCAAAAAAGAGATTTTTTCAATTTCAGAGAACAGATCAAGCAGCTCTCAGTTTTAAGAATATAACAAACCTTAAATCCACCTTAGTTTTGCTTTCAGTACCTTTGTAATAATAATAAAAACCTCCTCACCAAAAACCCAACAACAACAATAAAACACCACCAACCACACAAACCCCCCAACCTAAACCTGTTCTGCATTAAATCAAAACTCAAAGCCCACAAAACACCAGGAACAAATCTGCTATGAATACAAAGCATGAAGCCTATAATTTGAACCAATTCGTCTTACAGTGGTAAACACTATACAACAGACCAGATGGAGCACCAGATCTACAATCCTTACCTTAATTTGTTGACTGGCCTGGACACTAATGCTCTGCTACAGCATAAAGTTCCCATTCAGTTTTGCTTTCTTTAACTGAAGATAAACGGCTTGACTTCCTCCAACTCTAAGGCTGAGGTTGCCTACGTTTCATTATGTGCCAAAGTACATTTGACAGAACGAGACGTTAACAGCAGGCTCTGGATGATGAAAGCACAGTCTTAGTGTCATTAAGGAAAAATTATGATAACGTACATAGCATTCCCTTGTTGTTACAAGCAAAACTGACCAAATCACACCTGAAACAGATATTCCAGTATTTATGGGTTTGGTTTTCATTTCTTTGCGTTTTTTTTAACTGCAATCTCTGAACAGTCACACACTGGGTACTTTTGCTTCTTCCCCTTTTTGGGGCAACCAAGAGCTCTTTGTGACCAGCTACTATTTCTTAATACACCTGCAGGTACGTTTCGAGAAATAGAGAATTAAAAGACGCAAAACTGACTTCAAAGCAGGAACCGACGGCGGCACACCGCTACAGGCCTGCCGCGCCTTTAACCTCTGGGAGCAGCGCAGCTGACTAAGGCGAGCGCAAGCCGAGGAAACTGCCAGCCAGGCTGGCCCCGCTCAAGCGCCCTGCCAGCCGGGGAGACCACACCTGTAGCACGGCCCGCAGCCAACAGCACTGCGGGAGCCGCAGCCGACATTCAGGCCGCCCCAAAGGTGAAGCCTGCGCCCGGCAGGGACACGCAGGAAACTGCCCCACCCGCCCGGCCCTCCGCCGCCGACCCCCGGCCTCCCGCGGCCTACGCGGCCCGTGATGCCTCCGCATCCCTGGCCCAAGCCGGCGAACCAAGCTCTGGAAAGAGGACGGCGGAGGCAAAGGTGCAACGGCCGCTCCCCTTTCGCCGCCGCCAAGGAAACCGTCAGCGGTGCATCGCACCATGCAAGAAAGAGGGGGAGAGAGAAGAGATAAGGGGGAGAGCGAAGAGATAACGGCGCACCCTCCCTCTGCGGCCGCCGCACTCACCGCCGGGTCAAGCGTAGGCCGGCGCTGTGTCCTCCTCGGACAGGGCCGCGGCGCTCTGCGCCCTCAGGTACCGACCGGCTGCCCCGCCCCGCCCGGCCCGAGGTGGGAGGGAAGGGAGAGCAGGCACGCGCAGCTCCGGCGCGCATGCCCCGGGCAGGGCGCCGGCCGCCTCCCCACGCCCCTGCGCGCCCCTCGCCTCACCCTGACGTCAGCGCGCCCAGCCGGTGCGCTGCGGCCCGGCTTGTGCCACCGCTTAGGCGGCGCGCGGGAGCGCTCTGCTGTGAACGGCCCTGCTCGCGCCGCGGCGGGGGGAGGCGCGAGGCGCGACGGCGCCGCTGGCGGGCCCTTCAGCCGCGGCGCAGACCCGCCTCAGCGATGCCGCAGACCCGCCTCAGCGCGCCTCGCTCGAGACAAGGCACAGGCCGGCGCCGGGGCTTGCTAACGGCGTGGAGCCTCGCCCGGACCGTCATTGCTGCGAGGCTGTTAGGGCACGGCGTCACGCCGCGCTCTCCAGGGCGTGAGGACTGCAGGTCCGCAGAATGCATCAGTCCGGTCTGCCCGAACAGTTAGCGAGGCCATTAAGCGAATCAGAAATTCAGTTAGAAGTGCAGTAGAAGTAGGCCTGCGAGTGTCCCGACTCTGGGATTTGACACAGGGAACAGCTACATGGAAAGCCTGGAAGGGCTATCGCAGTCAACACTGAGATGCAGATGCACACCAGACCAGGCTTTCTCCATTCTGATGCTCATGGAAGGCCTTGCAAGTGTAATTCCCTTAAATTTTCTGCCCCTGCCAGGGATCCGAAGGTGCTGACAGAATGTCAAAAACCTGTGCAAAGACCTATGCAAAGTTGTTTGGCTGTGGTTAGGTGAGATGGTTCAAGATCATTCCAGAGGCTCAGTATTATACCTCACTGCTTTTTTTGTCTGGGGCTTGTGTTTCTGTGTCTCCTGTGGTTTGGAACCATCAGTGTTGTGTTAGCATTTCAGCATCTCTTTTCTAATTCAGATTCTCAAGGTTTCATTTCATTTCATTGCCAATATTTTCCATTTTTACCTGCCTGCTTCACCAGGCCTCCCAGAGGAAGAATGCCATGCAGTAGCTTCAACCAGTGTTCATGCGTAAGAACCCACCACCACCCTGTCATTGATAAGCATCATTTACCACAGCTTGTTGACTAGAAGTTGGGCATGCTGCCAGGGTATCAGACCTGCTTAGAGATACCAGCTGATAGCTGCAAGTGTTTCCTCATCTTCCTAGACACAGGGCATGAAGACTGGTGCATCTGCCCCAGAAAGAACTTTTTTTAAAAATAAGGAAGTACTGAAGCTTTTGTACAGTATTTTGCCTGACCTTAAGAGTACCAGCCACATTAATGTGTTTATTCTTAGTACAAACTGAAGCATTATTACTCCCCTGTGATAACAGGGAGGGGGGGAAGGCAAGCAAAGAGATTAAAACTCTTGCACAAAGCTGGAGATATAGCAAAGCCAGGAAATGAGCTCAGATTTCCTGAGTCAGGCATCATCACTTTAACCACACAATCATCCTTTTGGGCATTCTCAGCTTTGAGCGTTAATGTCGACATCAACTGCATTAGCAAAGATTTGATTTTTCTCTACTTTGCTCACCAGAACAGCCTCAGTGTTCCCACTGAAATTTCCTCCAACTTTCTTCTCCATTTCCTTCCCAAAATTAAAATAAATTGTATTATAGACTCACTGGGAGAGTCTTAAATTTTTCACTGTTTTTTTGCAGGCACCAGCATGTATTTCATCAACCACAGTACCTCACCTCACAAGCAATTGTGGAGCTTCCATGATGCATCTCTTAGGCAGGTAAGCAGATGCAGAGTGAACAAGATCAAGCAACAAATCTTTCCCTGTCATCATACTTTTCAGCTAGATCAGAGGACTGGGAACACTTGTAACCAACACAAAAGAGGTGCATAAGCAGTGTGTTCTCACCTGGAAGTGGTAGTATAGGCAGCTCATGCTTTTGTTATCTGAAAATGATCATGAAACACAAAGGTAACACAACATCTGTAAAACCAAGAAAACAACTTGTATTTCAGAACAGACTTGAGACCCTCACTACCCATTTAAACATTTAACAGATTTCTACAACGCTGAATAATCACCTCCAGATTAAGATCTGGTCTTTAAGCAGAATTTGTAGTTTATGATTAATAATATCAAACAAGGGAAGTATTACATACACAACTCCAGCTTCTGGCTACTTCACTCAAAAGATTGTCTTAATCCTGCTGATAGACTATAGGCTGAGATCTACTGTGATCAAAGGTAGTATCTTTTTTATCAGTTTAGTACTTGATATTTCATCAGCTTGAAGACTTGACATTCCATTTGTTTTACACTAAATTGATTTAAATGGACATTACATTGTGCTAGGAGATGGACTAAAAGCTTGTTTTATCCACTTCACTTCTTGACCTGGCAGTGTGCTGCCTCCTGGAACCAGACACACAACACATCAACCACCCAGAGAAAAGTGTAAGAACTAGATGAGCAGATAGTGATATTCACACAAGTATTTTCTGCAAACTGGGAGTGTGTTTCCCTACCTCTAATGGAAAATGAAAGAAGGATTGTTCAAATTTGTCCATGTAACAGAGTTTTACCCCTTGTACAAAATCTGAACCCCTGAACAAAATCTGTGAGGTCTCACAAGAGCAGAGTAAAGGGGCAGAGTCACCTTTCTTAGCCTGCTGGCCACACTCCTCTTAATGCAGCCGAGGACACTGTTTGCCTTCTGGGCTGCATGAGCACACTGCCAGCTCATGTTGACCTTCTCTTCAATCAACACCCCCAAGTCTCTTTCTTTGGAGCTGCTCTCAACCCATTCTGCACCCAGCCTGTATTTGTGCCTGGGATTGCCTGGGCCCAGATGGAGGACCTTGCACTTTGACTTGCTTGAACCTCATGCAGTCGACACTGGCCCAGTTCTCAAACCTGTCAAGATCCTTTTGGATTGCATTCCTGCCCTCAACAAAGTCAGCTGAAATAATAGGAGACTGCCACATGGTGTGATGACCAAAGAATTCTACATGCTGTTATCACACCAATAAACACAATATACAGAATTCATAGCCACACCAATGAGTCTGCAGCTTGAACTACAAAGATGGCTGAGACACATGCTTGATTCTAGGCAGTTATCCTCTCTGCTAGGACTGCTGACAGTTTTACCAGTGCTAATGATAGTTTCATTGTCTGATGCTCCATCAAAACTCCTTTAAAATAAAATTCCTGCACTACCTACTGATCTAGTTCATTGTAACACTTGTTATCTGGCTTTGGAAATTTTCAGGAGTGTACAAAATTACCTTTATGAGCTAATAATTTTGATTCTTTAGATACTGTTTTTACCAATGACAAATATTCTTTTATATGGTGAGAGACTAGATAAGAAACCTAAGATAGGACAGAACTACAGATTAATCCCTTTCCTTTCTCAAGGAAAATTCCCACTATCTAGCGAATTATATGAAGAAGTACATAGGAACTGAACATATTAAAGAAGATGCTCATAAAATAAAGAGGCCTTAATGATTAATGTGTCCTGTGATCAATTTAATTATCCTCTTAATAGTGTAGATAGGCAACAGAGATCCTGCACTGTAGCCATAAGTCACTTTGGCCACAGCAACCTGAAATGGTAAAGCTACAAATTCTCCAGGAAAGGAGAGGAGAAAGAACAACTCAGACTCTTGCCTGAGCTTGGTTCACCTCTCAGCCCATTCAGGTTATCCCTGCTGGCTGTGCACCACAGGACAGTCCTTGGCTGAGCAGTTCGTTTGTGGAGGATTCCAGCTTATCAGAAGCTGGCATAGGGGATACTTCTCACTTGCTTGGATGAAACTCATTTTTATTTATCTCAGAGAGGATCCTTTTAAGAGGATTTTTATATTTTGTGAGTCTTGATTCATAGCTGAAGCAGACTGCAAAAATGAATTAAGTAAAGTGATACTGCTTCCATGAATACTATTTGTCTTTTTTTTTTTAATTCAAATTATTCATTTCAATTAACTTAGACACTTAAAGAAAAATACAAGCAGACCACTCCAGTAGTAAACAGCATATTCAAAATACAGTTCAAGACATCAAAAATAGTTTTATTCCACATACATATTTGACCTTAATCTTTCTTATCTGAACACATGAAAACATCAGAAGATAGAAAATGAAAGATGAAAATGCAGGACTTTCAAAATACAGTTCAGCACTTTAAAATTAGTTTTATTCCACATATATATTTGACCCTAATCTTTCTTATCTGAACACATGAAAGTATCAGAACATAGAAAAAGAAAGCTGAAAATCCATTTTTCAGTGATTAAATTACATTTTCAGTATTAAATGGTGACAAAAAACAAAAAGCTCAAAGACACAGATTAAAAGATGGAATGGCTTTTCGTCTTGTGCTGGTGGCAGTAACGTGCACTGAAAAGGGAGATCTCCTTAGCTAAAATTATGTATGTGACCAATCAGTAATTAACTGAATGTGTTAAGAGTTCCACAGGAACATCAAGGACAGCAATACTATATGCTCAAAATCATAGGTGCTTGGAAAAATCATCTGGGAAATGTTTTATAAGGATATTCTTCTTTCATACTCACTCTCTCCCTCCTTTAGTGAGACTCTGGAAAAGGTTACCCAGGGAGGTTGTGGATGACTCCACCCTGGCGGTATTCAAGGCCAGGCTGAATGAGGCCTTGAGCAGCTGAGTCTAGTTGAGAGGCACCCTTGCCCATGGTGGGGAGGTTGGAGTAGATGATCTCTAAGGTCCTTTCCAACCTAAGCCATTCTAGGATTCTGTGTTTGGTTTATGCTCATTTTTATCATTGATTCATTCACCTGTCTTGATTTTTAAAATCCATTTATATATATAAAAGTACATATACATATTCATATATATATACCTTGCCAGCTTGTTCTTAGTGGAATAAATTCAAGCACTGAGGCCCACTGGCTCCTCAGAGACATGGCAAGTACAGATCATCACTGATCCATTTCAGTCATTGCTTTTAACTGCTTCGCAGAACATCAGCTTATGGAAATATTGATACAGAGTAAGTCATGTCTTGCTAATGCCTTTTTTTTTTTTAATAATAGATGAGAGAACTAAAATAAGTCAGAGAAGGAAAAAGAGGTCTTCCCAGGTTTAATCTGCTGGTGGAGATGAGATCACAATCTCAATATTCTCTATCTCTGGCCTATCTAATCAACACATGTCCCTGGATCAAGCACAGTATTGAAGCAGTTTTGAGGAGGGTGTGTTGGGGGACTTCTCCAAATCCCAGGGATACTGAAAATGGCAAAGATGACAGTAAAATTCCTTCCATCCTCCCAGTCTTTCTCCACAGCCACTTCCCACACTTCTTAATGACTTAAAAAAACCCATAAGGAGCAGAGTCATCCCCCCATTACTCTGCCTGCTAGTTAGTTCTAATTGCCAACACATCAATTATGATCCAGTAATTTCTGGTTCCATTCCTCCCTTGTTTACCAGACATGATGTCAACCCAAGTCTTTGGGTTGTATCAGTAGATGGTTTTATTAGTTCAGTAAGCCACTCTCTGCACCATCTCTCTTGACAACCATTGTTACAGGCAAATAGGGCACGTTCTAAAATGTCTCTCACTTAAAAATGCAGCTTACAGTTTGGTGCAATCCAGTAAGACCTCAGTAATTACAAGAGAAGAAGTATGCACTGCATTCGCGCTGACAATTGTGTCACTCCTGAGTACTCCTGGTACTGGTATTTCCACAAGGGCAATAGTGGTTTTATTCACCCACTATGTGCAGCATATCAAGCCACTGTTTTCATATTATTCAGTAATTGAAAGAAAAAACAACCAAGTAGGATGACAAGTTAGGTTCAAAAATCTATGAAGGACAGACCTGCATACAGCAAATCAGCTGATACTTTGTGCCCTCAACTATGACTCGCTCCTATTCCCTTAAATTACATTTTACCGCCTGATCAGTTCATAAAGTAAATGAACAGCTGCAGCAGACATTGTAAGGGCTGAGTGCTGTAGATGTGGCTGGCTGCCAAAGAACACATTGTTAAAGCAAGCAGCATAAAATGAAAAATTAAGATATTGGCACCAAGACCTATTGGTAAGAGCTGAGGGTCAGTAAAGGACAGAGCAATAATCTAAAAGATTTTTTCCACTAGATTAAATTTAGGACAGGCAAACATCCTTGCTTTGGAGACGCCTCCTGCAGTGCTGGGAACTGAGGCGAGGCTCAAAACAAACGTAACAGACCCTGTTGGCAGTTCTGGCCACCAGAGTTTCTCGGTGGCAATGTGGTACAATCCTTCTTTATAGCATGATTGCTGCAGCTGGACACAATTCCGCTCAGATCAGTTTTGAAATGTGCTTTGTCAGTAATCAATACATACTTTAATGTGTGTGTTTTATTTCATGCTCTATTTTCTTCTATTTGGAAAACAACAATTTCTTGAAATTACCTTTGCCTGAAACAGATGAAGAATAATAGCAGCAAGGCAAAATAATATATTCATATACTGCTTCCTCAGTAACTGTCACCATTATCACCAGTTAATGTACATTGCATATGAAAATGGTTTTGAGAAATCCTCTAGTTAAAGGGCTGAACATTCATAATTCAGGAAACTGCAAACCTATGATTGCATACCTTTTCCTCTGGGTACACACATCATGCACCAGTCTTTACTTACTTGTCGTCCTGTACAGTTTCTCAAATAGTAACATGATTTTTTTGCCGCTGCCCTATAAAACAGCTTGTGATGTGTCTTTGCTCCCCTCGGTAATGCTATTGTCACTACAACCTACTGCTGCTTTATTGACTCTGACTTCTTCATGTAAGTTGCATTGTACTCCACAGATGCATCTAGTTTGTCATCCTCTGTATCCCATCCCATTGATTTGTGTGCCTGAAAGTATTCCTTCCTTTTGAGCAATTTAGAGCTCAAGCAATTAAGCAAACAGCTACAAACTGAGATGGTGAGGCTCTTCAACAATGTCACAGGGCATGTGACTTAATATTGCAATATAATCCTGAATATTTTTCGTTTGGTTTGTTTGTTTGTATGGGGTCTGTCGAGAAGCATTCCCAATAGTTCCTGGAGAGCAGAACTAAGAATTAGAAGAAGTCTTCTCAACATGTGGCTGTTCACAAGCAACAGATGATCATGGCTACAGACTTCATTATTTGGAATCGTTTAGCCAAAGCCAAAGATATGAAATACAGCCTCTGTATGTGGCAGGAAATCTTGTCAGCTCAATGCAGTGAGATTTTTCTCTCAAAGCAAAGCAGCTCTGAAGTTTCTAGGGTGAATCATGAAGAGCATCCTTTTGTGAATATTTATTATAAAGGAGGAGCATCACTAACTCTTTCAATAACTTAGAAAGTGAATTCAGGGACTGAGCCTGAACATCTTCAGCACAGTATTCATTATTCATCCATGCCAGTCGAACACAGTTCAGCCTAACCTATATTGTATTAATCAAGAAGGCAACGTGTCTGTGATTATCAGCAAAGACAGAGCCAACCCTGCCATGCAAGGTAATGAGAAGAGGGAGGGAGAAGCAGAGATCATCAACCACATGACAACAAACAAATCACTGGGTGTCAAGTTTTTGTGCAATTTTCAGTCATGCACAGGTAGGGAGAAGTATATGCTTCCCTTGGGGTTTTTTCTTTCTTCTTCAACACACCTAAATCTAACATATTTAACTGTTGGTTCTGATTATAATTGCTACCTCTTTGGACAGATTGCAACTTTTATGCTTTAACAGCAAGACTTTAAGATGTTTCTCTGACCTCCAGATTATATTTAGACCTGTCTAATATGATGTCTAAATATAATCTGGAGGTCAGAGAAATACCTTAGTGGTGTGGAACTGTCACACATTTTGCATTAGGAAACAGTATAGAAGAGCTTGGGAAACATTACTGAATTCAGCAGCTTAATGCAGATGAACCCAATGGGGGGAAAAAAATCAGCCTTTTTCACCTTACATGTTTTAACAGGGAAATGTGTGGCATCTGGACCATCATCTAATTTCTCTTATGCAAATCATATCAACATGAAATTAAATGAGAAGTCATAGATGCATCCACCAAAGCTTCCTCCATGAAAATTTCATCTTGGATAATCCCATGTCTGACACTCTAATCAAAAGGTGTTTAAAAATGCCAGCCTCTAATTTACATAACCAGATGGATGGTTGACAATAGCATCCACATGGATTTTTTTAGCATATCCATGCTAGCCCTAATTGGTAGTGATTGCCCACTTACTTTATCTTAGAACAGTCAGGGAGTCCAGGTCAATTTCTCATTAGAAAATTGAACTGCATTTGCATTATGTAAATACCAGATGAAGAAACAGGCTGAATATAAGGGACAGGTTAAAACCTGGCATAGAAAAATGAATCAGACAGCTCATGCACAGCTTCCTTGTCTCAGGCTGTACCAATCAGGGCTGATACAAATACACAATATTAAGCTTCCTTACACTATAAGCAGCCCTACTGAAAAGACCTGAAAAGTGGGACAACTTAGCAGCTTAATGTCTAACAAAATAATCCCTAATATCTTTGTTCAGGACACTCCTTCCTGGGTTCTCTGCCAACACCCCTTACCTCAGCCCTGTCTCAGCAAGGGAACATCTAGGTCCTGGAGTGATTGAGGTCACTGGAGCAGCCAGCCCCAGTGATATAATCACAAGACTGCAAAACACAGGCGTTTGAGCCTACCCTAGCTGATAAAATCGCAGCCGCTGGCTGACCTACATTAGAGGAAAGAGGAGACCCAGACAGACCCACAGCTGAGACAGCCATCAATACAGATGCCCCACAGCCTCCAAACAACAGAAGTTCTCACTGATCTTCTGCCTCAGGAGGCATTTTAGGCATCGTTCATTGCTAGGATCTCTGAACAGAAAAACAACACTAGTAGTAGTAGCAAAGAGCATATACTAAAAGGCTACAATAACAATTCTATTCTGAGGGTTGTATGGAATAATCAGATACTGGAAGCTGAAGGCTAACATGAATAATCTTCATCCTAATACTTTCTCCGTATATTACTGCTGCTAAAGTTGCTGGCTGAATATGAGATAGCAGTGTGCCCAGGTGGCCAAGAAGGCCAATGGCATCCTGGCCTGTATCAGGAACAGTGTGGCCAGCAGGAGCAGGGAGGTCATTCTGCCCCTGTACTCAGCACTGGTTAAGTCACACCTTGAGTACTGTGTACAGGTCTGGGCCCCTCAGTTTAGGAAAGATGTTGACTTGCTGGAAGGTGTCCAGAGAAGGGCAACAAAGCTGGTGAGGGGTCCTCATAGGGGTCCTCATAGGGGCCCTATGAGGAGAAGCTGAGGGAGCTGGGGTTGCTTAGCCTGGAGAAGAGGAGGCTCAGGGGAGACCTTCTTGCTGTCTACAACTACCTGAAGGGAGATTGTAGCCAGGTGGGGGTTGGTCTCTTCTCCCAGGCAACCAGCACCAGAACAAGAGGACACAGTCTCAAGCTGCACCAGGGGAGGTTTAGGCTGGATGTTAGGAAGAAGTTCTTCATAGAAAGAGTGATTGGTCATTGGAACGGGCTGCCCAGAGCAGTGGTGGAGTCACCATCACTGGAAGTGTTTAAGGAGAGACTGGATGGGGTGCTTGTTGTCATGATTTAGTTCATTAGGTGGTGTTGGGTGATAGGTTGGACTCGATGATCTTGAAGGTCTTTTCTGACCTGGTTAATTCTGTATTCTATAAATTAGTGAAGTCAAATAATAGTAACAACAATGACTACAATAACGAATGTGAATTTGTTGTATCTCCTAGAGATGAGACTCAGTAATAAAAGTAATGTATATACTAAGCATTTTCAAGGTTAACATAACATTAAGGCTCACTTGTTTCAGTTCATCTACCTTCTGAAATCCTCTCTTGAATGTTAAGGTTTCAGTGACATCTGCTGTTGTAGACTAATTTAATATTTGATTCTATTTGCAAAGTTCCCTACCACTGTGGAAACCCTTTAATCAGACCAGAAGAGCTCAGACACTGGGCTACTTGGTGATTCTGCTCATTTGGGAAGCTGTTAAATCACTCTTTCTGTTTTAAAGCAGCAGAAATTTTCTCTCTGCTTTGCTTCTGCCTTCCCTTCCAGTTTTATTAAGTGGAAGATGCATGAGCATGTGTGTAACTGCCTATAAAGCTGTTCCTAATGTGTTGAAATCCATTGGTGGAAGACGGAGATGGAGTTTATGATCCAAAATTATGTGGATATGTTTTATCTTGAAGTCAGGAGAGAATTTGATACTATCTCCCACAGCATCCTTGCAGCTAAACGCAGGATGTATGGTCTGGATGACTGGGCAGTGAGGTGGATGTGAACAACCTCATGGGCCAGTATTGGTTGGGGAATATCTCTTGGAGAGCAGCATAGGGAAAGGGAGCTGGGGCTCCTGGTGAACAACAGGATGACCATGAGCCAGCAATGTACCCTTGTACTCAAGAAGGCCAATGGCATCCTGAGATGTATTAGAAGTAATGTGGTTAGTGGGTCAAAAAAGGTTCTTGTTCCCCTCTACTCTGCCTTAGTGAAGCCACATCTGGAATATTGTGTCCAGTTCTGGGCCCCTTAGGACCTCGGACAACTCCCTGAGACAGTCCAGCACAGAGCCACAAACATGATGAAGGGAGTAGAACATCTCTCTTATGAGGAAAGGCTGAGGGAGCTGGGTCTCTTTAGCTTGGAGGAGAGGAGACTGAGAGGTGACCTCATTCATGTTTGTGAAGATGTGAAGGGCAAGTGTCAGGAGGATGGAGCCAGGCTCTTCTCAGTGATGTCCAGTGATAGGACAAGGGGCAATGGGTGCAAGCTGGAGCATAGAAGGTTCCACATGAACATAAGAAAAAACTTTTTCACTGTGAGGATGACAGAGTACTGAAACAGGCTGCCTAGAGAGGTTGTGGAGTCTCCTTCTCTGGAGGCATTCAAAACCCACCTGGATGCATTCCTGTGTGACCTGCACTGGGTAGTCTTGCTCTACCTAGCAGGGGGGGAATGGACTCAATGATTTTTTGGAGGTCCCTTCCAACACCTAACATTCTGTGATCCTGTGATTACAAGGTACTTTTAAGCACTATATTAAGCATTGTTATACACTGTTAAATTTTAAAACTCTGGTGGTTTTCATATGACTTTTGGGCAATATTTATATGCTTTAATACGGAAAGCTTATTCCATGGTTATTTCCCTAGTTTTGGAATCAAAGCTACACAAGTGGTGTACAAGTGAGAGGTCTCGCCTGTACAGAATAAGCAGATATTGTTCCCATTGCATTTTGGACCCTACCTCTTCTTTAATGCAGCATTGGTTTTATTTTTACTTACTTGTATTTCTGTTAGGCTTCTTGAACTATGAAAAAGCAAAAATTATTAAGTTTTCATGTTTAACAAGTAGAAATATACTATTCTGGCAGGAGCATAGAGCTGTCTTCCAATACCTGAAGGGATACTGCAGGAAGGCTGGAGAAGGTCTTTACATAAGGGTCTCAGCAACAGGACAAGGAGGAATGGTTTGAGGCTGAGGGAAAGTAGGTTTAGACTGGATCTTAAGAAAAAGTTCTTCAGTATAAGGATGGTTAGACTCTGGAATAGGCTGCCCAGGGAGTTGTGGATGCCTCCTCCCTAGGGGTGTTGAAGGCCAGGTTGGATGAGGCCCTCAGCAGCTGAGTCTAGCTGAGAAGCATCCCTGCCCATGGTGGAGAGGTTGGAGTAAATGATCCCTAAGGTCCTTTCCAACCTAAGCTATTCTATGATTCTATGGTTATTTTACTAATATATTTTAATGGTTTAATTCAGAACAAAATGGGTCACACTGAACCAGTGGGTTAACCTGGCTATTTCTATTTGCCCAACACAAAAGTGACGGAAAAGTACCACACAAAAATTAGGGACTGAGACACAAAAAAAGTAAGATAAGATTAAAGCTTACTGAACAAAATCAGAAAAACATGGTACAAATTGCATAATTACCTTAACCTATTCGCAGAGAAAGCATGGCTCAAAGCAGCAGCAAGCAGAAGTAAGTGAGCCAGAAGTCCAGGCCAGAAAAGTACTCTCCCACACCTTTTTGTCCCACTGCTATCCCAGCAAAATAGACAAACACCCAAAATACCTAGAACCCAGAAGCAACAACTGGAACAGGAAGCTTCCCATGTTGCAATCTGAACTTCGAGACCCATAACACTTTGCTCCAGCCAGCACATTCATTTCTGAAGCTGGCATGACTGCAGCATGGTATGAATAACAGCAGCAGGTTCAACTCAATCAGTGACACATATAAAGTCTAATTATTAATATTCTATTAGCAATATTATTAAAGTCTATTAATAATACTTATAATCTGGCAAATCATTAATTACCTGTGAAATTCTCTTCCACATTTAGACTTAATAACTAAGTCTTCCTTATCTGATTTTTTTCCATTCCAACACAAGTAGGATATGGACAATAATATATGCCTCTCTTGAAATTAGTTTTCAAGAGAGAGATTGCTGGACATTTTAATTTTATTTGAAATACAATGCTTATACTTTGCATAAGTCCTCACCACACAGTGGCAATGCAAACATCATAACCAGAAATCCAAAGCTGTTCTGCAAGGATAAAGATCTGGATTTCTAAATGAAAAGTTACACTGTTTGGCAGTGTAAGAAGCTAACAGGGACATGCTGCTAGAGCTCTCTCTCTCAATGCCACTCTCTTGTTCTGGCAAACCTCCTTCACCGGCACAGCTTTCCTTAACTGTGTCTTGCTTCCTCTGTGACAGGTCAGGTTTCGTGGGGAAAGAAGTTTAAGCGAAAGGATTGCTTCTGTGAATAAAGTTCCTGCAGTCTCTTGCAGGGATTTGTCTTCTGCACAGAATTTGTCTTCTGCTACTAGGAATGCCAAGACTCTGAAGAATGACAAGAACTAAAATAATTAGTGGTGGGGTTTTTTTTAGGATAAATAGTAATTAGGCTGCTCTATTTCCTTGGGTTACATTATGGTTTCACTAATTGAATTTAACATCATTTTTTGAGCTGAGTAGGTGCAGGGTTGATTTTTTGTTTGCTTTGGCTTGGGTTTTTTTGGTTGGTTGGTTTTGTTTGTTTGTTGGGCGGGGGGGAGTTGTTGGTTGTTGTTGTTGTTGACCCTTCTAATACTTCAAACTCAGCTATAAATTCCACAAGGCAAAACAAACATTAAAAAAAAAAAAATCAAACCCAAACCCAAACTATATTTCAGTTTAGATGAAAATTTCTTTATCAAATATTTTACAGTAAGATTAAGTCAGTCTTTTGTGTATATACTTGAAATAAATTCCAGTAGAAATTAAGGGCTTTCAAACACAAAGAATATCATTATCTCTAAGACCTTGACTGCTAATTGCACATTTTAATAAACCAACAGTGAATGCTCTAAGCTCAACTTGCAAAGCCTACTGCAAAGCTTTAATGGACTTTGATAGTCACTTTCATTTATTCAGGACCCTATGGGTCTCAGGCTGTAAATATATAGTGACAGCTCATCATCATGTACCTGATCTTAGATCCTCTCACAGCTAGACACACAAATCCCCAGGCTGCTTTGTTCTTTGTTAAAAGATTAGTAGAACCAAAGAGTGCCAAGAGTACACTATCCTCTGAAAGCTGTGAAGGGGATAAATAGGGACATGAGTAACACCTTAAATACCCTTTTTCCTCTGATCTGTTGTGAACCCTTTTTCTTATTTTCCCAGCTGTTTCAGATATCCCTTCCCACTTCCTTCGTCTGCTGTAGTCAGTATGAAAAGCCTCCATTTGTTTTTCTATTGCCTTGAAATGATGCTCCAAAGCCAAAGCAGTTCCTTTTAAATTGCTTAAACACACTATCCTAGTCTTTAGACTTGCAAAAATGACCAAAAATATGAGAGCAAAGAGGAAGATAATGTGTTGATACCTGCTCAAATCCAAGACCACCAAAACAAATCCATTCATCTGAGAAATAAAAACCGGTGTGTTCAACCTGAATGAACTGTTAGTTCTATTACTTGTGAGTGAATATAAAATAATGCTTAGCAGAAGTTTCTAGCTAACACTTTTATGAGAACTCCTAGCTTCCTGTTCCATGTTAACAGATCTCTGAGATGCTGTCCCCTACGTGGACAATTATCACAGTATCACAGTATCACCAAGGTTGGAAGAGACCTTGAGGATCATCGAGTCCAACCTGTCACCACAGACCTCATGACTAGACCATGGCACCAAGTGCCACGTCCAATCCCTTCTTGAGGTTCTTGAGATTCCACTATATTCAAATGGGTTTGGTATAAAAATATGTAGCTCACAGGTAGCAATTTCTAGATAGCAAACTGAATGCCACCATAGTGCTGGGAAAAAAACATTTACATATCTTTTATATGAGTAATGCTTCTTTCAATGAGACAAATTCAAGTGTAGTTTCATTTGAGCTATACAACAATCTTAGAAACTGTAAAAAACAACAGCCAGTAACCCAACCTCTTGCTAACTCTTTGTACTATCATACGCAACCCCATGGATGTCCCTAAAGTAAGACTGACCAGGAGATGGAGTTCATGTTTTAATGTATAATCTAGGACTCTTCAGCCAGACGCAGGCACAGGTAGGCATTCTCATAGCACCAGTTCTGCCAGCATGCTACAATTTTCCCAAATACTACAATGACTTAAACAGCAATTAGAGTAATTTCCCTCAAGAATCCCAGCTCACGCCCATTTGCATGAAAAGACTGAAGTTTGAAACACAACAGTCCTAGAAACACCCTTGAGCACATTTCTTTTAAAGGCTGGAAGGAACAGGTGGCTTTTGAACCCTGATGCTACTGATGCTGTCTGCGTGATGAAGCACAGCATCCTCATTTGTACTGACTGGGGTCAAATCAGCTCTAGTCTTTAATTCATTCTAACCACGGAGTATTTTTTCTAATTAGACATTATGTCATTACCTGTTTCTACAGTAATGATAACCTACTGAACTCTAATGAATCAATCCCATCTGCCTAGCTGTGCAGATACTCAGTCACTCAGAATCAAAGGAATTCATGGTGACACACAAGCTAGGAATCAGAAGTGCTGCTCCGTGCATTGCAATGTAAATTGAGCATTTATTCTTAGTCCTGCTGTGATTTTCTGCAGAATTTTATTGCTGAAGAGTTTCTAAGGTCATTCCCATGAGAAGCTCTGACAGGCTGCAGAGCTAAACACAAAATCATGGACACTCTTCTTCAGCTGAGAAAAGATAGCCATTTGTGAAGGACAGAAATAAAGGCCACAGGTGCAGTCCATCTAAACACCAAATTTTAAGCTCCAGTAGGAGTTCATATAGATTGAATTTTGTTGACTTTGACACCTGGTTTAGATCAGAGGCATTTGAGCATCACCCTGACAGGTAACAGATGTGATCCTGGCAGCTACTACAAAGCAATATTTGGAGGCCTCGCAGATCTGTTGATGTCCCAGTACACCAGTGCAACAGTTCATTTTATCCTACAAAAGATGCCTTCCAGGCAGGAGAGACATGGAAGGGCCACATGCCATGTGTTAATCTCAAAAACAATTTAGAAACTGCTGCTTATTTAAGGGGGATTTAACTACTGGTTCCAGCTCATTCTGTCATAAATAGGAATGTTTTGCAGAGGGGGTAAAAAAAAAAAAAGGAGGACAACAGCAGGTTTAATAAGTGTGGGGGAGAACAGGTTTGCTATTCCCCCATATAACTGTATACATTCAGTACACTCCATTGCTTTACAATATTTTCTCTGTGCTTTTCTTCTTGTTTTCATGCCCAACTGACTAACAGCCAGTTTAGAAAAATGATGTCTGCTAAAAAGTTCAGGAACTAAGAAAATTGATTCAAAATTGTTGGAAGTAATCATATCATGGAACGGCTTAGGTTGGAAGGGACCTTAGAGATCATCTACTCCAACCTCTGCCATGGACAGGAATGCCTCTCAACTAAACTCACCTGCTCAAGGCCTCATCCAACCTGGCCTTCAATACCCCCAGTGAGGAGGCATCCATAGCCTCCCTGGGCAATCTATTCCAGAGTCTCACCATCCTCACACTGAAGAACTTCTTCCTAAGATCCAGTCTTAACCTACTCTACCCTCAGCTTCAAGTCATTCCCCCTTGTCCTGTTGCTAGACACCACGATGAAAAGTCCCTCTCCAGCATTCCTGTAGGATCCCTTCAGGTATCAGAAGGCAGTTCTAAAGTCCCCCTGGAGTCTGCTCTTCTGTAGGCTGAACAACCCTATCTCTCTTAGCCTGTCCTCATAGCAGAGGTGTTCCAGCCCTTGGATCATCTTTGTGGTCGTCCTCTGCACTCGCTCCAACATCTCTGTATCCTTATGATGGAGACACCAGAACTAGATGCAGTGTTTGAGGTGGAGTCTCACAAGAGCAGAGACCTGCTATCCAAACTCCTCTTGATATATGATACATGAACTGACTACATTAGAAGAGGCTGTATTCAACTGTGCAGACGAGTTCTGCTTGTACCTCTTTATTTTGAACTAGAACATTATAGGCAGCCAGCAATGACAGTTTCAGGAAGCTTGGAAACCATTATTGTGTTCCTTCAACCCAAGCCACTGGCTTTGCACTAGGCTGTCTGAAGGCTGGCAAAGGAAGCAAATGCGTCCTTCAAACAGATGCTTTTCAGCCTTTGCCCATAAGTCATGTCGTACTGTTCAGCTGTACAGCAGACATAGCTCATCAGACAAACAACCTGACCTGGGAAAAGGATTCACAGATAGGAGAAATTTAAGCTGGCAAATACTAATCCACATCCATTAACTCACAACAGATCCCAGGTGCCTGGATGAGTTATAACAGAGCAGCAGAGCTGCATGGAAGTTGCTTGGTTGTGCATATCAACAGTGGCAGAAAAAATCTGCTTTCATCAGCACCACAAGACCTTTCTTGAGACATTCTCTTTGCTCATGAGGGTGTTCCTTGACACGCAGCCTAGTCATGCTCACAGAAAGATGTGATCTTTGAGGACTTACTGCTATGAATTGGTCAGCAATTATACCAGTGGCTGAGAGGAATAATTGACCAAATTGTTACATTCTTTCAGCTAAAACACATTCATGCTTGCTTTATGTACAGCTTGAAAATGAAAAGAGATGCTTTTAGCTTTAAATGTCCAATCTAGAGGTCTCTGTTTCCCAAAGGAAAGTTTGGCTCTACATGTGAGACATTTTCCAGTTGAATTTGTATGGGTAGATTTTGGCAAGAAACTCTAATTTAATTTCCAGAATCAGTTATTTGCTTCTGGAGCATGAAGTACAAAAGGCTTGTTTCTGGATTTCTCCACTGGCAATCAGTGATCTGCCAATAGGATGCAGATGCAGCAACAAAACCCCAGAGGTTTTTTTCAGTATAAAATGATGCAGAACAACTGAAAATTTACTCTACTTTTGTGAGACCTCACCTCAAATATTGCATATGTTCTGGTGTCCCCATCATACGAAGCACACAGAGCTGTTGGGGCAAGTCCAGAGGAGGGCCACAAAGATGATCCAAGGGCTGGAACACCTCTGCTATGAGGGTAGGCTGAGGGAGCTGGGGTTGTTCAGTCTAGAGAAGAGACTCCACGGGAATACCTGAAAGGATCCTACAGGAAAGATGGAGAGGGACTTTTCATCAGGATGTCTAGCAATAGGACAAGGGGGAATGGTTTTAAGCTGAGGGAAAGCAGGTTTAGACTGGATCTTAGGAAGAGGTTCTTCGGTGTGAGGGTGGCGAGACTCTGGAGTAGGCTGCCCAGGGAGGCTGTGGATGCCTCCTCCCTGGGGGTGTTCAAGACCAGCCTGGATGAGGCCTTGAGCAGGCAAATCTAGTTGAGAGGCATCCCTGCCTGTGGCAGGGAGGTTGGAGTTGATGATCTCTAAGGTCCCTGTCAACGTAAGACATTCTAGGATTCTATGAAAATCTGTCATGACAGATGCCATACTAAGTTCTCACAGAAGAGATGCACCGGGGATTAATTTCTATAGGGAGGGCTGTTAGATTAGTATCATCCAGCTACGCACTGTCATCTGGCCTGGAGGATCTCCTGGGTCCCCCAACCAAATGGCAGCAGGAACATCAGTACCCCTTTGATATTAATTATCAAAATAACAAGTTGCTTTCTAAAGCTTAGTGCACTGTTTTTTCTACAGTCTGAAATTAGCACAAAGAATAGATGACAACTGCCATCATAAACAGAAAAGCAAGATTACATGCTGGCTATCTGTGGAGCTAGATTGCTTCAGGAGGATTATACAGCATGGTTACCCGCAGTACCATGGAAGGAGACAGGATGCCCAAAAGATCCATTCTAACCTTATAGTCCTGTATCATGGGCTAGCCTGCTTTGGGCCTCAGATATCATGCTCTGTTAGTAAGCTTTTGATTGATCAAAGAAAGGATTGAATAGCTGTAATAGTCCATTAATGCAAGTATTTCATTATTCTGTCTGCTTACAGGAGGCAAAAGAGGAGAGACCTTACGAGAAACCACACAGAGTTTTGAGTAGGCAACACAAGTATAGATCTACACCTCCACAGAAAAATGGTCTAGAAAGGATTGTGAAAGTCATTTAGCAGTTTGGGGGGGATTAGCGGGCTATCTAAAGTACTCCTGACAGGACCTGGGCCTGTAGAATTAGGATCAGGACCCCAACAGCTGTATTAGGATACAAGAGATGGTATGTGGGGCCATCTGAATTGATTAGTCCCTTGAGCCAGTGCTCATCTACAAGATGAGCCTGCTAAAGGGAAAAGTGTGATCAGCCACCTAATTATGATATTACATCCCATGATACAATTTCAGGCCAGGATTTAGTGATGCCGGCTTGCTTCTCACACAACTAAAATGCCATCCTAGCCTGGGACTTTGATATTATGATAATTTATTTTTGTGGATTCTCTGAGATTTTTTAAAAATAGAATCTATGCTTAACTTTTAGTTACACAAACACACAGTTCTATTACATGTGCCTTAGGGAAGTACATTCATGTTCACAGGATAATTATCATATGATTTTAAATAATATTTGACCTATACTCAGTTAATCATGTAATGGAAATCTCATTGGACTTGTACGTCTTACTTTCATGGGACAACAGCATTTTAGAGATGAACTAATGGAAAGATTGATCCTATATGCAATGTCCTGCCATCCAGTTCTGCAGTGCTGCCTGGGCATTGTTCATCGTCATTATGTCTTTTCCGTAGCAGAAAGCTCCTCTTGTATTGTCATGAGAGCAGAAAGAATTATCTGTGTGCTAAAGAAGAGCTGGGTATCAGAGTCACATGGGTTAACTGAACAGGGAATTGATTTGTCCACAGTGATACAGCAGAATGATGCATCACAGGATGACACTGCACAATGAGGGAGTCATACCCCACAGGATCCAAGAGGAATTTTCCAGGTATCTCAGCACTGAAGAGAGGTGTCTAAAATACATTTTAATGTGCTTATGAGACTGAAATGGAGCTGTGCAAGGGCATCCAGCATATTCTGCATCAATAAACAAAATGTTTACCGCGCAAGTGATATACCAGTTTAAGCTGCAAACTCTACAGAATTTTCCTTAATGTTTAATACAAGGGACAACAGTTACAGGACCTCGATGGGAAATTAATCAAACCTATTTTACACCCACCCCCCTTCAGTCTGTGAAAGTTTTCCCAGCTGCAGCCTGGACAGCATTCAGATCAAATCCGACCCAATCCAATTCACAATTCAACTTCTCTTTCTCAGTCTGACTTTTTCCTGTTGTACATAAATATCTTGAGATTTTGAGGAACTACCTAAACTTGTATCAATGAGTTCATCTCTCAGGCTTTCAGCTCTTGCTGTCATCCTAATTAGGGTAGTAATAAGAACAAACAGAACAGTAACAACAGTAATTTCTTCAAAGACTTTATCTTGCGGCATCTACAAATCTCGGTCTCAAAGCAGAGCACTCACAAGGCAGGCTGCAGACAGGCAAGGACACTGCCACCCTCCAGGGACCTGGCCAGCTGCACTGAATGTACAAACAGCAAGGGGCATTCTTTTTTTATTCTGGGGTTTTTGTTTGTTTCTTTCTTTCTTTTTGTTTGGTTTGGTTATTTTTTGTTTGTTTGTTTTAGTCATTTGTTAACAGTTTGGCAGCTTCCAAGCCAGCACACAAACAGGTTCTTGTCCTGAAAGTCTAATCCCACCTCAGAATATTATATCTATTTCTTCATCTTGCTATGAGGAGTTTCCTTTCTGAAGTACCACATTCAGGAAGAGCACAGAAAGGATGATGAAGTTTTCCCATAGCCATCTAAAGAAAAACTGAGGGCAATTGCTCCCCAGTAGGCTCCAAGAGCTGGGTGTATATGGTCTTTATGAACATGGATGACTAACAGCACTTCTTTATGCTAGAAGCTGTTGTGTGGCCCAGTGGAGAGCCAAATGCATCAGCCTCATGCAGCCCTTGTGCCAGGGAACATGTAAAGGTGGACTGGCCATGCAGCCACTGCACAAGGAGAACATCTGGAGCCCATTTCCACATTACTCTCAAGAAACCCACTCATTGGGACATACACAGTGATGTACTCATTTATTACTTGTCTTTTTTCAGTCATTTCTTACAGCTCAGCTATAATTACAAGCCCTACCCATGCCTCCTGAAGTCAGCAGAAGATCCCCACTGGAGTAATTCCTTTGAAGTCATGGGGGCTTTTGTCATAGTCAATTTAGATTTGAATTAACATTTAAAAATTTCTACTGTATTAATTTCACCATGAGTCCTTTTATGCAGCTGAGCAACTAATTTCAATTCTCAATCAGGGCTTTCATTAAAGCATTGCTATTGCTGAAACACTATTTGCAAGCAAGAATGGGGCCTTCATCTCTGGAAAGATATTTAAACAGTTTCTCAATTTTAGATAAAGTTGCAATATGACTGAAATGACTCATTATATACTCTTCAGTTTAGGATTTAAGGTATTTCCACGCTCATGCCTAAAATTAAGATGAAGACTAGCTGTTTTCACAAGTTCATACAGGAACTGCATTGTTTCTGGTTCCTAAGTAGTCAGTTGTTTGATTTGAAGTCACACTGTACATAGATATCGCTAAGAAAATAATTTAACAAGCTGATATGCTCCACTTCATAATTTCACATTTTGAAATAAATGTAAAGTACAGGTGACAGCCTACTTTTTTTTTTATTTATACTGTGCTTCAGCAGCATGAGATTTAATTATTCTATTGAGTTTTACAGAGAATTGAAATTTCTTTTGTTCCATTTTTCTTACATGCCTGGGATTCAGTAGCCAGAGCTACAGCATTTTATGTGCACGTATCAAAGACTATAGGAAGTCAGCATGTGAGCTCCCGGTTCTCTAGGTTTCACATGAGGAAAGGAGCAAGCAAAAGAAGTTGCCATGTAAAACCTGTGTGCTTTGAAGCTGTTTTTTCACACGGGGTCACAATCCAGATTCTGCATAGCCAGCACAAACTGGAACCAGCTTGAGTCATTTCAGCATCAACTCTGCTCTTCATATACACTGATGAGGTAAGGAAACAGCAGCATTTCCATGTACTGACCTCCCCCTTCCCTCCTCCATCTTCCTCCCTGCCTTGCTGAGGCCAGGCTCAGAGATGCCCAGTGCCTTGGTTGCAGCTCTAGGATGCCTCCCACACAGGACAGTTATAGTGCTGTTTCCAAATTCTCTATCCACTGCTATATCAACAAGAGGGAATCATTAAAAACAAACAAACAAACCAAAACAAAATAAACCACCAACAACAAAAAGCACAAGGCAACAATCCTACCCTAACATATGGAGTGGCTGACAGCAAGGAAGTTAACTGTCGCTGAAGGGCATTGCTGAGTGCTCTGAAGGCTGACCTCATGTGCAGCACCATCTCAGTTGGTCTGCTCTCAGCCTAGTGTTCTTCTGTGAGGGGTTCTGGCTCATGTGGGAGGAAGATAATAGAGCGCGGTACAGGGTGCTGCATAAGTCAATATGGTGTCTGAGTATTGACTTTCTACCCTGAAGGCTGAGAATGGGGCTTGACCTCTCCCTGCACACATGGCAGTTGCTTTGTCCAGGCTCTGGAAAACTGGGGTAAATCTACATGCTTATTATTTGATTTTTTGCATTGCTTTACAGAAGCAAGCACATTTTTTTTTCCTAGGAGCAGGAAAGAAGAGTGGAACAGGTATTTATTCTGTGAGAACAAACATGATTTTTCTGTCTGTGTTTTGAGAAGGAATAAAAGGGCAGCAGTAAACAGCAAAGCTTCAGATTCAATAAGCTCCTTAAAGCATCTGTGCTGATGCCTCCAGCCAGCAATGTGCTCATTTCAACAGCTGCATGACATAAATAGAAGCTGCTCGCTCTTATCCCTCAGCTAAATACAGGCCTATGGGCTTTAACCCCTGTAAAAATCCCATACTGTTCCTTCTGGGGAAGGCAATTGTTTCCTAATTGAAATGCCTCTAAACATGTCAAAAAGAGGTTATATCACCAGGAGACCTGCTACTGCTTTCTCCTGTGTGCATATTGAGTGTCCTTGGGGACTCTGCTGGGGTCTGAGCTAAGGCAATCTGACCTGTATACTTATCCCAGTATGGAGATTGTCCAGACCATTAAATTAATAACCCTCCAACAGTTATTTAACTGAACATTTAGCACAATTCCTAAGTATCCACAAGAATACTTCAAAAAGACACTGTTACAGCCAAGACTTTCCCACATTTACACTTTCCCATTGTTTTAATTGTCCACTCTGAGGCAGACTTCTACTCCCTTGGCTACCTGTAGGCCACAGTGGTGTGGCGCATTTCTGCAGTTTGTGGAACTTCTGACTTCAGTGAAATAAGCAATTCCATCACAGCAATCACAGTTCAGGTCAGCAACCCACTGTCTGACTTTGCTAAGCATGGTATTTGATAGAATCTTAAGCAGTGTGTGATCCCGAGGCAGGGAACAGTGAACCACAGGTTGAAGCATCACTGCAAGACAGGGTGGTGCTTTCACCACAGAAGCCAAGCTCCCCGCAGCTGCTGCCTCATAAAAGCAACAGTTATTGGCAGATTTAGGGTATGATGGAAAGGGACCTTGATTTGTTATTTCAGAGGCTACTACAACTCCAACACAAACTGGTTTGTAGAGACTTTAGCATTGCACTAACAAAGTAAAAGAGCAAAATATTACTTCTAGCACTTACTAAAAATAATAAGCAAAATATTCCATCTGCAAAACCAAATAGATGGCATCTAGAATTGTTTGCCGTCCTTTCTGTTAAATAAAATCTTTCTGGCATAAGAAAAACATTTTAGAAATATAATTTACACTGCCATCTCCTATGCCTCTCATAAATATTTTTTCAGTTTTTGTTAAATAAGACTCAAAACAGTTTACTGGATACCCAGATTTGTGCAAATTGGTTTTGAGAGTTTCCTAATGAGGTGTACAGAAAAGAATGGATGTAAAGTATAGAAGTGATTATTGTGGAGAAATTGCCATTTCTTCCTAATGAAGGGGCATTGTTAAAAGCCTGCACTCTAATAGAATTTTACTTCATGTATGAACAGGGGTAGTACTTTAAGAGGACAGAGTGCAGTGCACCTGGCACAACATCTTCAATACAGTAATTAGTTACCCTGATTATACAAACGATGCTATCTGCTGAATTAGTGATATTTCAGAGTATTTAACAATTCCTTGCAATCAAAGGTTGAGGCGTGAACTATGAAAGTTTCTTTTAATAGAATAATCCCCAGGGGATGTTCATGCATTCTCTTCTCAGAGCTGAAAAATTATGATTTACCTATTGCTCTAAAAAACTGATTGTGTTTTTCAAACTGAAAATAAATGTAGCAAAAATAGATGTTATAAGTATTTCCAGATGCGGCCTTACAATTAGTATCAACAGCTACTTAGGGCATTATGCTAATTATGTTACCCAAATATATGCAAATAATATGAAAAATGAGGGGGGACATTCTTTGCTGGTTTGTATTCTCAAACCAGTTTTAATGGGTGAAGCCTTTCTCCCAGACTGCAGGCATGACTGCAGGCTTGAGCACCTGCTTCGAGCATGCATTCTTCCCCAATGTGCTGCAGTTGTGAGCTCAAATTACCAGTGCAAAGCCCTTTAAGATATTGAAGTGTTTTGCAGTGTATGGAATAGACACTTTATGGATCGCACCACACTAAGCTGCTCCATTTGCCTCTTTTTTTTTCCACATCAGCTCAGGATTTGAAACAACAACTGAAGCAAAACTCACTAATTGCTGTCTTTGCCACCATTTGGGTTGATTCTAATGGGAGCAGGACAAGACTGATTCATTCTTGCTTCAGCTCCACATCCTCAGACAGCAGACTAGCTGTAAAATCTAGTTAAACAAAAATAAAAAACCAAAGTGAAAAACAACAACAACAAACAACAAAACCAACAAGTGTCTGGAGCAGCAGTATCGGTTGCGGGGCTGCCTGTGACTATGTGGCACTAGATACCACTACCCTCTGTCCTGTGCTCCCAGCACGGGAAAGCTTCTAGTGTTGCAAGCTGAACTTTGCTAACATACCAAGCATATACCATGGTCCTCAGAGGGCTTTACAATGACCCTTTATTTTGTGCATTGCTGTATTGTACTACGCATGGGAATAAATGCACAGCTGTTAAGATTCATGGCAGATTGTAAGCACTGCTTTACCTTGCTGCTTCCCAAATGCACAGATAAACACGCACTGCTGTTGCCGTATAGAAAGGCAGCATTTTCAGTAGCCTGATTAATCCTGAATACATAAATAATGATGAGAATCACTTTCTGCAAGCTCAGTTTAGAGTTTAATTAACCTACGTCTGCTCCAAAGAATCAAAGGCAGAGAAATATTGGGGGGTATTAAATGATAGCTACCATTACACTTTCAGGGCATCACACAGAATTGCAATCACAGCTCTTACTGATTTTAGAGACAATCACGTGGCTTCAGTGCCATATACAACTGAAAAATCTAGGAACTGGAGGAACCCATCTGACCTGCTCAGCATGCCAAGCATTCTAGAGCAGCACCGAACACTTAGCACAAATAACTGAGAGAAAACAGATTTTGAAACAGTGTTCAAAATTACTGAAGCTCCCAATGTGCACTTAAAGATTTGAGTTGTGCAGAGATCTCTGGAGAAACCTCTGGAAGAGGCAAATAAATCTAGGAAATTCAGAAATTATTCTGGAAAACAGTACAAGTCCTCAGGGAGGTATATCACAACTTCATAGAATGGCTTAGGGTGGAAGAGACCTCAGAGATCATCTACTCCAACCCCCCACCATGGGCAGGGACACCTCTCAACCATACTTGGCTGCTCAAGGCCTCACCCAATCTGGGCTTGAACACTCCCATGGAGGAGGCATCCACAACCTCCCTGGGCAACCTACTCCAGAGTCTCACCACCCTTATACTGAAGAACTTCTTCCTAAGGTCCAGTCTAACACATAATACAGCAGTACTGTTACGCAGTAACTAAACATCACTCTGACTTAAGGCCCCAGCTTTGTAAGTGGGTTTATACACAAGCTAATCATCTCATTTTCAGAGTCAGCAAATGGCATGGTAGTGTTGTTCTCTAAATCAAGCACTCTATTTTTACTTTTCACTTTGTTAACTCACCTTTCAAACACAGGACTGTTCTATCCCAGGCAATGATACACTCCTGTGTACACAATCTTCCTAGTTCACACCTTGATGCAATATATCCAGAGAGGTTAAGCTGAAAACAAGCAAAAGGCAATTATGGCTTTACAGGTTTATATGTTAAATTCCACTGTTTCTGTTTAGATGCCCATTTTATAAAAAGTACTTTGGTTCATTTTGTCCATTACTCTTGTGTTTTCTAGCTATCAGTTAGAAGGAGAAAAAATGCAGCAAAAAAACACTAAGCCTTTCTGTCTTCCAGAGGCTTAAATCTAGTACAAAACAAGGTGTGACAGAATTTGCACAAGACAGGACAGAAGACTGTTTGGAAGACATTAGATTATTTTCAGTATCATTTTTACTAATATTTGTTATGGAGAGCCCTGAGGAATTTAAGAAATCTGTTGTACTTACATAAAACATAATAAGTCCTTTGCAACCAAAAGGATGGTGAAAGTTTTTGTGGGCCTGTCAGAAGCAAGGTTTGACATCTCACTGCCAAAGAGTCACGAGGCTGTGAAAGCAGACAGATCAATAAATCTCATATTCTAGAACAGAGGGGGGTGAAAGATGAGAAGCTCAAAACAAATTTAAATCAAGACAAAGTCCTTGCCTCAGCATACCATGACTATGTGGGATGTTTGCTGAGGATGAAAAGGAACATACTACAGGAACAGAGATCAAAAAGGACTGCAGTCTGAGTAGGAGGCTTAATATGGATAGAAAGGAAGGACTCTCATCATTTACAGCTTTTATTCAAAGTCAGCTCATGAAACATAGACCCCTTTTGGACATAGGATGTCTGATTTACAGAGCTTTAGATGATATCCACACCGTGGATACGACCCTGAGTCTCAGCAGGACAGTGGTGATACCTGCAGTAGTTAGAAAGAAAAAGCTCAGAAGCTGTGCTAAGGTTGACACTGACATGGTGGCAGCAAGACTGGCCAAGGCTTCCATTTGGAAGGAGGGGAAAACAGGAAAAAGGATGCTGAACTGTTCATAAAGTCAGTGACTCCCTGGAGCTTTACATGCAAGATTTCCTGCAGCCAAGTTGTAGAGGAAGAATAAAATGGGACCATCAGCCTCTCAGCCATTAGAGGAAAATCTTGCAGTAGACATTGCTGAAGGGCAAAGGACTAGACAATGACAGTGTCATAGAAAGCAAAGGACAAGTTTTAGGAGGACAAACATACGGATGAATGTGGAAGGCAGCTGACAGGCCCATAATGGTGACCAGGGCTTGACTGATACGGGATCTGTGGGGTCTGAGAGGCTTTAGCAGCATGGGGAGTTTTACTAGAGAAAAAACAGAGCCCCAGGATCAAGGTGGAAAGAAAGGGACTCCAGCCAGCAAGGACAGAAAGCAATCACAACACAGCAGTAAAGGGGAAAGTAGCAGAAATTTGAGAAGCAGGCAGAGAGCATGGGTGGGTTTCTAAAGAACATTCTTCCACATTTTATGCTATCAGCTAGCAGAAGCACTTTTCACATTGTCAGGGTTGAGTTCCAGCTTTCATTATAACACCTCTTTCACTCCCTCATCACTTTCTGAAACAAATTCCTTAAGGATTGTAATTTTCCACATTTGATTGCAGCTTAGAGGGTGAAAGGTGCAGAGTACTGAGGCGCAGCAAATGTCTGCAGCACTTCTGTTTCCCCCCACCACATTTCTGTAGATGCAGCACAGATCCATAATTTAACACTCTCCATACTCTCTTTGCAGTACATTGCTTGACAAAGAATATGCAATAGAGAGATAGTGTCACAAGTCCTATGAGAAATGAAAGGGTCCAGCTGGGCTTGGAACCTCTCTTCTGCATTTCTGCACACTGGATTTCAATCTTACATTGCATTTCCTGATAAAAGCATGATGGTCAGTTTTACTGTTAGCATTGTATGTAAAAATATGAAGATAAAAGGATAAACACATCGATGTATGAAAGATGCCTACAAAATATCATTCTAACACTACATGGAAGAGTATTTCCCAGATGCAACATATAATTGTTTCAGAATTCAAGCTGAAAAATGCCACCATTATATCTTCCTGACATGTTGGTGTGTTGTTTGTTTTGTTTTGTTTTGTTTTTTTTAACAATGTATTTTGAAATACTTTTTTTTTTTTTTTTCCCTGGTAGCAGCTGTATTTCAGTTTTCCTCATGTAGTACTTTGGGAACACAAGTATGGACTGGAAAAATTAACAAAATAGTAGTAATACATTTTCTTGGGAGCATGAATGCAGGTCACAAATTTTCAGTGAAATATTTAAGTCTTAACCTTTTTTTTTCAGAGGGTAAAAAACTGAAATCCACAGGAATGCCACAGTATGAGCCAAAATGAGCAGATTTGTTGCTTGCAGCCTTGCATTCAGCCCTGGCTGTCACACTGCTCCAAATGTCATCCAAGCTGCTTGCCGCAGCACACAGCAAGGGTACCCAGAAGGGACACAGCATCGGTGGCAGAGCATCCCGGCAGCCCTTCTTTGGGGCAGCGCATGGGCTGTGGTACAGCTCAGAGGCTGCACAAGTTCACTAGTTATCCACACTGTTCATAACCACTCTAACAAACTTCATAGGTGTCACATCAACTGGGAGAGCAGAGTAGGTGGAGATCTCCCTGCTACAAGAAGCTGCTGAGGGCTGCAGCCTGCTCCAGCCAGCAACTCAAATGTGCCCTACCCTCCGTGTAAGGAACAGGAAGTGCCCCTCTGCAGCTCCAAGAGTTCAGCAGCAGCAATCTGCTGTCCTCCCAGACAGGGATCTCTGAGGCATTTATGCGTTGGAACAGTGACTAACACAGCAAGGCCAGGTCCAGGGCTGACACAAAGAAGCAGCAATCAGCTAGGGAAGGCAGAGCATGATCTTTATCCAAGGCTTTGCAAAACTCCTGTCTGAAAAGCAGTGGAGCAAGGGCATTTAGTACCCCTTTCATTGCAAGGCAGACAACATCTGATTACACTAGCTGTGACATAAGAGAAAATGAAGTGGCATGAGGACAAAAATAGTGGGTGACAACTGCATGTTAATCTTGGAGGATAAACACTAGCTTTAAATATACATTCTTCAAAGTAAATTCTTTCTTAAAAGTAATGAAATTACTTCATGACTACTTCTATGGCTTTGTTTTTACTAAAAAAAAATTATTAACATTTATTCATGTCTGTAAAAGATGTCATCAGGGATGTAAAACATGCATTGCTAACTGAATGCTGAATAAAACCAGCAATCATTTCCATGACGGGCAAGTTTTAAATTCAAATGTCTTAATCATAGACCAAAGCAAATTTGCATAGGAAGGCAATTGGAGGATATAAGCGTTTCTGATTGTTTTCTGTCTGTTACAGGCCTCCGTTATCTAAAGTGCAGTGTTTATCCTCAACTTTGAGCACAGCCTGACAGCAAAAGGAAACCTTTCAATGTTAACCTTTCGTTTGGTGCCCTCTGCTGGCCAAAATCGGCACAGACACGGAAGCCAAAGCCCCAACCTCCAGTAATGAAAAAGAAGCTGAAAAGCCATCAGTGACCTTCAGCAGAGATGACCTAATCTGTCACAGGGAAGAAAGCTAACAAGCACACTCAACACAAAGTAGAAAAATCAATAGAAGGCAATGCAATGTATCTCTCAAAGCCTAAGCAGATTTTCACAGTGCAGGCAGTGACACAAGCACGTTCAGATTGTACCATCAGCTCTATTCACTTCCCTAGTGTTAGCTTTTGTTAGAAATAAAATTGCTGCTTAGTCACCTGGAAGGAATGGTGAAAGCCTTAGATATTTGGCTGCTCCTTCTTCCTCCCACTCAAGGAGGAATGTATGTGAATCACATCATAACCTGATCTTTCCTTCTTCTCCTTTTCTACAGTAAAACCATTAAACAAGACATTTTTCAGTACCTGTTATGCACTGAAGAACTGCTGCTATGAACTGTACTGTCTGCAGCTGGAGACACAGACGGTCACTGAGCAGGCAGGCCCAGAACATTTCTCATTACGCTCACGCACTCTCTTTGGAACCCGGGAAGCATTTTCCTTTTGGGATGCTCTCAGGCACAGGCCAGCTTTGAGCAGTGCCCTGCTCTGCACAGTGATGTGCAGTGCAGGATTCTCTCTTGGCAGCACACTGCTTTGCCTTCCCCAGCTGGGGACTCTACCCTGGCTGCAGTCAGGGTTGGGACACACCTGGGTGACTCAATGGAGTATATCTGCTCTAGGGTTTGCCATCAGATGACAGCAACAGTCACCTCCAAGCATAGCTGACTATGAGCAGACCAAATAGTTATGCCAAATGAATTAATTTAATGCTTTAATTTATCATCAAAATATGTTTGAGGTAAACTCTGAGCAATTGCTCACAGCCTGCACTCTGCTCAAAACTCATTGATGCTTTTCAAGCCCAGGAAGAAAGAAGCCTTCCTGTAGTGCATAGGAATCCAGCTAGCCTAGGCTTTACCTCTCCCTACAAACTGCTGGGATGGCTGCCTTGACTCATGAGAGAGTTGCCCAACAAGTATTTATGAGGCTCAGCTCCTGATCCAGAGCTCCAGCTCATTGCTGGCCCTGGCAGCCAGTACTTCAAAAGTGGCTGCTTCCCTCTTGAAATTACCATCTTCAGCACAAGCAGATGAAGGTAAAGGCAGATCTCTCTTCTTGCTTTTTCTCTCCTGTTTCAGAAGAAAGCGCTGCAGGTTTACAGAAAGCAGTGAAGCTGCTGGACACATGTCAAACAATGAAAGCCAAGCAGAACTCTGAAGCACGCATGCATTCACAGACCCTCTCCAGGTCAGGATACAGCATGCAATCCAGACACCTCAGGGAAAACGGTCACTGTGCAATGATACCAAAAAGCACTGTCTCTGTAGTGATATGACATGCAATTCTTTTTTTTCTACAGCTTATAAAAGCAAATCCAAAACACTTCACCAAGAGTAAACCATCATCACAGATACAGGGAAAGAAGAAAAGGAAAGTGTCATGGGGAGGTGAAACACAGAATGACTAGCCTTGCCTACTACTACTTCATAACCACATCAGTGAAGCAAATTATTGCCAAGTATGTTACACTATGGTATAGCCCTTGTCAGAGTGAGCTTTAGCTACATCCTCCTTATTAAGGTAAAATCCCAAAGACCTGGGTTTGGGTCTGTACATAATCTTGTGGACCATGAGGTCTTGGGTGACAGATTGGACTTGATGATCTTTGGGGTCTCTTCCAACCTTATTGATTCTATGATTCCTCTCCTGTTAAATAACAAACACTTAATTTCTATAAATCAGACAGGAAGAAAGTTCTGCTTCCTCTTCCAGGTGTGTTTTCACTCCTCTTGAATATAAGGCATTTCATTTCCAGATGCATTGAGCTGAGGCCCAGGGGGTGAGAAGGTACCTCCTGATTGTTGCATCTCTACAGAAGTACCTTGTCCTTCTCCAAGTATGGTCAAAGCCTGAAATAAAGAGTGATGAGCAGGCACTAGTACTTCCTGGAGCTCCAAGTTTAACTAAGAGAACAACAGCAGGGACCCTTCAGCTACACATATCATGGTCCCCAGAGGGTTTTACACAGCCACTCAGTTAGGTGCATGATGCTGGTGAACTAGATTGAGCACACCACAGCAACTTAAAGTTTATAAAATAAGTTCTCCTCTCACTAAGCTGATTTTTACAGCAGCTTTGGGGCCAGGTAAACTAGAGTACAAAATCAAGAACAAGCTGGCGAGTTGCTTGTTAGGGAAGTGAGATGCAGGTGCTTCACAAAAGAGCCTGCTAAAAAAACCCAACCAGCTAGCACTAGCATGGATAACATCACTGATAAACATCTGACAGTGTAATTTAGCTCATATTACTATTGGTTTATATGAAAACCAAGCAGACTTTAGCCATGCTTATTTAAAGCAATTCATAGTTATTAGCTATTGCATACTAAATAAGGGTGGTATTTCCAATTGAAGTTCGCTGATCTCCGCAGGTATTTTGTTTCTCATCCCTCAGAAACTCTCAGATGTTGTAACCATTAATGGCTTACCTCTTCCACTCTTGGGAGAGGCCTGCTGTTTCTGTTGAACAGATGCATCAAGATCAGATTTGCCAAAGGTCATTCAGAGGGGTAGTGGAGAACCAAAATATCTTTGCAGTCTTAGTTCAGCTTCACCCAGGATGCTTTTTGGCCTACATGAGAGAGGACAAGCTGAATAACTAAACCTAGAAAACTATTCCAAACAAGTAAAGAGGCAAAGTCTCACAGTTAGCACAGATGACCTACTTGTTAGCCCTCAAGAGCTTCACTATCACTTATTGTCTAACACCAGAAGAGGCAATATTATATTCTTGGTCAAATCTTTATTCTGTTTATTTATTCACAAATTCCAGCCTAGAACTGAGGTTCCTTAAACTCGAATCTCTTCTACAAATTTATGCAGATAAAATCCAAGACCAATGTTTTCTAGCACTGTGTATTTGAATTTAGGAAGCAAGAAGCGAAAAAAAAGAGCGCAAAGGAAAAAGTGGGAAAGGAATCAGGGAAACACATGGGGAAAAAAAATCCCACTTGAAAAGTATGGCTGGCATAAGAATAGTGTGCTTTTTCTTCCTCCTCTATTTCTCCCCCATCACTTAGTTTCCTTCCAAACAACATTTCTGTTACTTTCTGCTCCATTCCTGCCACTGGCAAGACTAAATGGAAAGTCAGGCCTCAGAGTTACTTGATTGACTTACAGATCACACAGATCTTGAAAACAGCTCCCCTGTGGTGTGCCTGCAGAGTTCCTTTCTTCAGATTGAGCATATGCCCACAAGGAGCTTAGAGTAACAGCTGATACACTAAATGCTATTAGAGAAGAGAAAGAGCTTCATACTAGCTCTCCTAGGCCCTGACAGACCAGACCAAGGCCAGCTATGTAAACCATAATGTTCTAGAGAGTTTTGCATTTAAACTCAGACAGTGAAAGGACAGTCATGCTTATCTACACTAAACTTTCTACTGTTTTCTGACTTCCAGGTTACTAGGATTTGCTCAGATCAGGTTTCTATGCAACCATATGGTCTTTTTCCTTTTTCTTTTTTTTTACACAGAAGCCGTAAATAAAACTCATGAGAAATATGAAGAAAGGCAGAGTTAGAAATACTCTGGCATTCTTTCTCAAGTAAGCTTACTTTAATTGATATTTAGCTCAGAGGCATGTTGCAAACACTTGGGGCACTGCAGCGTTCCCACAATTCTTCAAAGAGAGCAACTCTGCTATTTGCAATCTACTTTCCATCCTGTGAGTCCTGTGACACAGATGGAAAGCAAGAAGGTTAACCTGGATGAGTGGATCAGCTGTTTGGTAGATGGCTCAGAAACCTGGTACGAGGATTTCACGTAAGTAGCAAATCCCTAAAACATTCTGTTATCGTGGGACTTAAATAAATAACCCCTGCCAGAACCCCTAGGTCAACCAAGCACACAATTGGAGGTTCAGTCTATAGGGTAAATTTATTATACATGTATTTAATTATATCATAGCCAGAAGTCTAGAAAATTACCTGGTTGATAAGGTACAATTAAAAACACAGAGCAGCTCATGGGCTTCCAGAAACCAGCCATGTTAAGTGGCAACAACACAAAGCAAAGAAAAACCACTTGGAACAAAAGACTTATGTAGTAGCCTGGAAACAAGCAGGTTATTAAAACTGTGAGGGAGACCTTTAATTACTTGCAGAAGCTGTTGGAAACATTACCAGTTATATCTCTATAATAGGTTTGAATTTACAAGTCATCGCTGGAAGGATGCAATAGATCCTGAACTTGTTTTGCAAACCAGTTCAAAGGAAAGTTTAAATATGGAAAGAAATACTGTATCTTTTCAAAGGAAAGAAGAGATTTATATTTTTTTTACCAGCTTCATATTTCCAGCAGATTATCTTAAAAAAAGAAAAAAAAGGCAAGCTTTTAAAATACAGCTGCAATCATCAGGCTTGAGAGGTATTACAGAACGTGGTACCATGCAAAGGGATTAATCCCTAATATCATCCAGCTGAACAGCATGAGCTCATGTGGGCTTAACCTTCGAATCTATTCCATTTGTAGGACCCAAGGTAAAACAATAAATCACATCTAACAAACAGGCAAATTTTGGTTAAAACATTAAGAGGGATGGATGACTTCCCTTGTATCTCTTAAGGAATAAAATTTTTCCTGGAAAGGGCATATTTATCTGTTCATGACTGCTATATTCCCCTTAGTTCCAGGCAAATCATTCATGAGGGACCTGCTTATACAGCACATCCCTTTGAGCTCTCAGATTGGCCACAAACACACTTTATTTCTCTCTGACTCATTTGTAAACACAGAATGAGGGGCACAGGGCTGACAGGTGGACTGCAACTGCCAGTTAGCACTTGGACCTGGGGACTCAGCATTGCAGAGGGCACAGATCCTTGTCTGGCTCAAATGAGAGAGACATTCAGCAAATTGATTGCAGTGTACGGTGGAGAATGAAACTCATCTCCCACCTCTCACTTGTATTTTGGATTTTCTATTAAAAAATGTATTGCTGGAGCAGAAGACACCCTGGAGACCTGCTGTAGGTAGGCCTGCTCAGAGAGATGGGAACAGCTCTTGGGCTGCAATGAAAGCCAAACAGGGATGAAGAGGGCCCCACAGGAACTGGTCTGTGTTGCCACTGAAGGGAGGGTGGAATGACAGGTAAAGGACAATTCCAGTGGCTCAGAGTAACAAGCAGAATTCATACACTTGCTGAGCTGGTTCATGAAGTGCATGCAGGGTGGCTACTGAACAGAAAGACTTTCGGAAATTAGATACAAAGGCAGATTCAAGGCTACTTCCACAGACTGGGAGGTGGAAACCTTTTCTATGCTTGAGCTAGAAAAGAGCCCAACACAGCTGTAGTCATGATGGTTGAACACATATTTGATTTTTGTTTTCTTGTTTAACCTAAAGTATTTTAAAATGTCTCTATTTTTCCTCAGTTGTCAAACTAGAATTCCGCACTTAACAGGCACCAATCAGAAGCTGTAAATCCCCAGAAGCACAATACATTTCCTTTTTATTATTCAAAGGAGTCAGGCAAAAAATTGACAACAACTTCTGAGATGCAGGGAGTTGCAGCTCCTAGCCCTGGAATACATTATAGGTCTTAATCTTGCCCTACTTCACATCAACAGCTGCCTAAAGTCATGTGCAGCGCTCCTGGATTGTGCTTGGTCGATTGCAAATGCAAAGGATGCTGCAATTGTAAACACTGCTCTGCTCTACAAGCCTTCTTGTAGGCACTGCACGAGAGCCTTGCAGAGTGCAGAAACCTAAACAGCATGTGCCAGATTTAACATACAGATTGAGCAAGGGGATCTCAATTCCATGCAGCTTCCTGTGGAAAGCAGCATCCATAAGCCACCTCAAACACAAACACACTTCCACCAATGCAGGAAGCAGACTAGATCACAGAGCAGTTAGTGCTTGAGCAACAGAAACCGTGTTGCTCTAACAGCTACACACATCCTCAGCTTGCTGTAGTTTGTGGGCAGGAGGAATCATATAAATATTTAATGTCTTCTTCACAATTCTTTTCCACTGCTTTCATTTGTAAAAATAAAACTCTCAGCACTAAGGGTTGCCCCAGCTGGTCCTTTAACTTTGATAAGCAAGCAATATGGGCCATTTACTTCCTAAGGGACAGGCAGGCACAGTAACAGGGCTGGCAGGACAAGTGCCTTCCCACAGTACCTCACGATGATGAGGAAGGTCTTTCATTAAGCCAGCCCACATGTCTGGAGTAGAAGGCACCAGAGTAAATCACAAGCATGGCTTAGCTAGAGGCCAGCATTTCTGCAACAGCTCTCACCAGAGCTGAAAGCCCAGGGCTGAGCTTAAATAGAGCCCTGGGCAGAGGCTAGGCAGGTCCATAAAAGGATTACTTTCTCTACAAAAGGTAGCAGTTTGGTCACCAGAAAGACAGAGGCTTTTTGTATGTGCCTCAGAACAGCAGTGATAGAGAGGTAATAGCAAAACACATCAAGCTGCCTAACACACTCACTTGTCCCTTTCTCTTGATGCAGTGTCTCTACTCTAAAAATGAAGTGAATATTGATCAAAGTTATTGATTGTCAGCTCTGCAGATAGATATCCTGTGTCCACCCACAGAGCAGCCACTGCAAATAAAGACATAACAAATATAATGTCAATGGATGCATCAAGACAATGACAATTCTTCTCCCATGCTGTCAGGAGGAAACTTCTCTGGAGAGTCTCCATAAAAAGTGTAAGCAGGATGCTTGCTTAAGTTTTACTCACTCAATGTGATGAGACTGTATAGCCTCATTATTTAAAAATCACTTTTGACACTATTTGAAGCGTGTATACATGGCAACCCTTTCAGATCACTTGGCTTAAGAAAGATCTCCATCCAGTTTACATAATCTCCTTGTGCTCTTTCCCATTCTTTATGTGGCAGCAGGTTCTGTACAGCCTCTGACTCTGCCAGTGAGGCATTTTTATACTTTCTTCATCAAAAGTATCAAAACTGATTGAAATGAGAGGGAAGGAAGGGAGAGACAGAGAGAAATCTCTCACTTGGAGAACAGGATTTACGTAATTTCACAGAGGACAGTCATAGCTCTTACTTGCACTAGTAGATCCCAAAGTTACATAGAGATCAGGAAAGTGAGAAGCCCTGTAATTAATTTAACCCCTCACACAGTGGTGTTTTGTCTCCTACTTGAATAATCTGGATGCTTGGAAAGTGCTGCTAACTCTTGGGATGCGATGCAAAACTGTTGACTTTTTGTAGTTTCTACTACATATTGAGTGTTTCATGATACTGTGATTCACCTTGCAAATCAATGCTTGAAGTGGTGAGTTCATACTTTTATAAACTTGCATCCTTTAGGGATATTATTTTGTCATAGTTCTTCACAGTACTATTAAAAAATAAACAGAATGATGTTAATAAAACCCCATCCAGTATTGTCAGCTATTACAACTGAAGACAAGGAACAATCTGGCTGTCCTCATCTATTACCAAAACTTCCTGGAGGCCCATCAATTTGCACTGAGTTAAATGAAAGCCTTTCAGCAACTCATTGGGAGTTCTATGAATCCCAGGAAACACTCAACTATTCCTCTCCTGTGCACTAAGAGAAAAGTGAATGAAAGGGAAGAATGAAGTATTGGGAACCTAAGGCCTTACTTCTGCTGTGATGTGCACTCAGGCTTGCCCAAAATAGGGACCTTAGTTGGGATCAGGTCACCTAAAAGCTGATTTGTCTAGAAACACACAGCAAAGAAATTTAGGACTTCAGTGGAGGTCAGGATATTTTTTTTTCACCCTCTGACTTGAATGGCAGCAGTGTGGTGTACCAGTGATCAATAACAAGAATAAATAATGAAATCCTAAATGGACTCTTAACATCAAGCTGTGCTGTACTATTCTGTCCAGCAGTCCATCTCAGATAAGAATGCATCTCAGATAACATTAATAAATGCCCTTACACAAACCACAGGTAGGAGCAGATTAATTGATCATTCATTTCAGCATGCATCCATCTACTTGTAAATATCAGTCTTAAGAAAACAGTCTTGCCTCCTGTTTATCTGCTCTCCTAAAATCAGATCAGCGACTCAAGTTTTCCCAGCTGTGACACCCTACAAAAGCACACTTAGAGTACTCTGGGTCCCAGCTAGATCCTCACCCCACCCTACTCTATTTAGCAGTGCAGAAAGGACAAGAGGTTCATGATTCAGAAACAGAAAACAGTTGACTTAAATGTAGGAGGAGCTACACCTCGCATACTTGAAGTCTCAAGACTAATTCATGAGGGAGAGAGGCCACCTGTGCTCTCATTTATGTCTGTTTTGTTAAACAAGTGGCATCCCTAAGCATACAAATTCTCATTCCTGTCTCAAGAGAGGAATTTTTTACATCAACAAAGAGCATGCTTTGCAAAGGCGCTAGGGTTGGAGACCCAAGTAGGAGGAATTCCTTGCTGTACTCCTTACTGCAGAATTCTATGTTGCATACGATGTTTTTCCTCAGGGATGCCTGGCTGGGTCTGATACCCCTGTTTAAACTGGAAGTTCTATTATTTCATTCTACTACATGTATTCTTGCTTCTAATTATGATAATGTATCTATAATTCCTAGCATGGCTCCTTTCCAGCATTATAAACACACCTGTTCTTCAATCTGCAGGAGCACTAAACAGACCACATATTACAAATTCAATTTCCATTAATAATGGTCCTTTCTTTCCTCATACCTGTGACAGAGAGGCATAAGAGTCATGCTGTCTGGTATTTTGTCCTTTGGCTAGCCACAGCTCTGCAAGGAGGGACTCTCTTCTTCCTAATATAAAGAGACACAGCAGGTGAGGCAAGAATCTAAGCTAAAATCTTTTGAATGACAGGCTAGAGGAGCAACTACCAAATTTGTCACCAAGTAGCACTGCTATTGTCCAAAGAGTCAACATGCTCTTTTCTTCTATTTTAGTTTTAAAAGATGATTTAAAGAGATCTCCCACATAGAGAGGGTTTCCCTTTGGCCACCCTTTTTTTGACTCACAAGGACTGCTCCTCACGAGGAACATCTCCATGTCTGGTGCAATACTGGCTTCAGTTAAGTCTCATATCTGACACTGCCCCTCACCACCTGTGTTCCCATCACTGCCCTGCATGCCCCACTCCTACACACAGAAAATGCTTGTAAAGCTGTGCTGGGAGCTAAACCACTGGAAGGCGTCATATCACAGAGGCTGGAATTGCTCTGTCTATTAACACAGGAGAGGGGAAAGGGTTGTCATTGAAGAAACATGCATGTCATAGAGTGATTTTGCTTCTAAAGTAAAATATAAAAATATAAGGCTCAGACAGCAAATGTGATTGGATTTCTTCTAATCTAATAATTTTTCTCCATATGTGGCCCCCAATCTGTTTAGGATTGTTAAAATTCCTGGGTATTGTAGTGCCTTCCCCAGAGAAGGATGGGAAGAGCTACAGACAGCCTGAACCAGATGGGATGCCAGTGACTCCAGCAGGGCAAAAAAGAAGTCGGTGGTTAACTCCTCCTCTGCCAGCCACTGCAGAAGAGTCTGGACAGGAAAAACAATGTAGGCTGCTTTCCAGTACTGTGAAAGGCAGTTTATAGCTTAAAGCTCCTTGGAGCAAACTGATGCAGCCCATGGGGACAAATAAAGCAAGGATGGATGATCACATACCTGTGAAAAATTGTTCCGTGCCGTAAGTGGAAATTTCAGTTGTCTGCAAATTCCCCTGTGTATGTGAAGGAAGAGGGGTCCACCAGAGCCCAAGAGGGAAGAGAAATACTGTAAATTCAACCAGCACCTACAGGATAAAGACCTCCTGGGCAGATTGAAGGGAGTTGCACTGAACTGGAGAGCCTCCCTCCAGAGGAGTGTTACGGGCAAGTCTGGGCGCTCAGCATTTCCTGCCACTCTCTAACTTGTTAGTGAAAGGAGTTAAACCAGCACTTGAGAACCTCCACCACAGGAAACACTGAGATGCTCCTTGCCCACCATGGTGGATTAGTTCTATTTAAACGAGTTTAATCCTTTGGCATATAAAAGAAGCAACAGTATAGCTAAAACACAAAATACAGGATTACCCTATTAAAATGGTACATCTGATGGACAATGACACTTCTTTCCGTGACTTTCTTGACTGAGATAACCAGCAGCTTTTAGCTAAGGGGTGAGGTCTTATTCCATACATGCCCAAATTGCTTTGATAGCTTGAAGGGAATGTTGTAGGTGTTTCCTAAGGCATCAATTATCTGTGATTCTGTAATACTGACTCCTTGCTGGGGGCTTGAATATTTTTCTGCTGCCTTGAATCTACATTGGTAGAGGAAAAAAAATCTGTCATAAAAATAAGGAGTTTTCCCATTAAGTTTGATATAGTAACCTCAGAAGCAGTCTCTCACATCCCACAAGGTCAGAGCTTTGCACAGGAAATTTCCCTTACATCACATCTAGGAAAACTGTAGTAAGGTGGGGGTCAGGCTCTTCTCCCAGGCAACTTGTAACAAGAGGAGAGGGCATGGCTTGAAGATGCACCAGGGGATGTTTAGGTTGGATGTTAGGAAGCACTTCCTCATGGAAAGGGTAATGAGACACAGGAATGGACTGCCCAGGGAGGGGGTGGAGTCGGTATCCCCGAAGGTGTTTAAGGAAAGATTGGATGTGGCATCTAGAGACATGGTCTAGTTAATGTGGTGGTGTTAGGTCATAGGCTGGACTTGATGATCTCAGAGGTCTATGCAAGTGTGCATTGGTGGCTCATGTTAAGCTCTTCATCCACCAGCACCCCCAACTCCTTTTCTTCAGGGCTGCTCTCAATAAAATGACTTGGGGGTGCTGGTGGATGAGAAACATCCCCACAGGGGTCCTTTCCTGACATCTTAGGCCAAGAGGCTAAGAAATGCAGGCATGAATCCTAGCTGTACTCAGCTCTCGCTCAGCAGGAGCAGGGCTTTTCAGGACCATGGCTTTGCTACAACTGCTTTGCAGCCTTAGCTGCAGGAGCAATTTTTTGCACTCACTGTGAGCCACTACCCATGCACCCTTTTCCTGCCTGCCCCCTCAGCCACAATGCTTTCACACCACAAATACTCCCCCAGCCCATACAGTTGTGGCATTTGTTTCTTACACAGCCTCTACAAGCCAAGAAATCTGCCCAGCTCTATTCAGTAGGTTCCTGACAGTCTTCAAAAGATCACTAATTCCAGTGGGCCTAAAAAATGCAGAGCATTCCCTCTCTTACAGCTTTTCTGCCTTCCCTTCTATGAGCCAGTCAGCACCTGTTGAGCCATAAAAAAATGCACCAGAAACACCTGAAATTACATGAAACTTCTGCAGTGTGGTGGGCAAGGAGATCACATGCTCCATGGAAAGGCCTTCAAGCTGCTAATGCTAAAGAAGCTTTCTACAGTAGATTAGTGCACCCTGGCCAGCTTGAGTTAAGGGATAACAAGGGTTAACAGTGTTTGTTCTTTCCATTCCCCCCCGCTCCGCTTTCCTCTCTGAGCATTCTGTCAAAGACCTGCTCTCTGGCCAGCCTCCACTGGGATTAGGCTGCTCTAGCAGTCTGGCTGACACTGCGCAGGAATAAAGTCCTGCTGTCTGGAGACAGCTCACACAAACCTGCTTCACAGCACTCCAGAAGGAACTCTATCACTGAAGAAGCAACCATCAGGACTTTGAAGACTTCCAAATTATGCAAGTTTAAAATAACTTCTGAATACATACAATTTAAGAAAATACCAGAACTCTCTAGCTTTTTTTTTTTTTTCTCCCTTGAAAGACTGCAAGCATTTTACTTACTAAGACTGTTTAGGAGCCACATGGAAAAGTCAGTTCTGCTCTGTTAAACTGATTGCACAGTTTTGTTTTTCATCTGTCTACAGAGATCTGAAAAGCCTGTGTTGCTTTATTTTATGCCTATTCAGCAAAGAAAGCAAGTACTCTGGGGATTGTTTGGCCAGAACACAATAGGTAAGCAGAATGTTTTTTGGTCTAAAGTATTTCCACAAGTCTAAGAGTATACTGTCTGTGTAATCAAGTGAAATCAGCCTTTAGGATGATGTTCTCTTTGGGATAAGCTGATTATAGGTTGGTTGCTTGCTTGCTTGGTTTGTTTATTTTCCTGGACAAGAAAAACTGAGCTGCTGTGGTATCAGTGTGGTTTGCAAGATCCTGTCATTTAAGCAGTGGAAAGACTTTTTCTTCTGCCTTTTTGCTTTGTTTTGGTTTGGTTGTTTTTTTTTAATCCTCTTTGAAGCACAGAGAAACTGATTCCACTGTCAAGGGTAAAACAAAATACTCGGGGTTATGTTTTGAATCTGTAAGCTATAGCTAGCCTACAGGAATAACAAAGTAGCAAAGTAGTGACTCGGTCACAGAGGGAAAGCTATAAAAATCTTAACTATGCTATCAGCTTGTTCACATGGCTGTCTAATCTTGCATTCAGCCAGGTGCTAAAAGCATCACAAAGAGCAAGAGAATATCCTAACTTTATCAGGATGTTAAGTAGGACACTCAGATGACTTGGTAGTGCTAATTTCAATGATAATCTCATTGATACTATAGACATGCAATACTTTGGGAATCACAGGTGAAAACAAGTTTTTTACATAAAAATCTACAGCTACATTCAATACTACATTTAAATGTGCATGTTTGATACGGTGCCCTATAAAGGAACTGTTCTTTTTATAAAGTCACTTTAATTGTAATGGAGAGCAAGTCTGCTGAATTGCAGGGGGTTTTTAAGTCCCTAAACTCTTCTTTACGTTTGCAGGCAGCATGAGGAAAGGGATCATGTCAGAAAAGAGTGAAAATTAAAAAGGATGGAGGCTTTGTGTTTACGTTCTCTTGTGTCATTAGCCAACAGTCAGATTTAACCAGAATCTTTATTCCTTGTTGCTTGTAAGATGCAGTGAGCTAGTTTTTCCTCAAAAAAGAGATCTTGCTCCCAGAGCTCCCTCTGCTTTTCAAATCCCTGAGCTACAGCTGGCACCTGTATTGCAGGTCTATGCACTTCCTTCTCCCTTTTATGCCCTTACCTTTCTTTGTGAAACTGGATGCAGAAGATATTAAAAGTTGTAAGCATAATCAATAACCTCATGTATCACAGTAGTAGTATACTGACAAAATTTTTTGTCCTAGTTAGGAGCTTCCATCGGTGCAGCTGTATGCAATGTGAACAGCACAGACTAAATAACATCTGCATTTTCAGAGATGATTTTTGGGACTATTTATGTACATTTCATTTATAGATTCAAAGCTGATAATAAAGCTATCTCGCAAAAGGGAGCCAAGTTAGCATACATAGTCTTATCAGAGTGCATACAATAGAGCCATTACAAGCTCAAATGAGCAGCAGATGCTGACATGTGCTGGAAGTGATACAGGTGTAAAAGGGATGGCCAACGGCAAAATCTCAGAATCGTTTATCCAGCTGCTACAATGATAAAGCTTTCCTCCAAATCAGATACACAAAGACCTTAAAATCTTCAAAGTATCAATTTGGGGATTTTTATCCAGGATCTTCCACTTCTCATCAAATAGTATCATACAGTGTACTGAATAATTTATTCTGATCCTCTTCTTTCCACATGTCTATAGTCATGATGGGTGAAATAAGAATTACAATATATCTGACAGAGCAGCAGAAGCAATGTTTGGTATATAGTGACCTCCGGTGAGTTTCAAAGTGATAGCTACATTGCAAATAACCCATCCTTGAAATATAGCAAAACACCCCTATGAAGTAGTAAAAAAATATCTCAGGTTTAATTCTCCACTCATTCTGTCAGCAACACAAGGGGTTTTCTAGGATTGCCTTTTGATATTACACCTGCGCTACACAGATTGCATTTTTCCATAATAAAAGACCTAATAGCAGCTTCTGCCATGAAATCTTTGCAGAAAGGTCTTCTGAGAAAAATTTCTCCATGAACTTTTAACTATTTTGTAAAATGCAGATAGCCACTGTTTGAATGCCTGGCATCCTGTGATTATCACCAATAACAGGAAAGGCACAGAAAGAGTGGTTTTCTTCTCCAAGACAGCAGTTGCTGTTCACTTGTCTCATCTCATTTTGCAGTACTGAAGATGTTCTGCTTTTATCTGCCTCTCCATCTTCTCATGGTGGCTTGCTTGTGTCATTCCATAAAAGCACCTACCACCAGATCTCAACAGAGGCTCAAGACTGATCTCTTCAATTTCTACCACTCCCTGATACTCGATGATGGTAAGGAAACTACAATTCACCTGCTGAAGGATATACCTAAAAGGTAAGAGCAAATCAGTCACACCTGTTCTCAAATATTTCCCCATGACTCTGGTAGCTGCATGCTACCAGTACAAGCCAAGCATTGCTATGCTCCTGCAGATGTCTTAGTATCTGTTGAATTACCAGAGAAATACCCCATTGCTGTCAAGCTCAGGTATCCTTACATAGCCCAGAATCTGAAATGACCCTCTGAAGGTTAGATTCATGTATGCATTGCAGACAGTTTTCTGGGGTGTTCATAAGAGGAACAGCAAAGCTGACACAGAACTGGTGGGTTCCAACCGCAAACAGTTGTGTCACGCAAGCAGCCTGGCTTCAGAACTGCAGACACATCATCCTTCCTACATTCACTGCAAAAGAGAAAAATCAATAGAATATCTATACAAACTTACTAGAAAAACTTCTGCCAGTGTCCTGTATGCTGGAAGTGGTTTTTTGGATGTCACTAAAGTTTGCTAAGGACAAAAGTGCTGTGCACACAGAAATTCCACAGATTCTTTAATTCCCCAAACGATGTGAAAGCTTCTCTGCTATATCTAGATACATAGGTGGTGTACATATTACAACTGGCATTGCCACTTTGGTAGCAAAAACTGATCTGCTTGTTTGGGAAGAGACAGATCTCAAATGGTTTCAGACACCACTTGAACAGTGATGGGCACATGCAGGTTTTGACATACACTCAAGCAGTGCAGTCATGGAGCAGAGGGTGAGCCAGATGGTTCAGTCCTGACATGCACTGCACAGAAACTGGAACGTGACACATGTTATGTAATGTGATGATGCTCAGAAGAGCAAAGCTAGGAGCTCTCCTTGTTAAAGGCAAATGGGTACTGAAAACTCAGAGAAAAAAAAAAATTAATTTCTCTATGCTCTTGTGGCAGTTTAGCATGATCTGGTATGGACCTTATAAACCCCAGAGTAACCAGAACAGGAAACAGACATTACAATTTTTTGCCTTAGACTCAAGAATGTGGAACTTCTTCCAGTGAAGCTTGACTCTGGCCCAGTAGCCATATCATGAATGAAAGCCAGGCCTCTTGGTTAACATGGCCTATCCATAATCATAGAATTGTTAGGTTTGGAAGGGACCTCAGAAATCATCCAGTTGCAACCTTCCTGCCATGGGCAGGGACACCTCACACTAGATCGGGTTACCCAGAGCCACATCCAGCCTGGCCTTAAAAACCTCCAGGGATGGGGCTTCTACCATCTCCCTGGGCAACCTGTTTCAGGGTCTCACCATCCTCACAGGGAAGAACTTCTTCCTAAGATCCAATCTGAATCTACCCGTTTCTATTTCTGTTCCATTCCCCCTAGTCTTCTGATTACCTGACACCCTAAAAAGTCCCTCAACCAGCTTTCTTACAGGCCCCCTTCAGATACTGGAAGGCCACAATAAGGTCTCCTCAGAGCCTTCTCTTCTCCAGACTGAATAGCCCTAACTCTCTCTGTCTGCCCTCATAGGGAGAGGTGCTCCAGCCCTCTGATCATCCTCATGGCCCTTCTCTGGACACAGTCCAGCACTTCTTCGTAGTGAACACAAAACCCCTTGAATTGCCTTTACTTAACTGCAGAGTGAGTGACCCAAATCTAAATATTCCTGTGGCTGTATGTACCAAAAGAAGAGAAATAATCAAAGCTTGACCAAGTAGACTGATGTTGCTTTGTACTGCTCACTCACAGCAACTTCTGTAATGAAGGCAAGTAGGTCAGATTTGACCTGGATGAAACTGCCATTGCCATTTGACAACGTCCAAGACTAGCTAAAACCATTCAATTACATCTGCTTCATCTGATATCCAGGGAAACCTAGGTATGCAAGCATATATGAGGTATAGGCTCCAAGACCTTTCACTGAACTCCAGTCAGGAAATTTTGACAAAAAGCATACCAAATTCCCTAGAGTTAGCCAATAGGTGGTAATCTAGAAGTTAAATCACATCCATCACTCAAAATAACCAGGTAAGTACTAAGAGATAATATTCTAGATATCCTGGATATCAGTATAGGCTAGGGGATGATGGAATTGAGAGCATGCTTGCAGAAAAGGACTTGGGGGTACTGGTGAATGAGAAGCGGGACATGTGCCAACAGTGTGCTCTTGCAGCTCAGAAGGCAAATGTCATCCTGAGCTGCATCAAAAGAAGCATGGCCAGCAGATCAAGAGAGGTGATTCTGCCACTTTGCTCTGGTGAGACCTCACTTGGAGTACTGCATCCAGCTCTGGAGCCCTCAACACAGGAAAGAAATGGACCTGATGGAGCAGGTCCAGAGAAAGGCCATGAAGATGACTGGGAGGGCGGGGGGAAGGGGTGCTGGAACACCTTTGCTACAAGAACAAGCTGAGGGATCTGGGATTTTTGAGCCTGGAGTAGAGAAGGCTGGAGGGAAACCTAATAGTGAGCTTCCCTTATCTGAAGGGGGCCTACAACAAGGCTGCAGAGGGACTGTTCACAAAGGGCTGGAGTAACAGAGCAAGGGGCAGTAGTTTGAAATTAGAGAAGATCAGATTTAGATTGGATGTTAGGAACAAGTTCTTTCCCATGAGGGTGGGTAGAACACTGCAACTGGCTGCCCAGGGAGGTGGTTGAGGCCCCATCTCTGGAGATGTTCAGGTATGGCTCAACAAGGCTCTGAGCAACCTGATCTAGCGGAGGATCTTCCTGACTGTAGGGGAGTTGGACTAGATGACCTTTGGAGGTCCCTTCCAATCCAAACCATTCTATGGTTATATGATTCACCTGAAGTGCATTGAAATTCAGTGTCCATGGTAAGCAGATAAAATTTCCAGCAAATACTTGTGGACTAGAAAAACATACAGCACACATTCTTCCCACAGCTGAAGATTTCAGACATTGACCATCCCTTTGAGTTGATGCACCTCAAAAAGCAACAGTCACTTCTACCCACAATGGAGTGATACACATCAGAACAGCTGATTATTAGAATTCTCAGGCAGGCCTGCATTTCCTGACACTTTCTTTCTGGTTAAACCACATTTACAGGTACTACTTTGTTTTGGAGGAAGGCAGAGCCCTTGCACCTTTCACAGTAACAGTGACCCCCTGTGATGTTCCCATTGAGTGGAGCATACTTGCATACAAGGCTTTAGCAAGTTTCCTTGGAAAAGCAGCACGAGGTAAGACCTTCAACTTTGCCTAAGCAAAGACAAAGCAAGCCTAATTTATTCATAAGGAGTTGTGTTACAGGAAATTCCCCACAAGCTTTATCAACCCATGCTTCCGTTGGCTGTAAACTGCCATGGGCTGAAGAAGAAATCCCTGTTTCCATGCATTAAACATGGGAGATCATGGGATATTATCACCAACTCAAGTAAATTAAGGATTACCTGAGAAAAACTCTGTAACAATGGTTCATACCTGTAGACAGCTCTGAGTCTTCAGGATCAGCTTCATAAGGTGTTTGGAGTTGCCCAAAATTGCCTCTGCTACCTCAGCTCTTTTTTTGTGGCTTAAATTTTGTTCCCCACAGTGATGTGGAGTCTTCCACAGTGATGTGGAGAAGACTCAGATGTTAATTTTTCTAGGAATACCATCTACCATAGCAGCAGGCATCATGCTGCCTTTAGCCCAAGAGCAATTTCCATTCTCTACTATGATTTTTTGAATTAAGTTTTCAAACTGAAGTCTGAAAGCTGACATTAATGAGTTCTCACCTGTCAGGCAGGTACACTGAACTGAGGAGTTCAAGTAATGTTCCTTTGAAGTGGTAAATTTTTCCTCTTCATAGGAGACAATGGCACAAAACTAAACCAAAGATGACTCCTTTCATAGAAAGTATGAGTATCCTTGAAGAAGAGTACTCAAAAAGACAGCAACCGGACAAAGAAAATTGCTGGGACATCAGACACTACACAAGTCAAGCTTTCAGAAGTTGTGGGTTTATAATTACAGCCTTTTTGAAAACTCAATTCTACAACTGAACTGCTAAAATAAAACCTACTCAATTTTTATTTCAATACATTGCCAGTAGCAAAAAGAATTTCAGTTATAAATATTGTTTCCAGGAAGAAAATGGGATGTTTCCTGACATATGAACAATAAAACCTATGTGATGTGCTTTATTTCACATCTGTTACAATAGAAGTTACAAGTCTGCTTTTTGCCTGCAGGTGATCATGATACACAAGAGGTCTCAAAATCTCAGAGGTCTCCAACCATGGTGTCCACCATTTTTAATTATAAGGGAAATTCTGTTGAGACTTACATGGGTATGTCTTCTCATTCTGCCCTTTACGTGCTAGAGTTCTTATCCACCGAGCGAGACACACACATCACGGTCTACTTAACTACTGACACAACATCCGGGCACCTCTACCCCGAGCTTCCAATGGATCCACGCATAGATGTTATTGGCATTGGGCATACAACAGTGACTCTGACTTGGAAAAACAGTCCCTCTGTCTTACAACATAGAGAAAACATCCATTACTGTCTTCTAGTTAATGAAAAGCACAACTACAAGAGCTTATGTGCTGCTGAGACAGCAATCAGATCCTCCGGAATGAAACTGCCACCTGCACTAGCTTTGTCTCTCTCTCCATACCTTCTTGAACCGCAGCAGGTAATGATATTGTCCAACAGTGAACTGAGTATCATCAATAAAGTGAGTAGTGGTGAAGTCAGGCAGATATGCATGGGTACCAAGAACACTTACACAGTGCCCAATCTCAGTCCCAGCACTCAATATTACTTCGATGTTTTTGTTGTCAATCTCCTCACAAATGCCAGTGCTGCTTACACTGGGACATTTGCAAGGACCCTGGAAGAACCTGTGCCTAAGGTGATGGAGCTGAAAGATGGGAAAGTGATTCAGGTTGTCTTGGATGGGAAAAACCAAAAATTCTACAATCTGCAGTACCAGGCGAAGCACAAGAAAATACAGTTCAGCTTCCAGCTGTGTCAAGGCCAAGTACAGCTTCACATAACAAAGAATGGTAAAACAGTGGCTTTGGAAAACATCTCAGGACTGAGATACTTCTCATTGAAGGGAAAGCTACTGGATACATATGCGGTGCAGCTGAGGTCCACAGAACAATCTAACTCTTCAGTAAAAGTACAGGTTTCCCCCTACTTCCACAAGCCCTTATTCCCACTTCTTCCAGAGAGCTTAAAAATCAAGTCCTTCAGTAAACTGAGGACCTGCAACTCTGTCACCATTGCCTGGCTAGGAACACAAGAGAAGAGCAAGTACTGTGTATACAAGAAAAGGATTGAAGAAGACCAGGTCTGGATGGAACTTCAGAGTGTGGACAGATGCTCTGGACCTGAATCTCGGCACAAGTCAGAGAAAGTGCTTTGCAAGGATTTCTATGATGTAAACGTCCAGCGAGCTGTCACCACTGAGACCATCAGAGGGTTGGATGCAGGGACACTTTACTTGTTTGATGTTTATCTCTTTGGGCCATCTGGCATCCCTATCAGATATCACAGCAAAGTTGTGAAGACCAGAAAAAAATGTTGAAGGTTTTTAAAGAAATGTTTTGAAGTGAGTGAATGAAGACTTATCAAAACCTCTGCCAGCCCATGCCATAGCCTGTGCAGTTTAAAACATGCTGGTACACAAAAAGTTTCAGTTCTGAGATTCTGTGGAGGAAACATCTTAGTTTTTTAGATGATTACATTTATTTTTGCATCTTCTCTCCTGTATTTTTTTTCCCCCTCAGCTGTCTCATTCAGAAATCAAAACCAGATCTGTGGAACAAATCCGTGCACATGGAAATAAAATACCCACAATGACACCCATGGGAAATAGATTGGTTACCTAAAGTGCTTCTGAAATCCAACACAGAAGCGATGGAAAAGGCCTCTTTAGAAACACATATCATTATTTTAAAGTCTCAGAGAGTTTTCCACTTTGTATAACTCCATCAGCTAATAAGGAACTGAGAGACCCCACGAGTCAGGCTACTCTTGAGAAAATGAACTTCCCTGCTGCTCACACAGGGATGTGGATAAAAACATTTTAAAAGGCAACAGAACTGATGTAAAGCTCCATAATTTTGAGTGAGGTAGGCTGACATATCTTCCCCTATTTCCTGCTTGTTTGCTTTGCCTTCATTTCCATAGAAAAACTGTGCTTGGTTAGAGGTGGACAAAATGGAATTGGCTCTGGATGCAGCTCTTCTGGGGAGTATACTAATACTCTGCTGTGCTGCTTCCCATTGAGAAAAGCAGCAAGTAAGGAATCTTGCCATGGAAAGGAGGTTTTTATCTACAGCCTCTGATATCAAGCCTTTGTCTGTCACTGTGTAACTCCCGAGTGTAATATACTCGCTCTTGACATCCTTAACCCAGCCTGTATCAATGAATGCATTGCTTTAGGAAAAATTATATGTGGTTTCTATTAAATAGAAAATATTTGTAGCAAAAATCCTGACAAACTTTTTTTTGTGTGGTCTTCTTTACTTGATTACCTTCCTTAGATGCCAAGAGACACATTAAAGTTTTTAAAAAGTATTCATAATTATCCCCTCACACTCAGCCTCAACTATCAGAAGAAAATACATATAAAGAGATATGACAGGTTCACTGACCCAGAGTTTGACTGAGAAATCTTACCTGCTGTAATTATTTTCCCTCTACGACTACAGTAAGCAGAGATATCAATGATTAATTCCATTCCTGTATATTTCAGGAGGTTGCCTGTCATTCAGGGCCATTCGGGTTCTAGTTTATTCTGAATAATTATTACCTGCAAGCAAGCTTGGAGGCACTCAGTAAGGAGTGAAGAGGTCCTCTGTGCATTCACAAAGGATTCTGTGTTTCCCAATCCAAAGATTGCATAGTTTTGTGCACCCTGCAGTGTGCAGGCTGTACATTAGCAGACTCATTAGTCCTAGAAGAAAGGGGTTTGCCCTCACATGGGATCAGCTGCACTGTGTGGGCTTTGGCTAAGCTGTACCTTCCTGCAGGCGCTCTTCTGGATTGACCAGTGCCAGCGCAGGAACCACATGCTCTGTGACCTCCTCCCTGCAATGTGTGGGCCTTCTGGCTAATTACATGGGCTGGCAGCTACACTGCCTTCTTTCTAAGGCAAGCTATCTCTTCATTTTCTCCTGCCAAAAATAGTCTGAGCTCAAAGAGCAACAGAGGTCATCTCTGCTGGGAAAACTTACTGCTTTCCTCTGCCTTCCTCCTCATTTGGAGGCATTTATAATCTGGATGAACTTCACTTAGATACCATACAAATGACTGCAATAAAAACCATTAATACCCATAGAGGAATAACAGGAAGATCTCTTTAACTGCAGATACAATATACTCTTAATCCACTGGGCTCAGCCCATTATAGAACCATAGAACACACTGGGTTGGAATGGACCTCTAAAGGTCATCTAGTCCAACTCCCCTGCAGTAAGCAAAACATCTTCCACTAGATCAGGTTGCTCAGAGCCTTGTTGAGCCTGACCTTAAATATCTCCACGGATGGGGCCTCCACCACCTCCCTGGGCAACCTGTTCTAGTGTTCCACCACTCTCACAATAAAGAACTTGTTCCTAACATCCAATCTAAATCTACCCCTTGCAGTGCTTTTGCTCACTGCACACAAATGCCACTTGGAAGAAGAGCTACATTGGCACATTGCCTGATGCCAGTCCCTCTACTGATGACTGTCTTACACAACAGAAATGGCTTTAGACTTCTCCCCAAAACCTTGGTTTAGAGCTTCAGCAAGGAGGCCTGACAAAGAGACAGAAGGAGAGCTGAGCAAAGGCCTGGTGCAGCACCGACAGTTAATCAGAACCCGAAGGGAAGAAAGTGTAGGTTTGGAGATCAGGAGATATTTCAAGGCTCAAGAAGAGCCAAGAGATTCTCCTCCTCCTGGTTTCATCACTTCTTCTTCACTCCACCTCTCCCTGGCAATTGCCACATGCAGAGGACTGACCGAGGCAGAGACCATTGTGGAGCTCTTAAGACCACAACTGACTCCTTCTGCAGCCCAGGCAGTGACTCAGAGTAGTGACTACTGTTGCTGCAGGGGGAAGGTTGATACTAGCCTTTTGCTCACAGGAGGAGCAGTCCCTCCATAATCAAAGGCCCCTGCACATGGGAGAAAGAACTTAGCTATAGAGAGGAACGTGTTATTCTGTCAAAATCCATTGTCTTTAATCTGAGCCGAGCAGGCAACCTGCCCTCCAGGTAGCAGCCCACTTTGCTTATGCATGCAGCCAGCCATGGTCTGTGATACAGACCCTAGGAGCCACAGGGAATATTCCTCTCCACCGATCTTTCCACTGTAATTTTGCTTATGTGCACCAGACCACAGATCTGTCCTCAGTTCACTCATGCCCATACCCTGCTTGCAGAACAACCTTTGGGTGGACCAGGTTTTGAGTGTCATTTCTCTCACTGCTGTCCTGGGAGTGAAATTTCAGATTTAACCACAACTAAACCACAAGTGCTGCATTACACCATTGGAGCTCTTTCTGCCTCTACCAATGGCTGATGTGCACAGCTGCCCATCTTCAGCACTCAGAAGTCCTCTTGCAATGCTGTTTGGCATCTTTCTGCCTTCTTTCCCTCCCATTGGACTAGCGCTTGCCTGCTGCAGTCTGCCGATAAACATTTCTCATTTATCACATTTATCTCCTTGCTTTTCTTTATGCTTTCTGCAGTTTTTCTTGTTGAATTTCCAAGGAAGCTGAATTCCTTTGAGCCAGCCTGTCTTAAGCTGTCATCAGATCTTCCCATCTGTTCCCCATCCCTACTGAACCTGAGTCACATAGGAAATGCAGACAGATGTCTTCATGGAGAACATTTCACAAGCAATGTTCTGCTTTTGTGGATCACTTAAAGGAAGTCCTCTACATTGCTATCAGGCCAAAGCAGTTTTCCTTGTGTTCAGTGGTGGATCCAAGTTTTTGCGTGCTTCCACAACCACATCTCAAGTCCTGCCACAGCTGACAAAGTCTGAGGCTATGCATCTCTTCCCAGCACTATTTACAGAATTGCTCCCATTGCTAAGCCACTCCTCCACGTGGGAATTTGGGGTCAGGTAGATCAGAAACAGATAAGGCAAGTAATGGAAGAAAACTTTGAAAACTACTGCTACCTAAAAGCAGTGTAGAGGTTTCTGACATCGAGTTCAAGAACTCATGATATTTATGAGTTAATATTTGACTGACATGAGGAATAATCTATTTTGTTATTCCTTTTCCCACTTAATCTATTTATTTATTCCCCTTAGACTTTCATCACAAATGTAAATACCCTTCAAAGTGGATGTCATGTTCTTTTAGAAATTGTTCCCTATCTGCCCACATTCAGAGGTGCATGCACAGCTCAGAGCAAGTTGGGGTTCTGTGTGGGGTTTTGTTTGGGTTTTTTTGTTTGGGTTTGTTTTGTTTTCAATTTCATCTTTGTATGTTTGCATGGTTATTCCGGATAATGCCTTCCCACTCCAAAGACTTGCTTGTAGTTTAAGCAATGTGTTAGAGACAGTCTTGCTTTTTTTTGCCTCAGGTGCTGGATTGAAATGTTGCTCACTAATTACTTTGAATGATACAGAGATGATGTGCTTTTTTACATGTATACCAAACACTCCAGTTTTGGGCTTAGTTGTTGGGGTTTGGTGGGTGGAATTTATGAACCATGAACACTGCAGTTAAACATCCTGGCCACATGTAGCTTTGGCTTAAAATCTAATCTTGGAAGTCAAATAATATTAGCACTGACAGCAAGTCCAAACCAGTGACCCCAAAATGTCAAAGGCTTTAAGGTACTGTTAAAGCAACTGAAGCGCTCTGGCATTTAGAGAAAAATGGATGACTTGGTAGCTGAACATTCATTCAGCAAAATAACAAACCCACACAAACCAAAACAAAACAGATTGTTGTATCTTTGGGGATAAAGATGAACAAAAGATGCATGATTTACTCATCAGTGTTACCTATTCTGCACATGCTGGGTTGAGATATCAGCGGTGTAACAAAGCACAGACAAGTAAATGTGCTTTTCTTGCAAAACAAGAGGTATTTCCTGGACAAGTCTGTCAAATAATATTAAGAAATAGCATTGCAAAAAGCAGATAAATTAACTAGAAGAGGCAAACAGTAAGTATGCCACACTCCTGCTTCACATTCTTCTGCAGAGAAACATGCTGCAACTCAACAATGAGCTCAGCTCAACGGATGTTGTTCCAGCAGCCAGGGCTACCAGAAGGTCGAGCATCCCAGGCAGTACATGAGCTGCTGTGCTGCTGCCAGGCCTGAGAGCACAAGAGGGCAGTATCCAGCTGCGAGAGAAGTGGAAGGACCTTACTTGATAAAGTTTATCAGGAACAAATATTGTAGCAAGTCTGACAAGCCAAACATCTTACTGATAAGATTATTAAGGCAGAAGAAATAGAAGAAAAATCCAAGGAGCTTACATGTTATTTTCTTCTAGTCTGTGTGAAGTGTTCCAAGTTTGGTAGCTTTTAATTTAAAATTGAAGTGCATAAAAAGTGACAGCCAAGGAACAACAAAGTTCTCTGGATGATTACTTCCCTGTCTCACTAATAACACTGCGGTGACTTGACACACACCAGATCTGGATGTTCTACCAATACTAGGGGACATGGGTAACAGATCTGTTTGGCACAGGTTTAGTCTTCAGGGAATTTGGGCACCGATTTTAGGGGCTCTCTGAGAGACTGGGGATTTACTTACAGGGACTGAGAGCCGTTCCTGGAAGACTGCATACACTCTGTCCTATACTGCTTTTGCTCCAAGGAAGGTTCTCTGCAATGTTGTTCCTCTACCTCAAACTTAAGAAAGCACTTGAACAGGGACAGATTTCCCCTGGCTGACAGCAGAATAAGGAGATAAGCACCAGAGTGCAGGGATTTTTCCAGTTATTGGTATCAGAGACACCAGAAAGTCTCCAAGAAGGTAACCAGGGAGCTCAGTTAGAAAAGGGTTGTTTCAAACTCCTGTGCTAACTCACCCTGGAAGTAGAACCCAGTAGGAAAGGAGACCCTCACAGGCCAAGGTAGGAGCAGAAAAACATGAAGAGTCTGAAGATAAGGTAAATTAGAGTTTTTAGAAGCTAAGAAAAGGCCCAGTCTAGATCCACATTTTGCATGCAGCTCCCATTTTTGTAAGTGACTCTGGTAGCCTTTTTGCCTGAACAATGACTTCTTCAGAATGACAGTCATTTTCAGCAGGGCTCTACAGGAGCCCTGAAAAACACTGCCAATGGAATATATGAGTCCTGGCCCTTCCTGCTTCATCTTACAGGTACCAGCAACACAGTGGTAACTGTGATATTAATCACTTTTTCCCTTCTCTTTACAGCAGAAGGCAGATTGTGCTTGATTGAGCCTCACTACTGATTAATTTCTGTCTCTGAGATTGTGCCAGAATATAAATCTACCAAGCCCATAGTATCCCTGTAGCTCATGGCTCACAAACAGGAGAACTCACCATGCAGCATGTTGTCTGTACCAAGACTGTGACCCTAAGAAAATACTCAAACTCTGGGTCTCCTGTACGCTGTTAAGGGGCTGTAAGTTCTGGACTTCACATCTAACAGACTAGCTGCATTAAAAACAAGAAAACAAAAACAGAGATTTGAAGGAGACAGTTAACATCTAGCTCTTCTGCTTTTTCACTTTCTTCTGGGAGGCATATCTCAAAACCAGCCTGGCAACACTCTAAGTGGTACTACACAGCACAGGTGAGGTGGTACCACTGTTGAGAAAACAAAGTCCAATTTAAAGTACAGTGTAGGCTCCCCTACTTACTGTGGAGGCATTGAGGAGCCTGGAGATGGCTTTAAGGAGGCTAAATGCATATTCACTATGACCGTAGGGCACTATTTGTCTCTTTTAAGGCCATAGACTTAACTAGAACACTTAGGGTCAGCTATTTGAGTTGATCTCTCAGTTACAGGAGTGAAGAAATAGCAACTCTCCTGCCATGTCCCAGTGGGCAGTTTCAGAGGTGTACCTCTGAGAAATGGCTGAGAAGCACAGCCAGTAAACTTACCTTTTTCCTAGAATTCAGTAATGAGGATTCAAGGCTATTGAGAATGAGTAGCACTTAGTTGCAAAACTGAAGTCAACACTTCTGCATACAAGTAACTGAACACACTGATATACTAAGTATGTGCTTAAGATGTATAGGTAGGAATCCACAAGGACTCCTCCTGAACCCATCTTCATTTTCGTAAAACCTATGCTCCAAACAACTTCATATTGCTTCATATGAAGTCACACAGAGATCAAGTCACATCTGCACAACGTGTGCTCTAGGCACTAGTGTGGAAAAGAGCCATAGCTCTCTGCACACACTCACTCAGACAGACATGAGGATCCTTAATGAATCCATGTTTTCAAATCCTACTGAACTTGTCCTGGAAGAAATTAACCATGAGCAGGGACTGGAAAAACCTGCCATAAAACATAGAGAAAATGTTTCAGAAACAAGACAATAATGACTGAAAAGAGCAGATGGGCCAGGTTGAGTTTCCCATAACCAACAGACACAGCATTGCTGTGTTTCCAAGATGCTTGCAATGCAATATTAAAATCAGTGGTGTGGGACAAGTAGAATCATTGCTATTCACTGCACTAGTGCCAAGAGTTTGTCTTCTAATGTTTTGCCCACTGAACCCTTATAATTAGAGAGTTCATTCCTTCCTTCACCTTTTTCAACTCTTGATGCATAGAAAGTACTCATATGTATGAGCTACTTGGCTTAACAGCATCTCATGACTTGGAGACAGGTTCATGATTTTCCAACATTTGGATTTGTCAGTATCCATGACTGTGGATTGTCAGATGCAATTTCATGAAGGACCACAAAAGCAAGAAGAGTTTGCTCACAATGGCAATCAGGATACTTACTGTATGGGGGAAAGTTTCAGCTTGGAGGATTCTTTGACCTTTTCAAGGCAGAAGAATCTCAACCAAAGAAGGAATCAATATTAAGCATTACTGTCAGTGCTCAGTGCCTTGGAGGACAACAGCCATTCACCCACAGGGAAGAATTCCTTTCTTTACCTAAAGCTCCAAGAATGAAACAGTTATTGAGCTGACCAAAAAATATTCAGAGATTCAAAGATTCATGCAGTTATTTTCTTAAGTGAGCCAAAGAAACACTGGTGTTGTAGTGTGTCAGTCCTCAAAGCCAGATTTCCAAAAGCATGTAGTGCCAGCTTCTCTGCTTAGACTGAGAACCCACAAACTGGCTAGACCACCAGAAGTGCTTTGCACATAGTTTATCTTACTGGGAAGAATCTTTAAAAAATCTGCCTGTAACTCCATGAAACCACAACAGTTACATCTGCAAACAATTTGTCCCGTAATATTTCCCTCCCTAGTCATGCTTATGCAAAGGGGGAAAAAAAGCTCCTTTCATAGAAACGACTTTATCTGTGTTAGTCACACATATTGATGCTCAAATGTCAAGAACACCTGGGAGAAGGAAGCAAGATGGGGTGTGTTCCCAGAACAGCATTTCATCAGCTACAAAAGAGTCCCCTCTAATCCCAAAACATTGCTAAAATGCAGACAGTCTGACTTCAAAATAAGTTCTCTAAAAGTGCTGAGAGTCTATTCAAGAAAATAATTTGTTTGCAAGGGCTTGCCTTTCTTGAAGAAAGGGCTCAAAGATGGGATTGGAAGACGATTCAGAGCATGCAAAAACCCTCTAAGTTTATGGCCCAAACCAGGACACCAGAATGTAAATCCTCAGCTGACATGGTATTGTGCACAGTCAGTTCTGACCAGACTAACTGACAATTATGTTATTTAATAGCATTTTGAGTCTCAGAAACCAGGATCAAACCTAATAGTTCAGCTATTTGGATAAACTGTTATTTGTCTCTAAGGCACTGCTGTTTATTTTCCTCAGCTCTGTTAAGTCTATCTTAACCAGGTATTCAAAAAATGTGTGATAGCATAATTGATCAATCAAAACATACTGAACATTCTTTTCTAGAAGATTGAGAAATAATTCAAGTAGTTCTTTTGCAACATCCTTTGGCTACACTGTTCCCCCCCACTAGCTTCTTGTAAGGATGAGCACTTGCATCTATTATTGTCTTATTACAGTTCTGACTTGAGCAAAACATTCACACACACCTTTACTTGATTTAGAGCTGGAAGTTGCTTTTATAATAGGACAGTTCCCCACCCACTCCTCAAGGAAAGCCTGTAAATTGTCATGGCAAAGGACAATGACAGCCAGTGATAAAACTGCAAGCATACTCATGTCCCACTGTAAAGGTAAGAAAATGAAATCAAAATACTGGAAAAACCAAATCTTAATTGTTTGAGAAGAAAACTAGAAAATTGCCTGAAGCTTTCACACAGGAAGGAGCAGATCCATGTCTCCTAAGGGTTACTTTGGGTAGGTCAAAAGAATGGCTTTCAGGCTAATGTTCTTATACAAGAACCTGACATCCTCCAGGAGTCCTCCCAAGGTTCATAGAGTTTCTCTGTGTTTCTTTTCTGCCTTGGACCAACTCCCACCTGCTGTATTGGGGTCCCTTCACACATCTTCCCGTACACTGCCTGCCCTGGGGGGTACAATCACTGCAGAGCTACCAACTGTGCAGAGAGCACAACTGCTCTGAAATGCTCTATGAAGATGGTGCAGAATGAGTGGTATTATTGCCATGCATCTGTACTGTGTTTCCCATATTCTCAGAGACACCTTTCTGCTTCCTGGAAATCATGGAGGAGCAGCAAATTACAGCATTGTGGCAAGAATACAGCAGAAAACCAACAGAGAAAACAGACACAAACCTAGGATTCCTATCTGAATTTTGCTATCCCAATTAAAAAAAAAAAAAAAAAAAAAAGGTAAAGAGCATACTGGCCTTTCACAAAATTATGAGCTGTTTTCGGAACACAGCTTTGATTTACATTCAAGTTGGTTTGGTCCAAGCTTGCATCCAAACCTTTCAAAAACCAGTTCAGTTAAAACAGTTAAAGGAAGTGGTATAACGTTTACTGTACTTTTTCCTTTCACAGTGAAATGTTTTGACTGGAAGCAATTTGAGTCAGAAGCTTTTGATATTGTATGTATATTCAGGCAACAGCACTAATCCTTATGGACCAAAGCACTGGAACATCTCTGCTAATGGGATAGGCTAAGGGAGCTGGGGTTGTTCAGCCTAGAGAAGAGAAGACTCTGGGGGAACCTTAGAGCGGCCTTCCAATACCTGAAGGGACCCCTACAGGAAGGCAAAAGAGGGTCTTTTCATAAGGGTGTCTACTGATAGGATAAGGGGAAATGGTTTTAAGCTGAGGGAGAGTAGGTTTAGACTGGACCTTAGGAAGAAATTCTTCAGTAGGTGGGTGGTGAGACTTTGGAATAGATTGCCCAGGGAGGTTGTAAATGCCTGCTCCCTGGGGGTGTTCAAGGCCAGGTTGGATGAGGCCTTGAGCAGCCGAGTCTAGTTGAGAGACATCCCTGCACATGGTGGGAAGGCTGGAGTAGATGATCTCTAAAGTCATACCAACCTAAGCCATTCTCTGTTTGAAAGTGAGATAAAAAAATGTCTCAAGTACCCGTTGTTTATTATTCAGTTACTTAAAACTGAGAATTTCACCGTTAGGTGGCAGCAGAGAATATTTTTATCTGAATATGAAGGCCTCCTGAACCTGTAATCTGGAGTAGTTTTAGAGCAGATTCAAGGCATTAAACTGCGGGGAAGGGAACCAACAAAACAGTAGAAAAACCACAAAACCACCTCAAAAACAAAACAACAGAAAAAGCCCCAGAAAAGCAGCCATCCTTGATATGCAGAAGAGCAATTTAATTACTTGACTCTACACAGCTCGTTAGAATGCAAGTCACAGCAAAATCCAGGATATCTTTATTAGCAAGGTTTTCTCTGTTCTTAGTGACATTTGAGGAGTATTTAATGTGAAGCTGCCATATAATTTGATTTAACTGAAATTAATGACTTTGTAGTGTTTTGTCTCACTGAAAATTTTAGAAAAACCAACATACATATATCTGCCAAGACAATTCCAAATATATGCTGTTAAAATGACCCTTTCAAGAGTCCCTGTGAGTATCTGGTACAATTCCAGGTAGGTCTATGAATAATTTACCAGCTAATGAGCTCTTTTCTGTTTATGAAATAATACTCTTAAGAACAGTAAGGCAAGACATAAGCGGTAGCCATATGTTTCGTCTCGAATTCCAGCTAGACAAATGACCTGAAAATTGCTGTTGCAAGAACTTCTAAAACATATGGCTAAGTACAGGGAATTTGTTAACTTTCTGTGTCGGATCCAAGAATTTCCAATTATCAACAAAAGATGGCATACCAATCCAATTACTCCTGATATATTCCAGTCAAGGCAGATTCTGAGTAACCATGGCTGTGTGGGTGTATGTGGTTTGAAATAACAGGAATCACTGAAAGTTTAGTGTAAATAAAAGAGTAGCCTTCTACATATCACACATCCAGACAAATGTGTCCCAGTGCGCTGGATGTGCTTTCAACAGGAAGCAGGAATTTTTAGGCATTCTACCAACGCTGATTTCAAGCCATCATAAACTTAGAGGTAGGCTTTACTTCCCAGCATTACAGCAGACTCCTGCAACAGCTTATTTATTTCATTTGACAGAGTCAAAGAAAATAAATGTCTTGCATAAGATTAAAAAAAAATTTCCAAGTTACAATTATTTGCTTTGTTCTGATTTTGCTGGTGGTGGGGTTTGAGAGTTTTGTTTTGTGTTTAATTATTATTATTAATTGCAGATTGCTTTTTAAGACATCTTTGTTGTGCCAGATAAACATAAGGCTACAATTAACAGTCAGAACACTGGTACATTATGCACACCACTGACATACCTGACTAAGCAACTGAATTTGGTCCTATGTTCTTACTCACAGAGTGCTTAGACCTAGATTCTGTCAACACAATGTGTTTTCATACCATGTCTTTACCAAAAAATCTCTAGGCATTCTACTTGGCAGCAAGATGGGAATATAATGATATATTAACAATGAACCAGAACTCAGAATCAGTAAGGAAAAACCACAACTAACACATTTGTAAATTAAACAATGTGTCATATTCATACTGTAAAATTTATATAGCTCTCATGATGTTATAATAAACCATCAAAAATTATTCATGCTGCACTATGCCAGTGTGCCAATCCAGGTCAATGAGAGTATGCTCTTCACTAAGTATTTTTCTGGGTTTTTGTTGTTGTTTGAATCACACATTGATCATGCAAGAAAAATAAAGGTCCACAAGTCACTTCACACTGTGTTTATGCTTGAATTCAGGATGTTGAAAGCCATTGCTTAGATTCTTTATATTTAGATTCTAGCTACTTCAACTGTTCTAAGGCTTAAGCCACGGATAGCAAAACATTAAATGACAGTTATCCACAGGCAAGTCAATTACTGAGATTCTTGCCAGTCACTTTCCAAACATAAGTTGCCTTGAGTCAGATCGCGCAATACCCACCAGAGCACAATTCACTTTCTACACTACAGACTGCTGGTTTGCTCTAGTGGGAGTGTTGCCTGACTAAAAGCTGCAGGAAAAATCCTGAATGGGCCACTTGCTGAGGAAAGTCTGAAAGAAATCATGCTACTGGTGAAAGGAGAGGAAAAAGTACCACAAAGCCTGAGAACCTTCTCATGTTCAATATATCCAGCCAGACAAATTGATCTTGAGGGAGATTGGTCTGTTCCAACAAAAGTAAAAAAAAACCCCCAACACTGTGGAAAATTATCTGAAAATACTTAGAACAGTCTAAACATTAAAATAACTGCATGTACAAAAGACAATTATTTTCTCTCTAGAAAGGCCATTTTTCATCTTTTCCTAATTACTTAATTTTCACTTAAATTCACCAATTTATTGTGTCAAATTTAAGAGCTGTACCTGAGCTATTAGTGTGAAAAACAGCCAGAAATTTTAAAATACAACTGTGGTCTAACTAATGTGTCATAAGGAAATAAAAACAGAGGCAACCCCCCCCACATTTTGTAACAGTCTAAAGTTATCTTCAGCTACAGCAGGAAGAATCAAAACTCTTCAATACTGCTCTGAAATTTGCTACCTCCATGCTATCGTAGTTTAGAAGACTGATGTCTTTCACAAGATAAAAACTAAACTGTTGTTCCTTATCAGAGCAAATAATATCTGGCAGTGTTCATAGGAATTTCCAATATTAACCCACCTGTAAACTAAAGAAAACATTTTCTCATTGCTCAGGAATCACAGTGCCATGGCAGCTCATTTGTAAGACACAGGAATGTTGCTTGTGAAACTATCTGGTATGAACATGTGAGGCTTTTTTCAATGATTAGCTATTGTTTTATCAGCTCCATGTTGCAAAAAGAGGGATCTTCACCAGAAAGCTAATGTTATCAAACTGGCAATGAGTCCTCATCAACAGAATGAATATTAGTAGTCAATAGGTTTTGCTAAACATCTTACCTTTTCTCCTACTAAAACGTGGAAAAAGCATTCAGAAGCCTGTGTCATGAATCTAATAATCTATTTATAAATCAGCAACAATCCAACCATCAAAACACTAGTCCCCACTACACAATATGCTCCAATCCATCAGCTTTAGCTGTTTCACAGCAGTTGTACCCATGTTTAGCTGATACCAGATATGATGGTACTACAGTGGCTACTCCAGGGTTCTGGTCCCTGCTCCTGAGGAATGCGATACTACAAGTGAGCCTCTTGAGTACTACACTCTCAAAGGGGATTCAAGAAGTCTGTTCCTCCACATCAGAGGAACACTAACTGTACATCCACCTGTTGCCTTTTATTTTTACAAGCTGATTGCTTGTAGCAGGCAAAGACGACCTGGTCCGGGGGGGGGGGGGTACAGCGGCCACACCCAGGCTGCTGGTCCATCGGCACACTGACACCAATGTGGTGGATGGCAAATGGCGTTTATTGCTGGTTGTTATCAGCTTTTATAACCTTGGAGTTACAATGTCACATCCGTCTGCTTACATCATGGCCTGAGTACCATAGGCTACAGAAAACCTTATCTACACGTACAGCATGAAATCTTCCGGCCGCTTGTCCCTAGCTACCACATCCACCAGTGGATTATTTGTCTTTTGTATTTCTGGACGTGTTTCCATAAAGATACGACCATGCAGTTTTCATCTGTTCTCACTTCAAGACCTACATGGCTTTTCCTACTCCAGCACTATTCAACTTAGTACTACAAAAACAAGCATACGAAGGGTAGAGATTAGTGAAGTGGACTTCATTTAGCATTCAGCATCAGTACTGAAATATTAGACCTCACAAACTGGAGTCCTCATCTCTCTGCTTTCTTACATCACCTTCTGAAATCATACTGTCCTTCGCTAACTCCACCAGCTCTTTCTTACACACCATGGCTCTGTGGAAAGGCACTGCACTTAATAGCTGGAATCACTCTTGCACCTCTTGAGATTAATTTGATTCAAAGGTCTCAGCCAGTGGTTTTGTACTGGATATTAAGAGATTTACTTTAAACATCCCATCAAAGTCAGATAAGACACACTTGGCCCATTTTACTAAAAAATGTATAGCATTCTTCAAGCAGAATGTGCAAAATTCCCACAACAACTTCAGTTAATAATTAAAAGGCCTTCCCCTAGGGTTAACCAAGTCAAGTTAGTGATTCACCTCATTTAAAAGTGCACATACTAGGACAAAAAAGGAATGGAAGACTGATTATTTTACTTTTCACCCATGCATAGCTCCATATTATGACTGTATATACAAGTGCAATATGCATCCAGAGAAGTAAAATATTGCTGCAAGCTTTGGTAGTTGTGACAAAGTGCAGGAAGTCACATACCTTGAAGCTATCCAAGCCTCTCAGATTGCTACAGAAGACATAGCTGCATAGCTGAAACTGCTCTGGTGACTACATCAGTTCAAATGCTAAATCATTCACCCAGAGTACAGACAAAACTGTATATGTACAAATATACAGTTTGCAAGGTTACTTGTACTTTATACCTACAACACGGTCCATAATGACTTGCTACTGGTTGTCCTAGACAGTCACTACTCCAAACAATGCTTTAAAAGCACAGTTGTTCTAATTCCAATATTGTTCACAGCTTTGTAGAGAAACTAAACCTCAAGAAAAGGCATCGAGTGGAAAAAAATGTCCAGGGCGCATAAAAATAAATCAGATGTTTGATTCTAATTGTAAATGAACCTGAATGGATTGCTTAACTCCATCACTTTTCTGAGAATCCTTTTTGATTATTATTATTAATATACTCACCTACACCAACTAAATCTAGAAAGACAATAATGACAACAGTCTCCAGTTGAGCATTTTAGAAAGTAGATTTGTCTCTTCTGCTGCCAGAAAATTCTTGTGAGAAGAAACAATGTTAGTGTGGTCTGCATAACAAAAGATGCCTATTTACTTGATGCCAGTTGACTGTAAGATGTAGCTCCAGGGGTGAGACAAGCTGCTGCCTTCTATTACACAATGAACTGTGCTTTCATGACAAACTTCACTCTATCCCCATGCCCTCCCATCTACAGCAATCAAAACATTACACAGAACACAAGAAAAGCAACAGCAGCTCCACTTAGCACAGTATAGGTGCTGTATTTCCCAAAGGCCATTATCACTCCCATGCAGATGAGAGATATCATGGAACATCATCAGGGAAATAAAATTAAATTAAATACACACAAAACTAAATCACCATGCACCACAGTTCTCAGGGGAAAAAGATTACGTACAAAAGAAGTGCAATAGTACACACCAAATCCAAAACCTTTCAGGTATTGAAAGGCAGCACTAAGGTCTCCCTGGAGTCTTCTCTAGGCTGAACAACCCCAGTTCCCAGTGTTCCAGCCCTTAGATCATCTTTGTGGTCTTCCTCTGGACCCACTCCAACAGCCCTGCTGTCTGTCCCTCTTATGATGGCGTCACCAGAACTGGACACAGTATTTGAGGCAGGATCTCACAAATAAATATTAAATTATGGTTTAAACTGTTTTTCAGATGAATTCTGTGTCAACATGCAATTTCAGTAATGACAGTGGAAGCCCAGGTTCGGCTTTACTATTTGCAGCCCATTCATGCAGTAAGATAGCAAGCATTCCTACGTAATAAGTCCTGCTTTTTGGAAGTCACATTTCAAAAACTAGCACATAAGGAACTCAAAACTCAAGTATTAGGCAAACTAAAGAACATGCTTTATTGCATTGCCAAGGAGTATTTGTTACTGCAACAATCTCTGGATCAAATCTTTCTGTTACACGTGCACTCTGACATGGCTGTGTCCAAAAGCAAAATGTATTCCTTAATGTCCACTGAAGTTCTTGGCCATTTACAGTCACTAACCTGATAAAACACTATTACAGACTTGTTTTAGGAATGTAATTCAGTCATTTCAGTGCTTCCTGTCTCTGCCTCTGTGGGCCAGTAAACTTGACTTCAACAGTTTGGTTACATTAACCTAGCTTTTCTTGCTATTACTATGATGTTTGTCTTTCTTTTGAGTACTGTGAGTCATTTCCTTCAATCTTTGCTGGTTTGGCTGCAGTCTTCAGGATAGTAGGAACTGCCAATGCTCCTCTTCAACTTCTGGTTTTAATTCCATTGTGAGCTAGAACTCTCTCTCTATTACATTGGATTTATCAAAGGTATTTTTGTTGAAACAATCTCACCTGATGTAAATCACCCAAGCTCAGCTGTCAGCATAAATTCTTTGAAGTCATACAACTTTACAGTTGAGGGTCCAAGCCCTGTGTTCTAATACCATTCTGTGAAACAGCCCTTGTAGATGACTGTTTCCCCCATGGTTAGAAATTTGGCTGTACCACTCCATTCTTTCATTCCTTAGTTTAGACTGAAGGAAGTCTTTATGCCTAAGTATGCAAAATCTCTGGATGCATTTTGATCACTCAGGTAGGAAAATACACACTAAAAACAAGCATATCAGTACATGAGATCTTTGACCTCCTGAATATGAGGAGAATTTTCTTATAGGTCTGTTTCAGTACTGGATCACACACAGAACTCAAGCCAATTCTTAAAAAATAAACCTAGATGGATAACATGTCTTTCTGGAAAGGTATAGGTCAAGATGATAGATCCTGAAGAGACCAGGTAAAAGGTGGTTTGCATCAGTTTTTGAACTACATGGGCTCAAGGCTTTTACCACTACTGAAATCATTCTTATTGATAGCAGACTTGAAAAGACTTCACATAGGTGTAAGGTGCCAAGTCGCATTCCGTCATCTGCTTCAAAGATAAGGACAGCTGCTGAAACTACCTCCATTTAAAGGAAATATACTGACAAATAGGCATCTTTCCCACTGGCACCAACAGGAATGGGGCACATTTCTAGTATCACAAGAACCAGATGCAGCTGCAAAGCAAGGTTGCGCCTCCCTTCTTCTGACATTTAGGTCACAGTCTTCATCTGCCTCAGGCAGAAACACAATGGAGAAACTAAGGCTACTCTCTTCAGAGTCATGGCTCATGGTGGAGCTGTTGGAGGAAGTTCAGAGGAAGGCCACAAAGATGATCCAACAGCTGGAACATCTCTGCTAAGAGGATAGGCTGATGGAGCTGGGGTTGTTCAGCCTAGAGAAGAGAAGACTCTGGGGGGACCTTAGAGCTGCCTTCCAATGCCTGAAGGGACCCCTACAGGAAGGCAAAAGAGGGTCTTTTCATAAGGGTTTCTACTGATAGTACAAGGGGGAAGGGTTTTAAGCTGAGGAAGAGTAGGTTTAGACTGGATCTTAGGAAGAAGTTCTTCAGTAGGAGGGTAGTGAGACTCTGGAATAGGCTGCCCAGGGAGGCTGTAGATACCTGCTCCCTGAAGGTGTTCAGGGCTAGGCTGGATGAAGTCTTGAGAAGCTGAACCTAGCTGAGAGGCATCCCTGCCCAGGGTAGGGATGTTGGAGTAGATGATCTATAAGGTCCCTTCCAGCCTAAGCCATTCTATGTGCAACAGGTGCATTAAAGCAAACTACTTTATAAAAAAGCTTATTCATCAAACAACTTTGTCCTTGGTTGACTCAACACCCCAAAGAGAAGAAATCTCTCATTCCTAAATTAGATATTAAAATGATGAAACTACAGAACGTATAATAAAGTTAAAAATCTGAAAGACATGAAAACAGGACTTTTCTCATGCATCCCTACAATGCTAATTGTAGAACTTGGCCACTGTCTCACACATCTGTATTTAACATTCAGAAAAGCATGCCCAGTTTAAGGTAATACTCACAGAAATGGGAACTAGAAAGTACTGAGAAACATTGTCTCCTACGGATTCTGCTTGGATTGAGTTGCAAAACTAAGCTCCTGCATCACAGAAAAAAGACCATGCAAGAGAAAAATTATTTCACCTATCAACTTCCTTGTGCTTAGAATGAGGATGTCTCGCTGCCTCTTACTGAGTACTTGTGTGTCTTCTCATAAGGACAAGAAGTTTTTTGCCCTCCCAGCCAGTTCTGTGTTGAAGTACATGGACCTTTTGTCTCCCTTCCTTTACCACAGGTCATTTGTTTATTTTGTCTTTGAAAATAGAACAAAAAGGTCTTCAGGAATCATGAAAAACTAAAGACACCAAAGCTACCAAGAGTGTTGGGAGGGGGAGGAACTGAATGAAAACTACGACATCTTTTCAAGAACAGGTTTTTTAACTCCAGTAGTTCTATGAACCAATGAAATATCACATCTGCCCAGGCCAACAAATAATTTTAGATGAAACAATTAAACCAATGCTTAAGTTTCCAAAAGGAAAAATCCCTTTTTTTTATTAAAAAAAAAAAAAGGAAAAAAAAGAAAAAAAAAGAAAAAGACTTTTCACTCCCTGTATTTTGTTCTGCTACTTATAGCTGCATAAAGTACACATGGGTATTACTTTGTCAGTGAAAATCTGGAAATTTTGAAACAGTAGCAGTTGAAACTAGATGAATAAACACATAGAGTGAAGAGTACTAGAAAAAAAGTTGTCTTGAATTCAGAAGGTAGCTCATGAGATTCTGTTTTTCTGATACCACGTCCACATTGCTAGGTGTCACTAACAAGTCTGATCTAACACTCATTAGAGCTCCACTAGAATCGCCTCTAACATTTGAAAGAGTCCAGCACAGGGCCACAAAGGTGATGAAGGGAGAGGAACATTTTCCTTATGAGAAAAGGCTAAGGGAGCTGGGTCTCTTTAGCTTGGAAATTAAGTGGTGACCTCATTCATATTTGTAAAGATGTAAAGGGTGAGTGCTGGGAGGACAGAGCCAGGCTCTTATCAGTGATATCCAGGGATAGGTCAAGGGCAGTGGGTGCAAGCTGAAGCACAGGAGGTTCCACAGGAACATAAGGAAAAACTTTTTCACTATGAGGATGCTACAGCCCTGGAACAGGCTGCCTAGAGAGGTTGTGGAGTCTCCTTTGGAGACATTCAAAACCTGCCTGGATGTATTATTGTGTGACCTACTCTTGGTGATCCTGCTCTGGCAGGGGGGTTGGACTAGATGATCTTTGGAGGTCCCTTCCAACCCCTAACATTCTGTGTTCTGTAATTTCAGTCACAGTTACACAATTTAAGCTTGCAGCATTGACACATACCCACTGGGGAGTAGGGCTCCCGATTAGAAATCAAGGGCAGCAGCTAATAAAGGGCATTCCTAGAAGATGAGAGAAGTTCCTACCAGGAAGGCAGGGCATAACATCAGTCTAAGTGCAATTTCACACTAACTCAACAGAACAAGCAGAATAGGGTGCTATATCAAATGTAGGTCAGTGATGAATCACCAAGACCCATCAGGGAGTCACAGAATTGGCTCTCTGCGCAACTCCTCTACAGGAAACCAGAGTCACGAGGCTACCCAAGAGAGCCAGGTGCCCAGGACAAAACACCTGAAAGCCATGACCAGAGCCACACTAAAACACAATGCTGACCACAGACAAAAAGGGAACATGAACTGACCTGCTGAAGTGGGCTGATTCTCTGCAGCTCTCTCAACTGCACCAGGGTTTTCAGCTCCTAGTGTTCCCCTTGAAGAGCCACCAGCAGTCCTTGCAGCTCGCAGTTTTTGGCTTCAAGCTGTTGACGTTTTTGGGAGTCATAGACAATTTGCATATCTGTATGTGGGGGAAAAAAAACAGCCTGCCTTAGGCAGAGGGAGCAGACATCGCTGTGAAACTCCATCAAATGTCTGATGAGCCTTAAGGTAAACGGCTCGAGAGAAAGGCAAACCAAAAGATACTTTCCTTCCCCAAAACACTACTACCAGGGAACTCAGCACTATCCTTATGCAGACACCAAGAGAAGAAAAACCTTGCAAGGAAAGCAGACAAGCCCAGAGAGGTTTGGGGTTTGCGTGGAGTGTGACATTTCATCATGGCCATTGCTTCTGGATGCTGTTAGAACAAAAATGAGTCTCCAAAGAACCCATGCAAACATGGCAAGTAACAGAACAGAAAACCATCTGCCTGCAACACATTCCCAACATCCAACCAAGAGAGAGGGCAAAAAAAGATGAGCTCCTCTGTAGTTCAAACAAAGAAGGCAGGCTTGGGGCCGAGCTTAAATAGAAGTCCTAAGCCTATGGGTTTAGAGCACAGGTGGGACCCCAGGTGAGGCTGGTCCGAGACATTAAAGCCTATTAGAGCACCCATAGCCCTGACAATGTAAAAGCATAGCTACTGAGGACTGAGAGATAGTAGCTGTGGGGAATAAAAGCAAGCATGTTTTAGTTGCTAAGTCTGTCTTGGTGTTTATTTACAGAATAGTGATACACAAAGTACAAGCAATTTTACAGCCATGAAATTAAGCATTAGATTCACGGGAGAAAACAAATCCTCAGATCTCATTTTTCTGTTTGATATCTGGGAGACAACCAAAGGCTGATCTCAGCAGCTGTCAGCTTTTACTGCTGAAGTGGAACTGCATGAATTAGTCCAACCATTTTAGACAATATGAAAGCCTTGAGTGACTAAGGGTATCAGGGCTGTGTAAAGGATATTTTTTTTCTTACTTGAGGGACTGTTATAATAATTTAGTAAGCCTTATCACCTTATAGAAATGGAAATACAGACTTCAAAAAATGCATCCCTGTTACATCCAGCTATGCAGGAGGCTCAGAATGTACACCACAGGTACAATTAGCTAGTGAAATTAAAACAGCAAATCAAACTAGGAAAATGAAAATTACTATAATGCTAGTAAGAAAGTCAATCCACTTGGATCCTGACTCCAGAAAACACTTTAATTGGTGCATGATTTTATTTTTGTTAGTTTAGGAATATAGAGGAAAACTGCTGAAGTATATATTTGACATTAAGTGAAGGATTAGCTCCCCTCAGTGTTAGTTATATCAGAAATTATTTTAGATATGCTCTCCCTTTTTAATATACACTTTTTCCTGCCTGCCACTTTAAACTTATTTAAGTCAAACAGAAAGAATGTGAAATACCTAAAAACCACCTGTGAAGATTACAGTGGCAGAAGAGTTTCAGAGCAGGAACAAATTTTCTTAATCCAGGATGACTTTTTTTTCATGTGGCTTCTGGAGAAGTGAGAGAATTTGTCATGCTTCCAAGTAAGAAATAGCATGGTTATCAAAATCAGGATTTAGTATTTAGGCTCTAATTTACTGAAAACGTTGGAAAACCACTCTTCCTAATTTACAGAGATACGCAATGCAGTTCCTTTGACACAACATGGGATACTACCTGACATGACAAGGAGATTGCTGATGCAGTACTCATGGTCTCAGTCTTTCTGGTTCTTTATAGTACCACCCACAACCACACATTAATTCATGCTATTATTTCTTACTTACTCTCCTAACAAATTAGGCAGAATATATTTGTTTCTAATTTGTAAGATTTAAATCTCTCTTTATAGTTGTTTTCTGATTAGATTTAGAACACAACTTTATTACTTTGCTTCTGAGAGACAGAAGAGACAGGTTGCCCTCTTGCCAGAAATTGCCAGTGCAATTTCCAACAGTGCAAATTCCTGGTTTTCTGTCTCTTGTACATTTGTTTCTAATTCTTGTGACATTTCAGCAAAGGCAAGGTTTGCAAAGTCTGTCTGTTGAAAGGTCTTCCAGAGATTAAGATGTTTCAAGCTGCATGGCTATAATAAATAACAGTGTGCATATAAGGTTATACAGCACACTGAATGTTACCAAATGTTAACACCTTGTGTGTGTTCAGGCAAACTTGTTAAGCCTGGATCCTATGGTTTTCTGTCAGGTTCACCCAGGAAGTATTTATTCCCCTGCTCATTGTCGCACCCTTTAACAGCTTTCCTTAGAATTCTTTTATGATGAGTGACATACCAAAAAAATCAAATATAGTGACTTTCTTAAAAACAAACAAAAAACAGGAAAGGAGCCAAGAAAATTTTCACCTAGTCTGTTTAAAGTCAGCTCCCAGAAATATTCTGGGGAAAAGAAGTATCACACAAATTGGAATAGGTAATTTGAACAGGTAACTTAGCAAGAAGATCTATGCACAGCTGATACAGATCTCACAAGAATAAATCTTATCGGACTGATGTGCTACTATAATAAACGAGGACTGTCTGTAGACAGAGGAGTAGCAGCAGAGTCCATCCTTCAGAATTTGAGCTGAGTTAAAATCCTATGTTCCGTAACACTGCCAGAAATTGTAGCAAAAATTGTCAATCAATGGCATAAAAATGGGTGCATGAGCATCTCAATGCAGGATTGTTACAATTGTTTCACTGTCAAAATGGAAGAATGTATCAGATAGGACTGGAATATTCTGTTCTGGGCCCCTATCTGTTCTGTGTTTAACTGATGATCTGGATGAAAAAAACTGAAACTATGCTTCTCAGAGGCATTAAAATGGCAGAAGTACAGCATTAGTGCAAATAAATGTCAAAAAATCAGAAAAACAGTCTTTAAGAAACACAGGATGAAATTCAGCAGGGAAAAGACCAGGAGACCATGCTCAGCACAACGAATCAACCCCAAAAATATGCGACAAATAACAATCAGTTAGTGTTTTCTTCACAGAAGGACCAAGGGATTATAGTGCATCCACACAAGCCAGTAACATGGTGCCATGGAGACAGGAAAAGTGTGATAAAGAAATTAATAAGCAGGGTAGAGATTGTGAGACAGCTGATAAGATAATGCAGTTCTGTTCAGAGCTGTAAGGCCTCAGCTGGGGTATGCTCTCCAGTTTTGTGCTTTGTATTGCAGGAAGGATACAGACTACTGTGAAAAGAGTTTGTTGAAGAACAAGAGGAAATGCAACCTCTGAGAATGAACTGAAAGGCTTAGGGACTTAAGGATTGATGCACAGGCATCAAAGTTTGATACAAGGAAGGAATAACTCATTTGCCATGTCCATAGTGGACAGGATAAGAACTAATGGCTTTAAGTTGCAGCTGAAATAATTCAAGTTACTTATTAAGAGGAAAAAGTACTTCTTGATGGTAAGTGAAGCACAGGAATTTCCTGGAGAGGTCATGGAGACCTCATCATTAGAAACTGTAAAGAAGTGGATAAACCAAATATGTGTCAGGAATGAATTCAGCATAGTTGGGAGATGAACTAGATGACCTTTTTTGAAATCTCTTCCAATCTCTTTTTATGGGCTCATGATTCAGTACAGCTAAAATGATGTTTCAGAATCTCTCTGTTCTTATGAATCAAAAGACAATTTATCTTGGGCATTTCTAGGGGTAGATCAACTAATTCATGAGTTTCCTTTAAATTGATAGGATCTGTTTCATCCCAATAAATATTATACAAAAACTTTGCCTATAGGCTGAGTGTGAGAATAAAACATTTCTCTACTCAGTTACTCTTTTCCTGAGATTTGCAGGTATTATGTATGTGTGAGGTGAGAAAAAGAAACCAGGACAAAAAACAGAGGGGGAGAATGTAGCAAAATAGACATGGTATGCCAAAATGAGACAGATCCTGTATTTTCTTTTCTTTGATCAAGCTGCTAGTCACAGAAAAATGGCCAATATAAATTGTATATGCCAAAGTCGACTTCAGCTGGTGTTCCTTCTAGCCTTTTGATTTTTATCTGCCAACTTCCACCCATTTTCCCCAATTGTATCCACCTTTAATATTATTTTAGCCATTTAAAATGTGGTTTTCTACTTAGTTCAAGTTTTCTATGTAACATTTTATTCTGCACTACACTGGAGAAATAAAATGCCATTTATGCAACTGAATATATGATACCAATAATAGCTCCTAACCACTAAAACTCCTTTTTTGAACCATTTATACAGATTTATATAGGAAATCAAATAGTTTATTTCCTTCTTTTAGTCTAAAACAACACAATGAAAGGGTTATTCTTAATGGATAAAAACTAAACTGTGCACATCATTATTTTTAAGAGATCTTTGACTTATTATATTGTTTACATGGCTGATGGAAAAAAGTCCACTGCTGATTTCAGCCACGGCTAACTGATGAGAAACAAGGATTCTGTGGCTGCATTGCAGGAACTGATAAAACACAAGGAAAGAGACCTCCTACACTGAGAATCTCTGACTGTAAATCTCATTAGTTTATGAGTGGAAAATGCTCAAGGCATTGTTTTGTTCAGAGGTGCTAAGGACCTGTAGAGCTGTGGACTGTAACTGGTGTTGTCATAAATACTTCTCAACTACTTAACAAACTTCTCAACATTTATATTGTGTAACACTGGTCCTGGCATCTAGAAGACCAACAACTCAAGCTGGAGCTGCTTTGGGGTGAGATAAGCAGACTGCTGAATTTCGAGTTGTTTTGATATGGAAAATGTTCACTTTCCCATCTGAAAACAAAACAAACCCAAACCAAACAACAACAAAAATAAGAGGCAACTGATAACTGTAAACTTATGAACTGGGAAGGAAAAGACTCCCAGGCTTTCTTCAGACTGTGCCAAACACCTAAATTATTACCATGCTACAAGCAAACTACTGAGAGAAATGGAGATTGCTCTATTTCTGTGACCTGTTCTACTGGTTTTGATGTCAGCTGTTTTATTTCCCGTGGTCAAGAGAAATACTAAAGGATCTGGTGAGCAGTATGTTGCCCACAAGCCACTGGTTAGCATCCACAGAGACTAAGACCATCAAAAGAGTTACATACTACAAGTAAATACTAGATATTTCACTAAGAGTGCCTCTCTCCCTGCACATCATGTTCAGTACTAATGAAACTACGGGCGTGTCAGAATTCACACTGTTGTGACATTAAGAGGGAAAAGCCTAAACACTCAGTGAGCCAAAATATGAACCTCTATAAAAATGACTGCATATTGGAAGTGGACCAGCATAGTTTCCATCTATCTGGCACATCACTGCAGCTCCTGACAAATTTTAAAGCACTTCTTCAAGGTGCTGTTAGCTACAAGGCAAAGTCACCGTCACCTCAGCCAGCTGTAATTTCTGTATTGCTTTCTATCGTGCATACAGTCATCTGGTTTGGTCATCATAAATATGTGGATGCTCCAGCACTGGAAAAAAAACAGACGACAGGTGTCTGGATTGCTGCAGGTGAGGTGTGATGCTCTCAGGGCAGGATAACTCATGGCATTCTAGGCACGGTGCTGCCGGAGCGTCGTGTAGCGGTGATTAATTGAAACAGAAAGTTTTGGAACGTTTTGCTGGAACGGGTGACGTGCAGCAGGACGTTGCAGTCAGAAAGGATTTCTCAGATGCAGAAGAAACAAGCCGGTTTGTGCCTGCTTTGGGGCTTAAACTCTTGTGGTGAAATCCAGCCGTGCAATGCTGGGTGCAGGTGAGGCGATTACGCCTGAGGGTGCAACCCGGTTCCTGGTGAAGCAGCGCAACCCGAGGCGCTGCGCCGGTCCGATGCTTCGTCCCGAAACACGGCTGAGGAGAAATCCTCGCTATCACAGGACTTGTCAGTCACGCCAAACCAACGGCGTTCCCAGGCCGTGCCGCAAAACTTGGCTTGCTTTTTCGCGCCGCAAACTCAAGCACGTTTCGAGGGCATAGCTCTTGGGCAGGGTTGTTACTTAGGGCTCATTTTGATGGGGCGTCAGCCCGCCCGTTGTGTACTTCACCTGACGCCACACAATCGCTGCCAACCCTCCCTCAGGCGGCGTCGGCCGGAGATGGCCGCGGGCACCACCACTCACGCCACAGCAGGGACTGTCCCGAGCGCGGCTGGACCCCTTGGCGGGCTGGGTCGCAGCGGCGCCCCCAGAGCCCGGGGACGAGAACCCCGGCCCGCGCGCTCCCAGACAGCGAGGTGGTTCTCCGAGGGCACCACCTCCCCGCCACCTCCCCTCCCGTCCCCGCCCCTCCCTCCTCCCGCCGCGCCACACCGCGCCGCTGCCCCCTCCTCCCGGGCCGCGGACGGGGATATCCCCGACCCCTCCCCGGCGGGCCGGCAGCGGCCCAATGGAGGCGGAGATGTTGTGCGGGCTGCGGGCGGGCTGGGGGCGCCGCCGAGCCGCGGACGCCGCCGCCGGTCCGGGGGCACACACACTCGGCGGGGAGCCGGAGGCAGAGGCGGGCGCAGGCGGCGGCGCCGGGGCCGGGACTCTGGCAGGCGGCGGTGGCTGGGATGAGCCGGGGGGGCGGCTGTGGGGGCAGATAGCATCCCGTGGGGAGGCGGCCGAGTGGGGCTTGGAGCGGCGGCGGGGTCCGCCCGGCAACGCCATGGCGGCTCAGTGCGACCCGCTGAGCGGGTACCTGCAGCAGCCGCTTTCTGACCCAGGCTCCAACAGCGAGCGCAGCACTGATTCGCCCTTGCCCGGCTCCGAGGAAGACTCAGCCGGCCCGGCGCGACCCCTTCACAGTCCCGAGTGGGGTGAGGAGCGATTCCGGGTGGACAGGAAGAAACTGGAGGCTATGCTCCAAGGTGAGGGTGGGGAGAGGCGACGGCGGTCCCCGGGGGGCGCAGAGCAGCCCGAGATGGGAGGGTGTCGCGTCTCTGGTCCGTCTCAGCTCGGCTTGCCGTGGCTTGCTTTTTCTCGTCGGGCTGGGGAATTTGTCAGCCCCTCGTGCGCCGCGGTGGGGCGACCGCTGGACGCGGCTCTGGGTCGACGGGAGCCCCGCGGGCGGGTCCCAGGGAGCTACTGTGGCCTCTCGGGCCAGGGGTGCATGACGACGGTGGAAGAGCCTCCTTGGTTCACCTCTCTCTGTGGAGCATCGCGGTCTGTGGACGGGTGACAGGGACACTCCCTTGTCGTGAAATGTGTCAGTAGGGGCCGGGCCGGCTGGCACTCGGCGCGCTGGGGGGCTTCGGCTTTCAAAGTCGAGGTCTCTCAGAAATCCCTCTTTAAAAACATAATATCCCCGCTCTAGTAGGGCCGTTCAGGCTTTCGAGGAACAGCCGAGGCCGCTACGGAACGGGAAGGGAGTCTCCAAAGCCGGGCGTCCCGGCCAGAGGAGCGGGGACGGGACCGGGAGAGCTGACAGCAGTTGCTGTTGCCTTAGAATTTGCGCAGAATTTGCTCAGTCCTTGGCTCTGCTTTCGTTCTTTTAGTTGTGGTGGGGTTTTGGTTGGTGGGGGTTGGTTTGTTTGTGATTTTTTTTTTTGTGGTTGTTGTTTTTTGTTTCTTTCTTTCTTGAGGCTACATATTTTGTCCCAGTCTGTTTTGAATTATCTAACTCTCAGTGGAAGCTACGTAGGCAAAATAGTACAGGAGTAGCAATTGCAGGTTTGGCTGCTAATGAGCAGATGAGTAGATTTAAACCAGTTGGGGTTGTTTTTGAATGGGGTAATGTGTTCTCTACTGTTTGGTCTGAAGAGCCCCTGACAATGCGTTTCAGGTCTTGTGTTGTGAAATTTCAGGACATTTGGATCAACAAGGAAGGATGATGATTTCAAAAGCTGCTCTTTCCTCTGGGACTGCTGTTTTGTAAACATTGAATGTTACACTTAAAATAGTAACTGAAGTACTTATGTACCTTTTCAAAATAAACCTGGCAAATCTGTCACTGTTGTTCATGTGGCATGTCACATGTTTATTCACTTACTGAAAACAGTAGGTGCTAGATGCCTGATCATCCTCTGTCACAGCACCTGCCTCTTCCAGCAGTGGGAGGCTGCAGGAGCTAGCAGAACAGGAGTGGGTGAGTTGAGTTGGTCACTGAAAAGCTGTGGTTTGACTTAGTGACTACAATGACTGGAATTTATTTAACTGAGTTTCTCTCTCCTGGGGGTGAGTTAATCTTTAATCAGTTAATACTTTAGTGGTAGTAAAAAAATCTCATTATGTAATGCACTGAAGAGAAAGGAATTCAGAGAAAAGAGGTCTTACAAACAGCAACAACTGTTTATAAAGATGTGGTCATCAGAAGTGTCTTAAAACCAAAATTAAGATATTGAAAAGAAAACTTACTCCTGTGTATGAAGTAATAGGAAAAAGGGTCAGAAGTTAAAGTGCTGTAAGAAAATTGAAGATGGCCTTAACATTTTCCTGTAGTAGCAAAATTAATTTCCATTTCCTCATCCCAGACACAGTTCTTCCTTCTGCTGCTTGAGGTAGTAAGCATGTGAGGGTAAGCAAAGCTCCTAATCAGAGTTCAAATAGTGTATATGCTGTCATTCAGTAATAGACAGTGTCAATGGGTTGTTTTTTTTTGTTTGTTTGCCTCTCCTAATTGTTTTTCCTTTACTTCCAGAATAGTGTAGTAAAAAGTGTATGATTATTAGAGTACAGTGAGTAAATGCAGACAGTGCTGCCTGAGTTTTGATGAGAGATTGCTGTATTTCCAGTCTGCAATACACGTACTTTGGGTGATGGTTTGAGGAATTCTTGCACCAGATAAATTTATTTTTGTGAAGAAAAATACCTGTTGAATTTGGTAACAAATGACTTTATGACTTCCTGGCTTACTGGTAATGAAAACCTGTTAAGTAGGAAACCTGAGGCAAATATAATGGTTTTGTGTAAGAAAACTGAACTGTTTGCTAAATATTATTGCTCTCATTTAGTTCCCTTGCCATGCTTCAAGTTTTTCGACTTCCTGCAAGATAGGTTTTACTTATCCTTTTCTGTAGGAGAATATCTTGAGTACTAAGTAGCTCTGCCAGGGTATCACAAAGAGCATCATGAAGACAGGTCTGTAACTGGTACCCAGAAATCTGCTGACTGGAAACAGTAACACTGTTTTCATTTCTCCTTTTTGAGGGGGCATGTTTTGGGAGTGGAAACTCTTGACTCCCCTAAGTAGGAAAGGCAGCAGTGTGCCATCTCTAGAAACCTGTTGGAGAATTCATAGGGTTGTGTTTCTTGTGGTTTCTAGTACTAGATCCTTCAGTGGAAGTTCTTAAAATATGCAGAAATTGGCTCATGGAAGGGAAAGAGCTCTGTAGTCGAAGTAGTGACCACCAGATTTCCGATTTCCAAAAGTTATCAAACTTTTTTTTTTTTTTTTAATTTAAAACTGGTGTAAATACAGGGTTCTTGTTCATATTAGGTGCTTTGAGCCTCCTCTTTTGCTTTTACTAGCTACTAGGGAGCATGTTTACAGTTGCAGAAGTTACTTTTGAAATTAAGACACTTAGAATTTCTTCTTAGTGTTCACTATAGCTTTCTTATATTTTGGGAAAGTGAGAATACATCATCTGTATAATAGAATAGAATGAACCAGGTTGGAAGAGACCTTCAAGATCATCACGTCCAACCCATCACCCAACACCACCTAATCAACTAAACCATGCAACCAAGCACCCTATCAAGTCTCCTCCTAAACACCTCCAATGATGGTGACTCCACCACGTCCCCAGGCAGCACATTCCAGTGGGCAATCACTCTCTCTGTGTAAAATTTCTTCCTAACATCCAGTCTGAAACTCCCTTGGCACAGCTTGACACTGTGTCCTCTTGTTCTGGTGCTGGTTAACTTCAGTTTTCTGTAAAGCTAAGTCTGAAACAGCAACTGCTGAAGAAACCTGTCAGGAAATGTTCTCATTCTTGCTGGAGGATCCTATTTATTTTTTTTTTTCCACTAGTCAACATCTGTTGTTTACTGTACTAATGTTGAAATATTAAAATCAATCACAGCTAGAAAGATTATGAAGAAGCTCTGTTGTTTGGCTAGGTGCTTCTGTTACATTCTGAGATTTCTGCTGAGTTTTTGTGCTTCTGCAATGGTTATTTTCATCTTTCCTGCACCTGATATTTTGTGGATAGTCAGAACACTGACTTCAGCAAGATCCACCTGGGCATGGCAAACTGTAGATGTCATGATGGGGGACTGGAGTACTTCAACATCAAATGGAGTCTACAATTGGAGTAAGTGCTGTAGCAAGACACTGAGTAAATGTTGTTCAAAAAGGAGTTCATGTGGCTAGCTTGCTGCCAGTTGTATTTGACGAAGAAACCAAATCTGAATTGAGGTGTCGGGTAATATTGATAGATTTGAAAGTGTTTCTGTTGCTTCCCCCACCTTTGAAATGATTGCTTTAGTGTTTTTGGTGTTTCAAAGTTTGGTTCTGAGTAGCCCTAAGGTAAATATGAGAGGTAGAATGAGCTTCTGGGACAGCTGTGCTTTTTGTTATTGGAATGTGTTTTTTTTCCTTGTGTCCAACTGTTTTGTATGACTTGTTTTATACTTGCTCATTTATGACTGGAATAATGTTAAAGTAGCAAATCTCAGTCATTACAGGGGGGTGTAAGCTATCTTGTGCTGCATGTCTTCATCAGTTTGCTGATGAACAGATCTCTTTAGAAAACAACTTCCCCCATTGCCCTTGGAAGCAAGTTTGAGTAAAATGGACCAGTTCCTCTTTTCAGCAGTGCTGAAAGATATGTTTCACAGTAGCCCTATTAATTATAGCTGCTCTGTACTAAATTTGGTGAATGCTCAGGTGTTTTAATACTGTGGAATGATTTACTTAGTGCATGTTACAATAGCAGCTGAGTATTACTACAAAAATGCAAAACACTGAATTTAGGAAAGCTGTCCAGAAAGTGAAATCTAACAACTAATGTCATAGCAATTAATACACTTTATTCTGTGATTCTGAAGAATACTCAGCACCACAAGCACCCTGTTTGTTGTTGAGCTCATCTTGCAGAGCAGGTTATGTTTATAGTGTATGGGAATCACGGAAAACATCAGTGCCTTGTGCTGACTGCCACTAGTGCCTTCATATGTTAACTGGAGTAGGTCAGAACTGTAGGAATCATATCAGTCTTAATTTACCCAATGCAGGTAAATCTTAGAATGGCTTAGGTTGGAAGGGACCTCAGAGATCATAGAATGTTATGGGTTGGAAGTGACTTTGAAAGATCTACTCTAAACCACCTGCCATGGGCAGGGACACCTCTCAACTAGACTTGGTTGCCCAAGACCTCATCCAGTGCCGCCTTAAACACCTCCAGGGAGGGGGCATCCACAGCCGCTCTGGGCAACATAACTAATGAAGGATCACTTACTATTTTTGAGGCAGTAAGGACTGGACTACCCTTGTGTAGGTCCCCCTGCTGCCATTGCAGTGTTGAGTGCTCAAAGGTCTTTGCCTGTAACAAGCAGTTAGAAAAATTATCAACTAGTAATTTTTGTCAAAAGAAGTTCCACTTCTTTTAGAGGGATGTGACATACATATTTAGGTAACTTTTTTTTTTTTTGCATACAGTTTAACCTAGGCTGAACTTACTTGCTGTGAATCTACTGAAAATTAATTAGTTCCTTTGCTTAAAGGTCACCTTTAAGGCCACAGCCCAGTCTTAGAACTCTACTTATGCAGTGTGCATTTTTGATCCTTGAAAGGATAACCAATTGATTTTGTTTGCTGATCCATCAAGTGAAACTTACTATAACAAGCATATTTTCCCTACTGAATTCATCACTATGTGGAAAAGTGTACTTTTAATACTTTTCTTAGGATTCTCTACTACTTTGTTTCAACTATAGAGAATAATAAATTTACAAGTATGACAAGCAGTGTTTGAGGGGGCAAGGAGTGGGGAAAAAACAAACCACCCACTTCTATTTGAATGTACTGAAGAAGATGGAGATGTTATAGGAAATCTGGGCTTCTGCTGATACTTTTCTACAAACAATTTTATTAGAGGCTAAACCCTGAAGACATGAATTAACAGGTACTGAATGAATTAGCTGATTAATGGGCAGCTGTAACTTAAATTGAGTGATTCTGACTGTGATGGCTTCTGTGGGGATGGCAAGCTTTGTGTTAAATTTATGTTGTTTTTTTTATGCTTCAATGGCAAAGCAGGACTCTTCTGGATACTTGTGTATGTGTGGTGGTGACAGAAATCTGTATAATAAAACTAAATGCACTATAATCCTTGGAAAAATTAGCATATCTCACTTGCAACTGAAGTAACAAATACTCAGTGGTGGTGTATTTTACTTCTGTTTAAAAGTTCCCCATGTTCCTGTTAGAGCTTTAATAGAAATGAAGTATGTATTTTCTTTGACAAGCCTGAAACTGTATTTGTAGGTCCCAAATACTGTCTTCTCTCCTAGGGCAGAAAAGAATGTGTGGCGGGTGGTTTTGGTGGTGTGGTTTGTTTTGTTGGGGTTTTTCCCTACTAAATTTTGAGATTTGTGTTGGTGGTTTGAATCTATTTTTTTTCCTGTTCTTTGCAATGTATCAGCATTACCTGGACAAGGACGTACTTGTGGGGAAACTGGAACCTTTCTAATAGCGTTTACATGTGGTGTTTAACTTGCATTAGCAGGAAACAAAAAAATCAAGTTTTTGCCAAGTTCCCTAAATTGCTGAATAGTCTATTTCTACAAAAATAAATATATGAAATGTATTTGTATGACTTGTAGTTTAAAAATGTTCTTGCATTCCACTGTTAACAATCGTAATAATACCACTTTCTCAAGTTTCAGTGCTTTTTAAGTAGTACAACGGGCTATCATGGTTTGGCATGAACTGCTAAGTTAAGTATTGCTGGCTTGCACATTCCTGTTGGTTATATTGTAATCTTTACCTCCATTGGAAAATATGTCCTATTTTGAGTACTTTTTTCAGGCTTTTGGCTTTCTGCCTGTCAAACAATGAAACAGACTAGTTGTCTTTTAATTTCAGACCTCTGTGTTGAGCTAGTAGCTTTTTTAATTAGGATTGTGGTGGTTTCCTCCCCCCCCCCCCCCACATTAACACCCCTTACTGTGAGACTCAGTAGTGACTTTAATGAACTTTGAGCATAAAATCTGAGTGCACATGAATTGGAGCACAAATAGCTTATTAATTGTGTGCACTTCTCGTAGGAGAAGGAATTCACACATTGTAAGGCTTTCTTCCTTAAGATGCTACCAGTTAATCAGTGGTAGTTTAAAAAGGAATTTCATTTCTATTTGAAACACTTCTTAAACACATCTGCAACTGTTGTTCAATGTCTATTTTATGACGAAGTTTTCTTGTCTGGTGTTCAGATCAGTATCGCTGTTGAATGGGGCAATGTAGCTCTTCATGTTTCAGTGACTTTATAGCTGGTTTATGTAGAGATGTCTACAGTGATATCCTTTTTACTGGAACAGGAATACATATTTTTCAAAAAACCTGTTTCCTGTTAAAGACTCATTGATGTTGTGAGGGAATGTTCATGAGCAATAGCAGCCCTCTGCCAGGTCCTTATGTGTGGAGCTGTTGGAGTGTCTGTAGTCCTCATAGGAAAAACAGACCTATATTGTTTCTGTTCTTATCTGTCAAGTTAATAGAGCCTCAGAAATCAAGAGTATTTAGCTTACACGTGTAAGTGTAGTTTTTGGGTACTGGGGCAAAAAGCTTCTGAAGTCTATATGAGAAGAGATTCATAGAAAGGTTTAGGTTGGAAGGGACATTAAAGATGATGTAGTTCCAACCTCCCTGCCATGGGCAGGGACACCTTCCATTACCCCAGATCATTCAATGCCTCATCCAGTCTGGCTTTGTGACCTCCCTGGACAACCTATTCCAGCATTCCACCACCCATACTGCAAAGAATTTCGTCCTAATATGCGGTCTAAATCTGCCCTCCTCAAGCTTCAATCCATTCTCTTTCATGCTATCAATACAAGCCCTTACGAAAAGTCCCTTCCTGGCTTTTTTGTAGGCCCCTTTTAGGTACTGGAAGACTGCTCTAAGAACTCCCTGGAGCCTTATCTTCTCCCGGTTGAGCAGCACAAACTCTCTCAGCCTGTCCCCATAGGGGAAGTTCTTCAGCCCTTTGATCATCTTCATGGCTTCCTCTGGATCTGCTGCAGTGCTCCAGCACTTGGATATCCCTCTTATGTTTGGGGTGCCAGAACTGGATGCAGTATTCCAGGTAGCATCTCACCAGAGCAGGGGTACATAGCACACCTCTCATCCTTCTGGTCACGCTTTTTTAAGACAGTCCAGAACATGGCTGTCTTCTGGGCTGCATGTGCACATTGCTGGAGCATGTTGAGTGTTTCATCACCTGACACACCCAGATGTCTGTAATGGAGAGGGAATTTATAACAAATACAGAACAGAGGTAACAGTATGTGTCTGAATGGGGAAGTCACTTGCCAAGTAGCTTATCTGTGTTTAATTTCCATCTCTCCACGAAATCTGGGCTACAGGATTGACGTAGTAACATCTGATTGTCCTAGTCTTTAGGATGGCTGTGTAGTTCTGTAGCACAGTAGTCAGGAAGGCACTGAATAGCTGTGTGCCTACAGGACAGTTATAGAGAAGCTCTTGCACCTTTTCTGGGAAATCCACTCAAGTGAGTATGTCCTTGAAGTGCCTGATGCAAATGCAAGTTGCGTAGGTATCAGGCAGGTGGAACTGGAGGTCTGCATGCAGTTTCAGGCTGTCTGGTGTTGCTGAGGTTGCAGAGGTGGGATAGCTCTTGGGACTGGCATCCTTCAGTCACTGGATACAGATGGACAGGCTGGAATGCTGAGGAGTTAAAATGGTCCTTTCATGTGAGAGAGCAGTAGGCTGCAGGGAGCTCTGCCTTGTGCAGAGGATGAGCCAGTTGTGAAAGCACAAGTCAGGATTATTGGGTAGGCCAATCTGGATGGTGTTAGGAGTGTTTCCTACAGACCATCTGATTAGGAAGAAGCAACAGATGAGGTGGTCTTCAAACAACTGGAAGTAGCCTCATGCTTGCAAGGTTTGGATCCTGCAGATGGTTTAATTACTTTGCTGAAGGAATAGCACATCAGGGTACAAGCAAGTAAGTTTCAAAGATAGATAATGAAAGGGGTGACAACAGAAAATCCTCTGCTGGACTTGGTGCTTACAAGTGAGGAAAAACTGTTCAGGAATGTGAAGATTGGAAGCAGCCAGGAGAGACCTCTGCAGGGCTGGGGAAATGGTTCAAAATAACTCTCTTGAAGTTCAACAAAAGGAAATACCAATTTCTGCACTGGAGGGGGAATTAACCCATATACCATCACAGGCTTCAGGCCAGCAAGCTCGAGTGCAGGGTCCTAATGGACAGGTTGGCTACACGGATGTCTTGCTTGTGACCTTGTAACAAAGAGGCCCAACAGCATACTGGGCTACATGAGGAAGAGTGCCAGCAGGGTAAGGGTGGTAATTCTTGCTTGCTACTCAGCCCTCGTGAGACACATGAGGTGTCCTGTGACCACACCTGGATTCCATGCTGCAAGAGAGACATGGACATGCTGGAGCAAGTCCAGCAAAGGGCCACAAAGGTACTGGGGGGACTGGAGAACCTGATGTAGGAGAGGAGGCTGAGACACCTGGGACTGTTTAGCTTTAACCCTGAGAAGACCTCATTAATTTTGTGTGTGTGTGTCAGGGTAGTGGCAGATAGAGCCAGACTCCTCGCTAGGTATCACTGAGAAAAGATGAAGCAAATTTTCTTTCTATGACTCTTCTTCTGTTTTGTGAAAGAAACGATCCCTAAAATCTGGAGACTTACCACTTTTGCAGTGCTCATTGCTGAGGTGAGATCACTAATGTCTCTTTTTTGGACAGCAAAGGAATCAAAGCTTCACATGAATTTTACTTTTTTTGAGTTATAGTCCAGTATTAGATTTAGTATTTTGATATTGGAGCATAATATTATATATTGAATAAGGCTGTAAATATGCATTTTTAGGAAAATGCTTGATCAAATGCCTGTAGGAGAAGTGGCACTTTGCAGCCTGAACTGTGCTTCAGGGTTGATTAAAACTGTGACTGAGTATAGGGGTCAATTTGCTATCCCTAGTAAGAAGCATCTGCTGGAAGAAAGTCCATCTGTACATCCCACCTTCAAAAGCCTTGGTAGGATTCCAATTTATTTAACTTAAGATTTCTTATGCATGAGTTCTAATGCTTTTCAGTGTCCTGTCAGTGAAACTTAAATCACTGATGAAGAAATCAACTGTTCTTTGGGATGCCTTTTGTGTTTTTCAGCTGTGATTCTCTTGAACGGGTAACAAAGTCATTAATACTTCTAAAATTTTTATTCCTGTACCATTTTAGTGGTGTTACTGCTAGTCTTTAGATATGCCATAATGGATGGTGTCTCCAAAATACAGGCTAATAGTCCTCTTTAATACTGTTCCCAAGACTGATTGATTGTGGTTTTTTTTTAAATGCATGTGATGCAGTTCTGCAGGCGAGCTGCTGACTACTGGCCTTTGCCTGGCAACTGTGGTTTCATGATGAACAGTGATGGTCAAAATGTTGGGCAAGATGACATTTTCCTTCTTAAACCTGCCTTTTATTTTAAACCTTTGTAACATCTTTTGTGCCAAGGTTGTATCCTGTCTTAGTTCTTTAAATATATATTGACCAAAAAAAGGAAATATTTTGCCTAGTCTGCAGCAAGCAGCGCTGAGAACAAGTGTCCAGCATATTTCATTTGCTTGCACCAAGCTGGCTGACTGCAGTCCTGGGTTTATATGAGGTGATGACACATGGTGACTGCACTGTGTGGCTGGCAGCAGTGTGTGCATGGTAGCTGAGTCCATACCCTAGGTCTGTGGGTACTGGAAAGGGTGCTGGTGCCCAAGTTCCCACAGCCCCAGGGGAAGGTGAAGTCTGGGACAGGTAGCTCCTGCTATGGCAGGTCTTGCTATGAACCTTTAAGCCTGTTCTTGTCCACACAAGAAATGCTGTGTTTGGCTGCAGATTGCAGTCTTGCAGGGGTGGTCTGGCTTGTGCAAGTATGGCATGGGGGTCCTGGCAGGAAGGGGGCTGCAGCCTGACTAGGTGAATTGGGACACAGCTCTCCTGTGGGAATGCGTTGAGTGCTGCTGGTCTGCTATCTTCAAACGATCAAAATCGTCATTGCACAAGGATGTGATTATCTCTGGTAGCTGTGTGCTGCTTAGCTACTTGAGCTTGGAGTAAAGCACAGGGATTTGCTTACAGGAACTGGATAAACTAACTGGAGTTGCAGTGGCTGAGTCGGGGGAGTTGACTGCAGGTAGGAGTGACCTTGCTCGTTCAAAGGATGTAATTCGTGTACTCCATGCTACACTGTGTCCTGCTGAGCTTGACTTTCTTGCTGGTGGCATGCTAGGAAGTTGTGAAAGCAGGCCTTCTTAATGCACCTTAGATTGAAGCGCAGCAATGTTATCTCAATCCATTGAATTCTCTTGTATAAATAACAGAAAAATTTGTTGCTCGATGTACCCTTCCTGAAGTGTCTTCCTTGCACATGTGAGTGAGAACTGGCAGGAGGTAGCTTGTCCTTTAGGTTTACTTTTCTTTCAAGGGTGGAGGTGTTTTAAAAAATGTTTATAAATGTATCACTTGTGACAAGAAAGACAATAACATATGTTGATTTCTAGTGACTCTGACTACCTCCCAAGCGGCCAGCTTCCAGCAACAGTCTTTTGCATTTGCCATCTTAAGATCAGCAGTTTTCTAAATGCTGAGGGATAGAGCTACTAGTTTTAATGCGTAGTTGTGGTTTTCCTTTTTAAAGTAACCAAGGTTAATATCCCCTAGATTGTAAAGATCAGATTTTGACGTGTTCTATGAAAGGCTAAGGACTCTGGGAGCACACTGGTCATTTGGGAGGATGCTTAACAAGACACACTCAATCTACAATCAGCTGAAAAAAAATTTAAGATGTGTTTAGCTGTAGCTTTTATAGGTACTTGCCCTGATCCTGTCCCACGGGAAGGATTGTCTCGACTGTTTTTTTTTAGTACCAAGTATCTGTAGAAGCTGAATTTGTGGCCTGTACTGGCAGTGAGATGACTGGCAGAACAAAACCAAAATGGTTTTCTGCTGTTTGTGGAATAGGTCAGATCTTGGTCTTTGTCTGGTTAAACTTCATTCTTGGAAAGGAATTGTGCTTTACAAGTGTTTTTCACAAGGAAATAATGCTTTTGTTTTGAAAATTGTCATCAAGCCAAGTCTGTTTTGAAAGAGGCAATGTCGATAGATAATTTGAGGTAGAAATTGGAAATAGTAATTATTTACCCGATTTATTTTAAAAAGTGCCATTTCAGTTCTTTTGAACATATCTGCATGTGACTTCTTTCACAATGCAGTATGTGCATACCCAAACTATCTATTTTATGATCTAACTTGCTATGGAATATCAATTTTTAAAACTTGATGAAGCTTCATGGTGAGGTTACCAGGTGTTTCAAAATGTTTAATGTTTTCACCAGTTCCTTTTTGTTCATAAAATATCTTTTTTTTTAGTTCCTGACAGTGATGATTCTCTCTTCCTTTAAAGCAAAGTCTGGTTTGATGGATCTGTATTGCCACTCTAGATTAATGGTTTAACCTTCAGATTTGCTGTTTTCCCTGTTGCCAATAATCTTGTGTGAATGGAGGGCTTTGATTGTATCTATTTATTCACTCTGTTCAGTCTATATCAGCAATGAATTTTGAGTTGAATATGCTAGACTGGTAACTTAAGACTGGGCATCTTGAGAAATGTGAAAAATGAAATTCATAATTCCAAAATAAATATTAGGTCAATTAAATGATGCAGTGAAGCATTTCTTTGTTAAAAGAAAGCTCTAGCAGATTCATGTCTTCTAAGATATTCCCCGTAACCTCTATGGTAAGCTGATTGGATTGCTTGAGGGGAATATAAACTGTATTCAGTGAACTGCTTGCAGCATTAAACTAGAAGCTAAGATAAGGTAGCTCCTGTGCAGAATGTTACACTGTGCTGCAAAAGTCACAATGACTGAAATCTTAATTGCTTAGTGAAAGAAAAGGTGTATAATGCATATCTTAGAATCATAGAATAGTCTGAGTTGGAAGGGACCTCCAAGGTCACCTGGTGAAATCCCTTCTGCAGTAAGCAGGGGCATATTTGTTATTTAAATATATGAAGGGTACATACGTGTGCCAGCCTTACTGTGATACGGAAATACTTAATTTCATCCTCTACTTCAAGGAATATAAGATTTGGGCTCCCTTTTTCTGATTCTGGAAGTGCATCTGTGGCAGAGAAGTGCTGTAGAGTGGTGAAATATTAAATTATATGAAGTCATCTTTGTTTATATGCAATTAGAGCACTTCAAATAGCATTGCTTTAAGGAGTGTGGATATAGAACACATTATTAAGTATTGTTTCATAGAGTGGGAAAGAACGTTGATAGTTTTAGTAAAACAAATAAGTGCTGGTTTTCCTGAGTAAATTTACTGCTGGAGTGTGTGTAAAATAGCAGAGAAAAGAGAATCTGTTTCTAATCTATTCCATGTGCAGAAAGAGTGAATAAATTTGATCAAATATTTAGTCCTTTAAGAATTCCTTTTTGAAATATGAACGTATCCTGCAGAATTTTCTTTTTTCCCCTCTGTGTGGAAGACATTACAATCATTAGAGTCCAGAATACAAGGATTCTCAATGTGTGTGACATTTTTAAATGCCCTGAACAATTGAACATGTAAGGATGTTTTCTGGGTTGCTTAGCAGCAGTCAGGTTTTTTACTTTAAGTGGCCTTCAGTGACATCTTTAGATTGTTCAGGGATTTGGCAGAAAAAAAGTAATTCCAATGTTTGAAGCATGAGGAATCGTTTAAGCCACGGGGAAAAAAAAAGTAGGCTTGGCTTCTTGTAAAGTTTTCTTTGTGTGTAAACCTTTACACTGAAACATTTAAACTTTATATTCTGTGTTTTTGTGAGTGTTTGGGAGAAGTGAGTGCTAGAAGAGTATTCTATGTTACATGAAGTTTTCAGTTATTTACCATCTGATCTGGTTACAGATCACTTGTATCTGAATTAAGCTTTTAAATGTTGGGCTATATCTGGTTGGAAGTATATTTCCTATATATGAGTATTGTTAGTGATGTTTTGAGTACATAATTTGAACCAACTGAGATGTAAAATATTAGATATACTTTTCCTTATGGGACTTCAAATGCATATTTGCAAGAATCTTTTGATTGGGTAGGTCTCCTGTATCACTGCAGTGCTTGTCTTGGCACTGCCTTACACTTTTTTGAATAGCCAGCGGAGAGTTTGAGAGTAGCTTTAATGCCTGTTAAAGGGTTATATGCTGTCAGCTTCATGCTGTGGCTCTCCACTGACTTTGGATGCTTCCCTGGTACCTTCTTTACATTGCACAAGTTAAAGGAGTGTTCATCCCCCGAGGTGAGTAGTGCCTCAGATCTAGGGGGAGCTTGCTGCTGGACTGAGTAAGGCATGGGAGAAGCAAGTGGCAGTGTTAAAAGAAAGATTTACATAGCTGCCAGTGCCGGTTAACCAGGCCAGAGTTCTAGTAGAATAGTAAAGGCCAAGTTTTTTAGATGGACAGGAAGTACTTTTGAAGTGGGAAATCTTGAGAGTCAAAAGGCAAACAGAGACATGAGTAAGAGGATTATAGAAGTCTAGTAGCTTTGGATGCGCACAGGAAAGTTCTCCCTGTGTGTTGCACAGCAGCCAGATGTGCTGCTCCAAGAGGAGAGTCTTCAGTACTTCAGTTTCTCTTCCACTCTCGTTCTGTTCATACTGTTTTATGAGAGGAGAGGAGGAGAAACCACTCACTGGCTCTCTCCTGCCTCCTTCCAGCAGTGCGATGGATCAAGATTAACTGGAGCACATTGAGCGTTTTTGCAGCTGGTACACAGACTTGGGGCTGTTTACTGCTTCACGCAAGAGAGAGAAGGCTAAAGGCAGTCATGGGGAGCTGGCAACCTGCAGCAGCCAAATGAACGTGCAGCTTTCTTCCTTCCTCTCCTATCTTGGCCTTACAGAGTAGAGCTTTGGTGAACACTTAAATGTTTGAGTAGGCTTTGGTGTAAATACTGATTTTAGTACTACTTACCTACCTAGATTGGCTGGCCTTCAGTAGTTAACAAGCTTAAACTTACTGAATTTAAAGGGATAGTACTCTAAACATCGAGAACAGAAGAGTGAAGAGCTTGTTTAAGAGGATGACACCTTTTTTTTAGGCAAGTCACATAATTCAGGTATTTTTTGTTGTTGGTTTTGTTGTGTGTTTTTTTTTTCGTTTTGGGTTTTTTCTATGTTCTCTAATGATTAGTACTTTCTTTTATAAATGGTGATTATGGCCCCAGATGGACTGCAAATCAGAATTAGTATGCTACCAGCTTCTTTTGCTCAAATTCAGGCACAAGATATTAATTAGTGCAAAGCAGCGGTTTGCAGCTGACTGAGCACCCACACTGAATGCATTAGGGATTGGCACTTGAGCTGCTTGATGCTATTTCTCTAGCAATATAAGAACAGATTTCTGGAGAAACCTCTACAATGTGTGGTCAAATGGGCTCATGCAGACACAGGTGGAGCTGGTAAGTTTTTCTGGGACAGCTTGGGATACAGAAGCCAATTTGTTGTGTTCTGTGTTGTGTTTAGTGGGATTTTTTTTTTCCCCCTAAACCAAAATGTTTCTTCTGACACCTTAAATTTGGTGATGATTTTTTTCAGCAAGATACATAAAAGATTTGTATCAACTTCTGCAAACTGGTTTTGCCAGGGTTGTGGGTTTATGGTAGGTGAGCTGCCTCACGATTTCAGAGCAGCAATGTAGAAAGCTGAAAAGTATTTTATGGTTAAAACCAGTTGAGCTCTAACAGGAAACTTGAGTTTAACCAAAATCAAACCAGAAAAATGCTAACAGGAAAGGTAGCTTCTTTGACAGTCTTAATAGTGGCTTGTGAATTCTGGAAGTGGAGTGAACTGTCCAAATGTTCACTTCTTCATTTGATTGTATTATTTGTTGGATAGTTTTGTTATGATACATGATTGAAATTTGTGGAGAATTTGAGAAGCTCTTGAGCTTTTCCGACTTCTCTTCTGGCTATTCCAATGTTGTCCTCTGCGTCAAGACAGCTTTGGGAACTTTTCTGTGTCTGTTGAAAAAGAATAACTTATTAACTTACATTTTTAGCCTTGCAGACCAATCTGCTAGTCTCCCCACAATTTATTTAGTCTTAATTACATGCACTGCTTTATTGTTTTTAATAACATGCTGAAGAAAGCACCCTATAGCCAAATTCTGATTTGAAAGGACAACTAAAGTAGTTGAATCAGCACTGCTAAAAACATCATAAAGGAGTTTAAAAGCATAATTGAAGTGATCAAGTCTTTGTGAAGTAGAGAACATAGGGCTGTCATGTTTCTCTCAAGAACAGACTGTAAAAGAAATCATTCTTCAGATAATGGAACCATGTCAAGTGTGAAGATTAGAGCTGCATCTGATATGCTGTACATGTGCTATTGCCTGCAGTTGATGGTTCACAGAATGTTAGGGGTTGGAAGGGACCAGATCATCCCGTCCAACTCCCCTGCTTGAGCGGGATTACCTGCACTAGGTCACACAGGAATACATCCAGGTGGGCTTTTAATGTCTCCAAAAAAGGAGACTCCACAACCTCTCTGGACAGCCTGTTGCAGTGTCCTCTCACCCTCACAGTGGAAAACTTGATCCTTATGTTCATGTGGAACCTCCTATGCTTCAACTTGCACCCGTTGTCCCATGTCCTATCATTGGCCATCATGGAGAAGATCCTGGCTCTGGTTTTTTGACACTTGCCCTTTGGCCCTGCACATCTTTACAAACATGAATGAGGTCACCCCTCAGTTTCCTCTTCTCCCTGCTATTATGGGATGGCATTCTGAATCTTGGTGTGGTGGTTTGGTTTGTGGGGTTTTTTTTTGGCGGTGGTTTGTTTTTGTTTGTTTTGTCTGTGGAGGTAAGGTTTTGTTCACCCTTAGAAATATATTTGATGTAAAATCCATTGGAGGCTCTGCTAACTGAGAAATGGGGAAAACTCCAATGGATTAATTGCAGTTCTAGGAAGACCTAGTTAAATGAAGTCAATAGGAGGAGGCTTTACTTGATGCTTATCATGTGTGGTTAGGGCTGTATTTGTCATTTTGCTGGAGTAGGCATAACGCAGTTGTATGCTGCTTATTCTGAATGGACGTTTCCATTTCAGTGAGTGTTTTTCTGAACTTACAATATGACAACAGAGCTGAGCATCTGCTCTGCTGGTAAGAGCTCCCTCTCCAGTGACTTGTCCTTTTCCTTTCCTAATGCCATTGTGGTTTAAGTTTGCCAAATGAGGACTCCTTTAAGAGTTCAAGACCTAATTCCTATGCAGATACCACGTGCCTGGAAGTGGAAGTTTCTAGTACAAGACACTTGCAAAAAAGCTCTGCTAGTATAATTTACACTGTTGCTAACCTTTTTCCTCTTCAAGTGCATTCTTCTGCAGCCTTGACATACTATTTACTCTGCCTAAAGACTCAATCAGCAGGGGAACTAGAGTGGCAAGTCTCCTTTCTGCTTAGTTTTAACGTTTATGCTTTTAACTGCACAAAGAATGCATTTGTATTTTTTTGTTAGCTGGTTGCACAAAATTATAGTTCACATTGTGGAGCATCTTGAAGTCTGCATTATTGTAATGGAAGAGGAATGTTGGGAATCTTTTGTGGACAATTATTTATTTATTTTTTTAACCAGAGCTTTCTGTGTCCTTATGGCAAAGAGCAAGGGCTATAATTGCTTGTTTAATTTTTCTGTTCCATAACAGTAGTCTTTTTCTGATGTAAAGGCTCTTTGATCTGTGTCTCTTTCCTGTTGTAAGAAAAATAAAATAACTAAAATAGCTGATCTTACAAGTTTTATGAAGATACATACCTATTTCCCATTTTCAGCTGGTGGCGTGCCCTTGATTTTTGTTGGTAGTCTTTTTTCCTGGATCACTTACTGCCATTATTCAGCATTACTCTAGGCTTGGCATGATTCTTGCATACCTGTGAGAATATAGACCTGAGAATACAGGCTTTCTCTATCCTGAGTCATTATGAATGAATAAGAAGGCTGAAATATAGGCCAAGGGCTCAATATATTGGGTGGTCAGTGGAGTGTTTTTCCTTCAGTTGTTACAGGAAGAAGCTTTATGGAGTGGAGTCAACTTGTACAGCTTCCTACAAGTGTAAATCTTATCCAATATGTGAAAGACTGCCTTTGTGAGGGCCTAATGAAGCCTACACAAAGTAATGGAAGACTTAGAAAAAATTTCAAAATCTGATTGTGTTCTTGCCTATTTGCATTGCAATTAGGTGTTGATAAATTATGGGGCTTAAAATACTCATCAGAATGAAAATGAGACTGAGTTACATATTCATTCATGGTACCAACAGCAAGATTGACGCTACCATCAGCAAATTTGCAGATGATACCAAGCTGAGTGGTGCAGTTAATAAGTCTGAAGGATGGGATGCTGAAGGATGGAGGCACCTGGACAGGCGGGCTGAGGAGAGTCTCATGAGATTCCATAAGGCAAAGTGTAAGGTCCTGCACCTAGGTTGAGGCAATCCTAGATATTAGCCCAGGCTGGGGGATGATAAAATTGAGAGCATCACTGCAGAAAAAGACATGGGTACTGGTGAACAACAAGGTCGATGTGAATCAATGATGTGGCTGTGTCAGAAGTGTGGCCAGCTGGTTGAGAGAGGTGATTCTGTCACTTCACTGTGCACTTGAGACATCACCTGGAGTACTGCATGCAGCTCTGGTGTCCTCCGCACAAGAGAGACGTTGAACTTGATGGAGGGGATCCAGAGGACACAAAAATGATCAGGGGGCTGGAACACCTCTGCTGCCAGGACAGGCTAAGTAGGGTGGGGTTGTTCAGCCTGGAGAAGACAAGGCTCCAGGGAGGCCTGATAGCAGCCTTTTAGTGCTTAAAGAGGGGCCTAAAAGAAGACTGCAGAGGGATTATTTACAAAGGCCTGGAGTGATAGGACAAGGGGCAATGGTTTGAATTGGAAGAGTAGATTTAGATTGCATGTTAGGAACAAGTTCTTTCCCATGAAGGTGGTGGAACACTGGAACAGGTTGTCCAGGGAGGTAGTTGGGGCTCCATCCCTGGAGATGGTCAGTCCTAAGAAGTCTGAGCAACCTGATGTACTGAAGGATGTCCTTGCTGGTTGCAGGGGTGTTAGACTAGATGATCTCTGGAGGTCCCTTCCAACCCAAAAGCATTCTATGATTCCATAGCACATCTACATTTCAGGTAAACTGTCTACTTTTTAATTGGGGTTTTACATTTCTGTTATTTATTTATCATCATGCTGTATTACTCTCTTAATATGGACTTCAGACAATGCAAACCTGACACACTTTTTTTCCTGTATTGATTAATTAGAACTGATTAAGAACTAGAGCAAGGCATTGCTTCATGTTCTTAGTACTCTTTAAAATCAGCTACAAGCTAGTGTTTAGGGGAGACATTAGCCAAATACAAGCACATTGGTTAGTACTGCTTATCTGTGTTCGGAGGTGGTGGTAGTTTCTTTCAGAAAAAAGAAAGCTGAGGTCCCCTTGGCTGTCAAGTGGCGAAGGTGCCATTGCATTTTTTTTAAGTTTATCCAAACTAAGTACCTAAAGCTTGTTTTATCAGTTTGTTTGTTTTTTTTTTTTTTATCATAAAATGCTGATGTTGCTCCTTTTTGGCTATTGTAAACAAGGATATTGTAATTTTTTAAAGTGATGGTTAAGCTGTCTCCTTGACGCAAGCCTGACCCCTGTACATGCCTGTGTCTGGGAATGCTGACTTTGAGCTACTTCACCCTGTTCTCAAGTGGACTGTATTTCTTCAGGAAGGTTGGTGGTTCAGAGACCTTGCCCTATTTGAAACAAAGCTGTTGCTGAAATACAAATTATGCTTTCATACAATGTTCTTGTTTGTTCACGTATTAACTACAGATATGACTAATGTAAATTATAAACCAATTCATCTGTATAACTCCAATGAAAATAATTTATATACTTCCTTATGTTTTACATTTTGTAAATCAAACTCAGTTGGGCACTTCTCAGGGGCAAATGTGGCTCTGTAAATAAAGGGATCCTTTTTCTCACGCTGCATATCTCACTTTTAGATTTACTCTCAAGAGTGCTTCCTGATTATGGCTGTTTACTGTGCTACTTTGCAAAAGACTCAGATAAAATGCTTCATTTTGTCAGGTTTACTTGATATTTCAGTTGATGTTTTAAGCTAGTTATTTCTTAGCCTTTTCAAGTTTTAAAGTAACTTCATTGATACATGTTCTTGTTAAACAAAAACACGCTGTCCTGTAGTTAAGTCTAGTATCTGCTGCTATAGCAATCTAATCTGTACATGTTCTTGGATAACTACTGTTTTGGTTTTGGTGGTTTTTTGGTTTTTTTTTTGTCTCAACAAGTAGCCTTGATTTTTGGTTTTATTCAATATCAAGCCCTCAGTAACATTCTCCTTGATTATAAAATGCATCTTAAATGCTTTTGTACTACTAGCTCACCTTCAGCATCAGATCTGGATGTGTTAATTATTTCACTTATGACTACCCCAAATTGGCAGGTAACAGGGCAAATAAGGATGTTTTAAAGTAGACTGGATTTTTCTTATTGGTTCACTGACATTCTTTCCAAATTAGTGAGATTTCCATGTCCCTTGGAAAGCCAGTGCTTTGACAAAAGCTTTATGCAGACGTGAAAGACATGGGCAATACTGATAAAAAATGGGATGTTTTGCAAGTACAACCTGCTGAGAGATGCTGCACAATGACTCCATAGGTGGTGGTGATGTTCTTTCAGTGACTGAGAATTATAGGTTTTGTATTTGCCACCCCATCACTTAAAATCTACTTGTAATTTGAAAACTCTAAGCCTTATTAATTATTCTGCAGTGGACTGCAGTCTGTCTTGGAGTATTGTTTTAGAACGGGGCGATATGCTCCCTGAGTAATGAGGTACTTACCACTGTACTTGAGACTCTCTGAACATTTTGCATTAGTACTGAATATGCATACAAAAGAAAATGTAAATACAGAGTTTGTGTGCTGCTTATAATGGTAAATCTCATGTTGGGATAAGCTAAATGCTGGCCATGATGCTCACCATGATTTTAGCATTGATGTGTGCTTTGCACTGATCAGCAGATGCTTAGAAATGATAATTCAAAGCACTGCATCATAGAATCCCAAAATGGCTTCGTTCAGAAGGGACCTGCAAAGGTCATCTTGTCCAACCCCACCTCAGTCAGCAGGGACATCCTCCACTGCATTAGGTTGCCTTGTTGAGCCTGACTTGGAATATTTCTGGGGATAGGGCCACAACTACCTCCCTGGGCAACCTGTTCCAGTGCTCCACCATCCTCATGGGAAAGAACTTCCTCCCAACATCCAATCTAAATCCACTCTTTTCTAGTTTCAAACTATTGCCTTGCATCCTATCACTGCAGGCCTTTGTAAACAGTCCCTCTCCAGCCTTCTTGTAGGCCTCCTTCAGATACTGGAAGGCTGCTGGTAGGTCTCCCCGGAGCCTTGCCTTTTCCACGCTGAGCAACCCCAGTTCCCTCAGCCTGTCCTCCTAGGAGAGCTCATGTTCAGTGTCATTTATAAATGTGCATTGTGACATACTAAAACTTTTTGTTGCAGATTAGATTTTTATTAACTTTTTCCTTCTCTATAGTCTTAGTTCATTAATGTATAAGCACTGAAAAACGAATTGATACTTGGCATAACGGAGGAGAAGGAACCTATTCACATGAACTCTTACTGAAGCATTTGAGTTGAATAGTGATCAGCAGGAATGATAAAAAAAATTCCTGAAAACATCATTACATTTAAATCAGCTGCACTAGCATCTTGCTACTTAATACTGTTTTTGTTTGCAAAAAGACAGTATTTCCTGAACTAGAGCTCCCACACAGGAACTGGAGGCAGGGATAGGCCAAATATTAGCTCCTTGCTCCTTATTGTTTGTTTTTCTAGATTTTGGCAGAAATGGCACATTCTTTGTTTGAATTTTTCACTTCCCCACACTTGACATTTTATATCCTTTAGGTTTACAAGTTTCTTTCCAGTTTATTTTGCATGAACTTAAAACTCTTCTAAACAGGAATTTGAGTCTTAAAAGTGGAAAAGAGGAATTTTAATTATGGAAATACTGAAGGTTACTAGATAACTGAGTTGCGTAACTCCAAACTGCAGTTGTCTAACCACAAAACAATGCTGTCTTGTTTACTCGTGGTGATGAATTTAGCTTCAGTATTTCCTGTGCTGTATCACAAGGTTGTATAAATGGAGGTTTGTAGAATTTCTGTTGGCATATGTATTTCTTACAAACAACAGTTTTGGACATAGCTTTGTATCCATTGAAGTACAAATTAGCTAGTGGGGCACTAGGTACTGGTCTCCAAGATCATATGCTGTAGGCAATGATTTGCTTGCATGTGAAAAGAGGACTCTGGGTTTGAGTAACATATTTTTGGGCCTGTTGGTGTAGGCTGCATAACTGAACTCTCCGCTTGCTGCTTCCTAATGAAGTTCTGAATAAAAGATTGACCAGTCCACAAAGAGTGGCTTTCAAATCTTGTTCCACATACAGGTACTTGATCTTTATTTAGAATTAGTCTGATACCTGTAGCAGTTTTGCAATATTTGCTTCAATTGCTTGAAGCTATTAGAGGTTTCAGTCCTTGGCAGGATTCCTTCCTGATCACAGAATAGTGGAATGGAGATTATTCACATGTTGCGGGTATAGCAGTTCGACAGTGTTGCCAGGGCTTCTTAGTTTTCTGGGAGCATTTCAGCATGGCCTTGTCTCTAGGGGGGTGAAGGCACAAGGAATCTTATGGTTAACAGATTTGGCCTTCCATAGACCAGTCTATTAAGAGTTTAAGTGTGGGGAGCTTTGTATTTCTGTATAGTTCCCATGTATCTAGAATATATAATCTGGAAACCAAGAAAAATTGACTTGAACATATTTGTGTGTGTGAAAGCATGGCCCAAAAAGAGCTGTGAGATTTGAGCTATAAAGCTTGTGATACTCTTCATTGCAATAGCATATTTGTGTGTTTTTTTCCAACTACTACATAGTTTGCAACCTTGACTAGTTTTTGTCTTAGTGGTCAGTCTAAACTTGGGAGGAGTCTCTACATGAAGATGGCTAACAGCCAATATCAATGCTTTAAAGGCAAATGGGGCAGTTAAAACCTTGTATGTAGTTTTTGTGATGTGTGCTTCCAGCATGTCTATATTTAACTTCAGAAATGTTTGGGGTCTTTCTGAGGGGCCAGTCTCAATAGCATTGAGCCATGGGAATATATATCATTTTACATTCTGCCAAGTAACATTTTTTGGGTTTTTTTTCACCTTTAGATGAATAACTTACGGTCTCTTTCCTTCGACTTTCTGTAATACATAGCATGTGCTCAGTTTCATAATACTTGAACTATCATGTGTTCCTGGGAGGTACTTGGTTCCAAGTCAATCTGGAAAAACTTCTGGATTTATAGCATCTGGGACTGTAAAGCATTAAACTCTGCAGTTTTCAATGCAATAGTAATGAATATATTACTTTGCTGCTTGAGATTCTGCTTTTATGTACATCCTTACAGTTAGTTTGGCAAGAAACAGGATTTCTGAAATTGCATTTCGTAAACAGTATGCAGCTGGTTGTTTTGTGGTTTGGGTTTTTTTTCTCAGTGAAAAAGATCTGTCCTTCTGTCCTTTAGCTTTTCATTCACTGTAAAGAAAGTACTGTTGTTGTTTCATAGTTAATCATCAAAAACTAACTAGAAATAGCTGGTGAAATAATGTAATTATGATTTACCCAAAGTTTCCAAAGGTTTGCCACTTCAGCTGATGTGAATTTGAGGCCCCTCGGTAAATCTTACTGCTGCTGTGTAAACCATTGCAGGCTTTTATCTTTCTGTAAAGTCTTACCTAGAAGTTTCTACAATGTAACATTTTTTTCTTTACTTAGTGTGTATCTCTTCCTATGTTTTTATTTATATGCCTGCACATAAACGGAATCATTTAATGCTTTGGCAGCTGTGTGTAGCAGTTGTGGTTTTTTTAATATGTGAACTATTCATAAGGAAAAAATCATGTAGATGTTGAAAATGTGGACATAAAGCCAGTTGTGAAAATAAAACTTTCACCTTTACCAGAAGGGTCTAGAGTTGTGTTGTGCTTTGATCTTCTTACCTAAACAATTACTTAATTTCCTTAGTTTTTTTAGAAGCAGAAAGCTCTTGGTGTTGTGAGTAAATGTAGTTTGAAGTAACTTACATTGCTGTGGTTTTGTGCTGATACATAATTTAAATTCTTTGCCTAGCTAATGTATGGGAAAGTGGGTGACAAATTAGTGCATGCTTTGTTGTGGTGATACATAGCTCTAAACTTGATGTATGGTTAAGTTTCTCATTTCCTCTATCTCCATCAGTTGAGGACATCCATCCTGCGATGTTGTCTTTATACAGCTGCTTTGTGACTTCTACATTGATATCATTTGCTCAATTTTTGCAGTGTAGAGACCCAATTGTTTGCTCTTGAGTGAAACAGAATAACTGCTTTTATTCAAATGTTATCTAGATTATGGTCATATCTAAGAATTTTTATTTTTCTTTTTAATTCAGCCTCTAAAATTGTGGATGTCATCAATAGAGACACAGGCCATTGCTCTGTGTTGGGCTACATGTTGAAATGTGAATTTCTGTGTTGAAGAAAGGTTCTGTATTTTCTCCATTTTCAAATTAAGGACTTCCATGGTTTGGGTTAGAAGGGACCTCCAAAGGTTACCTTGTCCAATCCGCTCCAGGTACTGGAAGGCTACTATTAGGTCTCCTTACAGCCTTCTCTTCTGTAGGCTGAATGACCCCAGCTCCCTCAGCTTGACCTCTTTATTTTCACCTGTTAATAGCCTTTTATTTTTGCCTTTTTAAACATTTTGTCTGTTGCTACTTTATACTAGTTTATAGCCTAGTTCTGTTTTTCATCAAGTATTTAAGTGGGTTTGTTTTTCTGCATATGAACTTCAGAGTTCTGATTCCTCATTTGGGAAGAGTAAAAGGTACAAAAAAATCTGAGTTAGTTTTACCAAATACTCGAAGTTGCTGTTGCATGGTCACTGCTTCAGTAGTGGGGTCGGTAGGGTAATGTATTATAAACTTCATCTACAAGAGTGACTCACAATCTTACCCTGAGCTGTAAGTCAGTTACTCTAAATGTAACAGCCCTCTTCTAGAACACTTCTAGGATGTAAGGCATATGATTGTGTAAGTAGAAAATACTGAAAATAAGAATGAGATTTGGTTAATACTTGAAATATTGATGGAGATGTTTTATGCTACTGTAGGAAAGGGGTTTTTTTTATAGGCTTGCAAAATATATCATTGAAAATAATTTAAAATAATTATCTAAATACCAATTATACAAAGGTACAATAAATACTGAATGCTTGACCTGTGTACTAAATAAGGTTTTTGGGTGACTGGAGATACAAAACGAAAAGATTAAGAGGATCTGTGAATGATGTCTGGGAGAGAATTTACACCAGAGGTGACTGGTCAGCCTAGAAAAGAGAAGACTCCAGGGGCACATTAGAGCTACCTTCCAATAATTGAAGGGATCCTACTGGAAGGCTGGAGAGGCACTTTTCATAAAGATGTCTAGCAATAGGACAAGGGGGAATAGTCTTAAGCTGAGGAAGAGTAGATCTAGACTGGATCTTAGAAGTTCTTCAGCATGAGGGTGGTGCAACTCTGGAATAGGTTGCCCAGGGAGGTGGTGGATGTTTGCTCTGTGGAGGTGTTCAAGGCTAGGTTGGATGAGGCCATGAACACCCAAGTCTAGTTGAGAGGCATTCCTGCCCCTAGGGGGAAGGTTGGAGTAGATGATCTATAAGGTCACTTCCTACCTAAGCCATTCTATGATCCAACTGTTTTCAAGATGATTAATACAATAGAAAAAGGCAGACATTCAGAATGCTCAGATTAAGGAGGAAAAAAATTATGCCAAGTACCCTTGATGTATGGATGTGTGTGTGATCTGTTTCATCTGAGGTGTTACCAGTCATGCAGAAGTGGCAGCTCAGATGCCTAGAAAAGGATCCATAATATTTATCTTTCAAAAATTTGGAGGCTGTTGTTGTTTATTCTGATAAAGAGACAAAAATGAAAAGAAAGTGTTTTTTGGACAGAGAAAGGGAACTGTTTGTATTTTGTTTGCAAAATATTCTAGTTCCATCCAGGAAGCTGGATAGCAGGGGGTTGGGTTTTAGTAAAGAAGAGACCACTTATTTCCAAATGAAGTTGTTGTTGTTGTTTGTTTTTGTTATTGTCCCTATCCATGCATTTGCAAAATCTGGTTGAGCATAATGGTTCCCAACAGATGCAGTGCTTCATTCCTATTTGAAAAGCCTTTTTTCCCCTTGCAGCTCAGTATGTAACCTGCCTTGCAACAGACTTAAAGTGGTTTCCTGTATAAAGCTTTGTCTTTGACTTAATCTTGGCTGCTCTCCTGTAAATCCACATCTGTGAATGACTCATAACAAGCAGAGCCATCAGAAAAATAGTGTACATTTTAGTCCAAATCTGTAGGGTTTTTGTTTCTAATTTATTTCTTTTTTTTCCACCTTGCTGCATTCCTCCTTCCCATGCAATGAATCATACAGTATCATGTATGTGTACCTGACAAGAAAAGTGATTGTTCATTGAGAGAAAGTTGAACACAAAACAAATAGAATATCCTCGGCCGTCCATCTGCTGAGAGCAGAGCTTTTGTATTTGGCAGTTATCCTCTGTCAGCCCCTGGGGCACTTTTGATACTATGAGTTTTCTTTTGCCTGTAAACAGCAAGTTCTGTTAAATGGATTCTCTAGCTTGGTGGCAAAGTTGGATCTGTTGGGCATTGGCAGCAAAGAGAGGTTCTGCCTCCTGAGGCACTTAAAGGCCTTTTTTGAGCCTTCACAACATCCAGTGACTCCAGAAGGCAGTCTTGCTGCAGACCTCTTTAGAAAAATGCCAAGCTTTACGTATCTTCTCTTACATGAATGTTTTGACCTGTTTCCAGATGTGACAGCATGAGGGTAATTGAGTCAACTGTCCTGTCCCTTCAGGAATGTTTGTCGTGGCTAGGTTTCAGAGGAGGGGAAAAATGATAGAGCCTGCAAGATGGGTCCTTGTCTTCCATCTTTTGTCCTTCCTCAATACCTTTTTAGGTGAACAACACTCCCTAAATTCAGTGTACTTAAGTGTATGCCAGTTTATACACTAAGAACAAGGGAGCAAGATGAAAGTTTCGCTGAAATGGCTTAACCCTACAACATTATTTTGATCTCTTAACGTGTCATGGAGAAAGCATATAGTAATGGAAAAGTTGCTTGATGGCATAAAGAGCTCTTCATTGCTGTGGTGAGAAGTGGTTTATAACAACTGTGGGTCATACATGGTATTGGTTAGGTTTCCTTATAGCTACTAGACCAGCCCTTCTCCAGCTGTTTCCTCCAAAACTGCTTCTCTTTGGATCATGGGTCAAGGGAAGTGGTGTTATCTGGACTGTGTCTAATGTGGGAGAATGGTCTTGCTGACTTCATGACTGCCCACTAACTGCTTCTGTCACTTCTGTGCCTACAAAGAAATGTGAACAGATTTATAAAACATGAAAATTTTTTGCCCAGCCTGTTGTTTTGACCAGTTTCCCACAGGTCCTGAAAAACTGAAATGCAGAAAGATGTGCATTAAGGAAGAGACAATTAACTCCTCAAATGAGGTTTCAAAAGCTAAACCACTTCTTCTTTCTGCAGTACAGTAGAGGTGATACTTCCTGGGATGTGAGTCTACTTCATGTCTTTCATGGCATCTTGGCCAGGGAGTGTAGGAAGACTGAGGTTATATATTTGGGTAGGTTATTAAACTTAGCTGTTGTGCTATTTAGATGCCAAAAAGCTGTCTTCATATGTTAATTGCAATAGAAGGATGTTGTTTATAATCTGATTATAGTAACCTGTGAATGTCTTGGTGAAAAACTATCACAACTTAGGTCTCTGTTCTTGGAAAGAAACCGCTTCACAAAGTAAAGAAAATCTGTTTGCCCACATCAAATATGTTTCTCTAACTTTGTATCTGAAACTTTAACAGTGTTACTTTAAGTCCTAGTGATAAAACACTATATAACAATTACAAATAGAATTTGTGATAAAACACTATATAACAATTACAATTACAAATGGATTTTTTTTTTTTAAATTTCTGAATGCTTACAGTAATGTGCCAACTATTCTTGCTTTAGAAAAGCATCTAGTGTCTTTTACAGCTAGGAGCCCTCTACTTGGGGTGTCCTTGCCCTGTCTTGAATTCTTTCTTCCTTTGAATTATATTTTTTTTTTTTTTTCTTTAGGGAAGATGTCTTTTTGTTTTTAATTGGTTATATTAATTTTGTTTTTAGACTTCAGTTGCATTTTTATTCGCTAAAGAATTTCCAGCCAGCCCTCTGCTGCTCACAGAAGCAGGCACATAGATTTAATCGCTCTAATCAAAATCAAGAATTGGAAAGGGGTTTTTTTTGAGGACAAGTATAGGACAGAGTGATTTCCAAAGAGACTCTGTACTTTGTTGTATCATGTTATGGTTGAGCACCTGGGTGTTCTAAGAGAAAAGAGGCTCTGGTTTCATTTTGCCAGCAAGAAGGAGAAAGATAAGAACAAGCTGTAGAAATCCTAGCATCAAACTAAAGCAGCTGGTAAAAGTTTGGATGAAAAGTTAATGCAAAAACTTCATCTGGAAACATCTCCTGGCTTATCTACTGCAGGAAACAGCAAAAGGATGACATAGGAGGCATCCAGGAAATACAGAGTAGAATAACTGACTTGCACAGTGTTGGGATGGACTGCCAGTAACTGCTTTCTCTTTTTGGATTTGGATAAATTTATCTTTTGTTATTCTGTTCAGTCCTTCTGCTCAAATCCTCTGGAAAACCTTATTTACAACTAAGCATAGCCCTAAAACTGTATCAAGATGCAAGGAAAGAGCAGCCAAGTAATAGAGATGACACAGTCTCTGGGGCTTTAAGCATAGAATTGTTGAGGTTGGAAAAGACCTTTTAAGATCCTCAAGTCCAATCATTATTTAACTCTACCAAGTCTGGTGCTAAACCATGTTCCTCAACACCACATGTACGTCTTTTAAACACCTCCAGGGAAAGGGGACTCAAGCACCTCACAGGGGAGTCTATTCTACTGTTGAGAACCCTTTCAGTGAAGAAGTTCCTGTTGATATCCAATCTACACCTCCTCTGGTGCAACTTGAGTCCATTTCCTCTTATCCTAAATAACAAGTAAGTGTCAATCTGAGGCAGCTAATAGAGTAGTTTTAATCAGGTAATACAGTGCTGACAGCTAGTATGTTTTCCTGGCTGCATTCTTAAGTGTAGTTGGCAGGAGGCAATGCTTTCACTTCATTATCTTCATTAAAATCATAAATCTTGTGCCATGCACTTGACTCTGCTTCATGTCACATAAGGAAGTGTTCTGTGGGGTGTGAATGAGCTAGACTCATGCGTGCCTTTTGAAGGAGAGATTTCTAAGAAGGAGAAGGGGGCTCCCCAGGCAAGCCCAGCTTCATAGCCTGCTTTCAGGTTGTGACTTGGCCATGAAAAGAAATAAACGAACAAACAGACTTTCTCTATGCAGAGACTTGGCATACAGCTTTTTCCCTAGAGATTAATTGGTTTTTTTGCAAAATTATAAAAATCTGTTACACATCTAAAATTTACAGTTGCTATATATTAGATTATTGGTTCTAGATAGACTTTTATAGCTATGCAATTCTTAAAAAAAAAAAAAAATAATTAAAAACTGGAGGGGAAAATTGGACAAGGCAACCAGTCTTCGATGTAAGCCTTCAGTATAACTCCTTTTCCTGATGATACTGGATTCATCACCACGTTCTTGGGAGTCATTGCAGAAAGTAAAAGCAAATCTCTGGGACGATGTGTTTTTTGGTCTCCACAGTGTGTAAGTTGGCAGTTCTTCTGCAGTGTTTTTTGGCAATGTATATGGATGCAGTGGGAGTAAGGATAGTTTATTTTCAACTTTCCCTTTTCAGTGGTGGTTGTTTTCTTCATTCATTACAACTGAGGGATGGATGAATCTTCATGAATTTTAGTTGTAGGATGGTTTTAGTTATTTGTCCATTCATTTTGATATAGAATGTAGAGGATCAAAAGACTCTTGGAAAGTAAATATTCTTATGTTGTCTTCATGATTCTGTATCCAAGAACGAATGTGGGCTTAAGGGGGGAATGCAGAACATAGATGCCTTATCGATGTGTGTTTACATTGCTCATTCAGATGATGTAGACCTTGATCCAAGAAACATCATCCAATTAGCATGCAGTCAAAGAGATAACAAACACTAGACTTCTAGAGGGCTCTTGGACACAAGATTTGAACAACAGCTTAAGTTTCCTATACTTAGTTTGCTTTTTCACCAAAACTGGTTGTCTGTCTGAGGTTATAGCACATCTGGCCTCTTAATGGATAGCTTACTAACTTGCGTATCCAGTTTCTTCCAACAGAAGGAGATATATTGGAACCCACCCAAAAATGTCTAGATATGACAACAAATAGACTGTTAAATTCACTGAGCATACTGGAATTCTTCCAATTCTTATTTGGCTACTCTACCAGAGGAAGAATGATCACATATAAACATTTTACAATCATAGTGAGTATGGTCTGCATTGTTTTCAGATTTTTTTCATGAGCTTTGTAACAAAGGTGACACTCTTAGTCTTGCATTCACTGCAAGAGTCCTTTTGTCATGGAATATGCAGAAATTGGCTAATTTTTGTAATATTGTGCAGGTATCACTCAGGTCCTGATGTGACAAATTTGTCAGCACAGTATATGGGCAGATAAGTTTGTACTAGTCTTCTTAGTTGTTGAGTGTGCTAGTAGTCTCTAGAGTACTTGGCATTTTCACCCACACCCCCTTTCCGATACCTCTAATTCTCATTGCAGATTTACTCTTCACGTATTTACAATGAGCATCCTCAAAACCTGAAGGTTGTTGTTTATAGGAGTTTAAGAAAATTTAAATGCCTGGTCTTCATTATTGACTCTGGAGAATTTGGTCCTATTTGTGAAGCTGCTGTAGACATTAAAATACTGGGATTGATGCTATGTGTTGCAGATTACTAATGAAATGTGTCATAGTAAATAGTGAGACAAATATATAATGTTATTGAAAAGCCAATTGAAAAGTAGCATTTGAGACTGTTATGCAGATTTCTTGTTCTTTTAGGTCCTGTTACTTTTCTTGCCAGACCCTTTCATTTTAGCCAAGTCTTCTCTCCATCTGACAGTCTTCCAGTTTTCAGCTTAGAAACTAAGCTTTGTAATTACAAGAAAAATGGAAAATTGTTTTGTTGAAACTTCAGCAAATTTGAGTCAAGGTCATATTTGGTTTTGACAAAGCATACTCTACCTTTTTGTTCCTAAAGGCATATTTTCACTGTGGACGTTGGCTTGATACAAGCAAATTTTCAGAGTATGCATGAGATGTTTTCCTGTGCACGAAGTGATGACACTAATCTTTCTGTCAGGTAGTTTCTGGGTCAATGACAAAAGTTTGTTGTTTGTATAACCGTCTTGGTAACTTCTGAGAAAACAAAATCATTGCTGTTGGAAAAGATCTTTAAGATCATCGAGTCCAACCACAATTCAGTAAACTACGTTCTGAAGAGCCACACAGTGCGTGCTTGCAGTCTAGAAAGCCAGTGGCATCCTGGTCTGCATCAAAAGAAGTGTGGCCAGCAGATCAAGAGAGATGATTCTGCTACTTTATTCTGCTCTGATAAGACCTCTCCTGGAATACTGTGTCCAGCTCTGGAGCCCTCAACACAGGAAGGATGTGGACCTGATAGCGTGGGTCCAAGGAGGACCATGAGGATAAGGGTGCTGGAGTGCCTCTCCTCTGACAACAGGCTGAGAAAGCTGGGACTGTCTAGCCTGGAGAAGAAAAGGCTCATGGGAGACCTAATAGTGGCCTTCCACTACCTAAAGGGGATTTACAAGAGTGACTGTAGTGGTGGGGCAAAGGTTGGAAATTAGGGGAGATTTAGGTTGGATGTTATGAACAAGTTTTTTCCCATAAGGTGGTGGAGCACTGGAACAAATTGTCCAGGGAGGTAGTTGAGGCCCCATCCTTAGAGATGTATAAGATGAAACTAGACAGGGCTCTGGGCAACCTGATCTAGTAGAGGATGTCCCAGCTCCCTGCAGGGATGTTGGACTAGATGACCTTTGGAGATCCCTTCCAACCCCACCCATTCTATGATTTTATTTACATTCTTCCTGAACATTTCCAGGAATGGTTCCAACATTTCACCACACTCAATGTAAAGAAGTTTTTCCTAATATCCAATCTAAATCTTCCCTGCCACAACTCTAGACCCATTTCCTCTCATCTTACCACTAGTTACTTGGGAGGAGACCAAAAGCAGCCTCACTACAACCTCCTTGAAGTTCTAGAGAGCAGTGAGGTTGTCTCTTACCTTTTCCTTCTCCAGACTACACAACCGCAGCTCTCCAGCCTCTCTTGACATGATGTGCCCTCCAGACCCCTCTCCAGTCTCATTGCTTTTCTGTGGACACACCCCAGGACCTCAAGATCGATCGTATACTATAAGCTTTCAGTATGAAGAACTGTCCATTTCGTTTTAAAATAATAATGTAAAAATAACAACTCTTACATAGCTAGCCTATTTCAGTGGCAGTTTCATAACAAATAAAATTATTTACCATGAGGATGACCTCAGCATAAGTGTTATGAATTCTTTCTCATTCAGTGGAGATAGGAAAGGTGAACGATAGAGTAGATAGATAGAAGTAAAGGATAATCAGTAACTTCAGGTATATTGTTCTACAGTTTCTTGAAATTCTGTTGATTTCTTATGCTTCTGTTAAAGATTACTTTGATTCAAGGAACTTTTTTGCTTTATCATAGCTGAAACCACAAGAACAGAATGTGTTCTGTTGACTCTGGTATTTCAGTGCAGCTAGAGGAAAGGGTTTTGGTACTAATCAACTTAAAGGCAAATTCACAAACATTTTATGTTGTGTTTTCAGTAACAATTTCAAGAGTTGAGGAAATGAAGTACAAAGGTGATGTGTGAGATCAATACAGTTACAAGAATTCGTTCAAAGGAGATTTAACTGATGTATCTTGGGTTTTGTTCCTATAAAATAGAGCCTATGTTGTAACTGATTCTCATAACTGAAATAACATTTGAAGTAGAAGTTCAAACTCACTTTTCCATGTGAACTTAAAAGAAATTACAATTGGGCTTTTTTACGATTTGGTGATTAAGTAGACAAGCCGTGTACTTCATGGATACCATAATAGTTAACACCTGTTTCAACTGTTTTATATTTGTATTGGATGGAACCTCAGCAATGCAATCTATCTTGAAAAGAAAAAACCTAATATAAAATATTTCATGGTATGGAAGAAATTATAATAAACACAGAACAGCTTAAAATATAAAATGCTTATTATGCACATTTACATAGCCTTCCATCTGCATTTCTGAAAGAAGTGTTACAGTTTTGTGTAAAAATAATCCTAGCTTTTGTGAAGGTCAGTTATGTGATTTTTTCAATACCATAAAATGATACCATTTCTAAGAAAAGGGTGCTTCCTGAGTAGTAGGGGGTGGCAGGAATGAATTAATTTTTCAGTCAGAAGTCAGTATGCTCTCTTAACTGCTGTTTGATTTAAGGTTTCTTTCAAATCTGCTCTGGGGACATGGACCACTGGCAGAAGGGCATGGCTTTCTGGAGATCTTGTCAGAGTACTAATACCTTCCTGTTTTTCGCTGGAGATGCTCTTAAGCAGTTGTTGTACACGTGTGATGGGTAACACCCATCCTGGAAGCAGGGTGGGGAGGGCTTGTGAGAGCATTGCCCTCCCTTCAGGGGGCTTTCCCCCTGGGAAACTGTGTTAGTCTGTTCCACTCCCCCTCCTTGTCCAGCAAGGCTATAAAAAGGAGGACACTGCAGGCATTAGCTCTTTTGGCCCCTGCCTTTGCCTGGATGAGGACTGTCGCTGGCTCCCTGCTTCTTTGCTGCTTGGTCCTCCTTGCTACATCTACGCCTCTGCAAAGAGACTGGTGTTGTGTTCTCATTTTTCCCCATCCATCCGTGTTCCTTACCCTTGTGAACCCTTTCTGTTATGTATATATTGTTTGAAGAAAATTTTATTTCCCTCTCTACTTCCAAACCGACTCAAAAGTTATTTCTTGGTGAATTTACCCCCTTCCCTTTCTTTTTTCTCTCTATTGGGAAAGAGGAGAGGGGGATGGGGGAGGGATTCTCAGTCTTGCCCCCATCTAAGCTCTTAAATCCTAGTTAAGGCTTAAACCACCACAACATGTGGTTGAGTTCAGGAAGTAGTTTCATGGGTGACAGTCTCTCTTTTCAGTGGTGCCCGGTGATACAACAAGGAACAAGCTAGAGCACAGGAGGTGCCATCTCAACACAAGGAGACACTTCTTTATGATGATGGTGATAGAGCCCTGAAACAGGCTGCCCAGAGAGGTTGCGGAGTCCCCTTTTCTGGAGAGGTTCGAAACCTCTGGAGAGGTTTCTGTGTGACCTACACTAGGTAATCTTGTTTTGGCAGGGAGGGTTTCACTTCATGATATCTGGAGGTCTTTTCCAACCCCTGACATTCTCTGATTCTGTGACTTGGTAGCACTTTTTCTGTAAAGTGCACTTTTGGTACCCTAACTGCTCTTCTATTGGGGTCTTTTCATGCCTGGTTCTGCTAGTGGACGAACCTTTGGTTCTGGCGAACAGTACTGCTTGTTGAAGCTGTGGTTGCCTAAACCCCTTCAGCCTGTATATGCTGATCTCCTTGCCTCTGCCCTGTGCACCTAAGTAAGACTGGGGAACTCTTGCAGTAAATGCCTTTTTTTTATCTACCAAAAATAAAGCTAGACCTGGACACCCACCCACCCCCCCCCCCATGGCTGTGCAGAAGGGTGTACCATCAAAGGAGAGCAGTACAAGGAGGAAAGGAACAGTAAAAGCCTGCTTTCTTTAGTTGCTGAGAGCATTCTTGGTAAACATGTCTGTCTGCCTTCCAGAAGTAGCTACTTGGACTTGTCCTCTAAAAACATTATCACAACAACTGAGGATACTGGGGCTTTAGTGACCTACAGGAGGAAAACTCTAAAACTGGTTTCTTTTTACCATTATTTGAAGTGGAATTTGTGAAGCCATTAAATAACAACTGCACTTGCTGATGCAGAATTTCCTAGATGAGGATTGGTGATGGCAACTCAATAGATGCTAGGTATTAGTGTCACTTCTTAATGTTGTTTGCAACTAATGTGGTATTTAGAAGTCATTAATTTCATTCAAAGTCAAGAGAAATGTTAAACTCGACTGTTAATATCTGAAATCTTACTTCAAATTTAATGATGACATGGCCTACATTGTACTTTCCATGCAGCCCAGGTGCAGGCCCTGTCAGCCTCCCACAAAAAACTTACTCTCCTGGGATTTTGAGAGCTTGGAAATGTCCTGCTTTTTGAAGAAAGCTTGTTTTACTATTAATGTTTTAATAAATACTAGTAAGATTACAGACGTATCTGCTAGGGTACATTCATCAGATGTAAATTTTGGGAGCTTCTCAGTATGAGATATTGAGGATGAGGTTTATTTTGAGAGTTGAGGTTAATAATCTCAAAGTTAAGATTATTATTAGGAGTCGGTTTAGACTAGGTTTTAGGAAGAAGTTCAATACAGGGGTGGTGAGACTCTAGAATAGGTTGCCCAGAGTGGTTGTGGATGCCCCCTCCCTGGAGGTGTTCAGGGTCTGACTGGATGAAGCCTTGAGCAGCCAAGTCTAGTTGAGAGGGGTCCAGTCCATGCCCATGGTAGGGGGATGGAAGTAGATTATCTCTGAGGTCACTTCAAACCTAAGCCATTCTAAGATATGGTGTGGTTAGAGAGAAGGTAATCTTTGGATACAAGGACCTAGCAGATTCTTTCCTAGACACAAATTAACACTTGCTTTTTATCTGTTTATCTGATTTGAGGTAAACCTCAATGACTTCCTAAACTGTGGCTTGTTGTAGTGAGCATTGTAAATGGTTTTTGCTTTTAATGACTCATGCATAGATTTCACAAGTCTAGGTTGCTTCTTTTTCTCACTTGCCTGCAAAAGCTGCTGGTTTTGTCATCTTGCAACAAAATCTGTTTAACCTTTAAATTGTGAACAGAATGGATACATTTTCTCCATGTTTGGCTTCCCGTACTTTTTTCAGATATGCTAAACTCTGCCTGCTTTGGAGAGGAGCAAAGACTCGGAGTTAATCTCATGTGAATAGTAAATGTTTCACAGACATACCGGTAACTTTCTTAAATATGAGTACTTAGCTTGAAGATAAACATAGATTAAAATGTGAGTAGCATCCCAAAAGTCATAAACTACTGATGAAATTGCATTGTTTTTCATAATTAATAGAAATAAGAAAGTAAATACTGTGAAGCAAATAAATTAAAAGACTAAACTAATATAATAGATGTGAATAGTTACATCCAAAGGAAGGAGGGCAAAAGGAAGAAATAGATGGCGAATAGCTAATGTGAAAGGAAACACAATATCAAGCTTCAAGTACTTTAGCTTGAAATTTGTAGGCAATCTTTTTTATTATAGTGGAAGGTACCATCTGAAGTGTAACTCAGTACTTTATGCAGTAGTTCTGACTATCTTTTAAATGGTTATTCAGTGCATAATGGAGATGATAATTACTAGATCGCTTCAATATGAAACGAATTTAAATGAAAAGTGATCAGAGGTATACCTCTTCTTGGATTAAATAGTGCTGCTTCCTGGACACAAAATGATCAAATACTAATGTATTGCAGTAAGTGTTTAATCATGTGAAGACCTGTGGAGATACAGACACCTTGAACTTAAATGCCTTTCCCCAGAAACACCATACAGTCTTCCCTGCCTTTTCAGAGCTGAGACCTGGCAAATGGGTTGTCATAAAGCATATCTTACCTGCTGAAAAGCTGAATTGTATGACCATATCTTTACAGTCTGGTATAAGGACTGAACCCACTGATTATTAATTAAAGCTGTTTCTGAAGTGCCGTTTGCTCCAACTTTGCTATTGTCAGCATTCCGTGTAAATGCCCTGCAGAGCATCACCACTGTTATCTTAACCATCTCTTGTTTGTGTTCAGTTTAGAAATCATGTGTTTGCAGCTGGGATAAAATCTGCAACTTCAGCCTCACATCTGTTGTGTTCTCTTCTCCAGTTTGTCTCCTGTAGCCTTTGATTAAAAGCATGTTGGTTCTGTTTCACTTGAAATAGTGTGGTAGTACTCCTCATTTCCCAAAAGTGTTTCATAGCTGTTTCTGAGTGAATGGAAAACTTATGAAACACCATATATCTAAAGTGGCTGCTGTCAGGGCTTTTTGTCTGCTAGTATCTGTAGCTTCTAAATCTGAAAAACTGAAATTTTCCTTAATTATTTTCTCTGCTTCTGGAAAATCTTGTTCTGGTGAAATGTGTGCCACTGTCCTCTTATGGGCTTGTGTGGGTTTTGAGGATGAGGAAGGCTTTGTTTTCTTCTCTGACTTGTGCAATTTTGTCTGGAATTGCTCTACAGCAAAATGACTGCTTGGCAGGCTTTAAGCACAGGCAGAGCAGAGACAGTGAATAAATTAGGTATCTAATACAGTGCAGGAGTTTTTGTTAAAACTTTCTAGTGTGTGCTTTTTCAATGGTATTTAAGTGTTGTTATTTTGAGACATTTATTTCAAATGTAATCGCATTGCTTTCTCAGAAAAAGCCATCTCATGTGAGATTGAGACAGTGAGATGGAGTGTAAGCTTAGCAGGTTTGCAGATGATGCCAATCGAGTGGTACAGTTGACAAGACAGAAGAACAGATGACAGATGCCATCCAGAGGCACCTGGACAGGCAGGAGAGGTGGGCTGAGGAGAATCTCATGAGGTTCAAAAAGGCACAGTGCAAGGTCTTGCGCCTAGGTTGGGGCGGTTCTAGATATCAGTACAGGCAGGGGGAAGGTGAAATTGAGAGTAGCCTTGCAGAAGAGGACTTGGGCATGCTTGTGACTGAGAATCTGTACATGAGCCAACAGTGTGCACTTGCAGCCCAACAGACCAATGGCATCCTGTGCAGCATCAAAAGCATGGCCAGCAGATGGAGAGAGCTGATTCTGCCTCTCTTCTCTGGTATTGATAGGACCAAGCTCAATGGTTTGAAATGAAAGAAGAGTAGATTTAGACTGGAAGGTCAGGCTTGACAAGGCTCTGAGCAACCTGATCTAGTGGAGGATGTCCCTGCTCATTGCAGGGGGGTTATACTATATGGCCTTTGGAGGTCTCTTCCAACCCAAACTGCTCTAGGATTCTGTGTCTCTAACCTGTATCTGCTAGACTGCATGAGCAGAGTTAAGAGTTGAGAGTTTGGAATTGTTTGTGTAATCAGAAGAGTGAGTGGAACCATGTACCTCAAACAGTTTTGAAGCCAGGTGAGATAAAGGTTTGTTAGAAAATACAGAAAATTTGTGATGCTTCTTCAATAGTTCAGTACCATTCAGGAAACTTTGTTTGCACTTGAGTTCTGTTTGGAGACATCCCTTTCCTCAAGGAGAAGGAAATTATCCTCCTCATAATGAGCTTGAGCTACTGTGTTTTGAGTTGGTTGCTAGGTCTCAGGCTGCAGCGCAAATGAACTGCAACATAAAATATAGGCAAACAGTTACATAATTTAATCCATGCAGTCATTTATTTTGACTAAATTTACATTTATGGATTTAAATTCAAGTGTTAGATAATTCAGGCCTTAATCCAGGTCTTGTTTTTAAAATCACAGAATTGTATCATTGCTTATTATAAGCTTCCAAGCCGTATTCTACAACGATGTTTTATTGTGCCGTTGTGGTGTTGTCAGCACTGGTTTTGAAAAGCACTCTGACAGCTCTATACTCTGTTTTCAGCCCACATGTATCTAGTTATTATTCACTCTTCCTTTTGTTGGCTTCCTTTTTATGTAAATGCAAATGTCCTAGTGTTTCAGTGTACTGGCACACGTACCTCTGGCAATGCTTGTTTTGTCAGCTTACCCTCTGTGAAGATGAGATACTGGGAACCCTTCTGTGCGCAGTCCTTCGCACCGGTTCAGTTGGCACTGCAGGAGATGTGTTGGGTGCGAGGAGGGTGTTATTCTTCATAGTCTCTTATCCTCCACTTAGGATTGGTGTGGAGAGTGTGTTTTGATGGTGTTTCTCTTCATAGAGTCAACATTTTCACCATTTGGCATCAGATTTATTTTTTTTAGGCTATGAGGATGAAGATCCCTAAATTTTTCTGTGCTTAGTAATTGCTTCTTTGCCCACAGCTGCCAGCCCTACTAGTAGCCATGTTCAGTGGTTCAGTGGCACTGTTGGCTTCAAGACATCTTTCTTGAACATGGTTCTCAAATGTGCTCATGCCTCTGGTTTTGTACAGTGGCACCATTTCTAGTGTAAGCATCTAGGGCTGCCTTTTGGTTTTCAGCTACTTTCAGTCAGCATTGGCTTGGTGGAAAGCATGTGTTGTAAAACTTTGCTGGGTAACAAGCTAGTGAGAGAATACTTAACAGCGCTAATAAGCGTTTAGTTTTTTTCTCTGGTACTTTACAGTCTCAATAAACCACATAGCAGCAGTTCTGTATTTCACTTCAATGTAAAAAACAGAACAAAGAAATGCTTCTAATGTGGTTGTGGATTACCATTCTTAATCTTGATGGAGCAAATCTTGGGCCCTCCTAGCTTTCTTTTGGTCCTTCTGTTGGTGGACTTACATGGCAGAGTATGCAGTGTGAATAAGTTATAAGACCTACACAAGCATATGTACTTTGCAACTAAAATACTGCTAAGTGTGTTAGAGCTCTGGTATGCAAATCAGCATCTGCTTGGGACAACCCTCCTAGCAAATGACTTGCCAAAGTTTCTTCTAGGTATTAGTCAGTTGTTGATTAATGTTTATTGCATGAGAGAAAAGTTACCTGGAGTTCGTATTTCACACTAGCATGAGCTCATTGATAACTTCTGTATTTTCTCTGATACATTTAGTAACTGGATATTTGCTTTTGGTTTACAGCTGCTGCAGAGGGCAAAGGGAAAAGTGGGGAAGACTTCTTTCAGAAGGTAAGAAAGGTATTTTAACTGCAGAAAACAATTGACTAGAGGAAAAATTATACTCATTGCTCAGTCATGAGATCAACTGGTTAAACTTCACATGCAGTTCCCACTGTACTGATCACACTTAAAAATGTTTTTGACACAATATTTCTGCTAACCATCAGCTGGAATGTGATGAGAAATATGTTCTTTGGTCTATGCTAATGCCTTTCATGCACAGCAACCTTGTTGTGACTGTCAAAGTATGCATTATGACAATGTGTCTTTTGCTTTTATAGTGGGGGGTTAGTCCAGAAGATATGGTGAGGTGGTTTTCAGGTTTTTGTCGATGGGTAAATGTGACAGCCTATTATCGGAAGAACTGACATGATAAAATTAAGGGTAGATATTTGGTTGAGAAATGCAAAGGCCTTTTAAGAAAGGAATGCACAATCCACAGAGTGATTCACTAAAATTTGTGGTTAGACAGAGGCATGGATGGAGTGGAAACATAGTCCTGCAGCAACTAAACTACTAAGGGAAACATGGTCAAGAGTAATGGCTTCGAAATTACTTTTGCAAAGCAACATGGTTTTTTGGGCTGGGCCATGGTTTTTCTTTTCTTTCCCCAAGAATAATGTGCAAAATATGTATGCATTATTTTTAATGAAGATTTGCATACAATATGCTAATAAAAAGGAGCTGTTTTTTTCTCTTACTATAGAGAAGATAGAAATGCCTTGAAACTCCTTTTGACTGGTTGTCAATGCAATTATTTGCTATATTTTCCACTTTCTCTTATTTGAGTGGTACTTTAAACAAAGGTCTCCTTTTAGATATGAAGGAATAGTTTATCCAGCATGTGACTGTCAGGTGGTTTGAAGGTTGGTGGGAAGGAGTGCATGTGCTGCTGAAACATTTGTTGTAGTATTTTATAGCAATATTCATATGCTGCTCTTGACTGCCAATGAGAACCACTTCTCTGAGCAAGGTTCTTGTTTCATTTCTAATGTTAGTGTCCACAGAAGAAAATGTGTCAAGAGTTCTTTTGGATTTTATCAAAACATGTTTTTTTTTCCACTTACTCCAAGAGCTTAACCACATAACATATACTTGTCTCATGGAGAGCTTCTCAGTCAACAGTAGCGCACTCATGCATCCCAGAAGGCAAATCATATCCTGGGCTGCATCAAGAGGAGTATGGCCTGCAGAGCAAGAGAGGTGATTCTACCCCTTTACTCTGCTCCTGAGAGACCCCACCTTGAATTCTGCATCCATTTCTGGTGTCCCTATCAGAAGAATGATACAGAGCTGTTGAAGCAAGTCCAGAGGAAGGCCACAAAGATAATCCATGGGCTGGAACATCTCTGCTATGAGGATAGGCTGAGGGAGCTGAGGTTGCTCAGCATAGAGAAGACAAGACTGCAGGGGGATCTTAGAGCTGCCTTCCAAAACATGAAGAGATCCTACAGGAATGCTGGAGGGACTTTTCCTAAGGCTGTCTACCAATAGGGCAAGGGAGAGTGGTTTGAGTGGGAGAGTAGGTTTAGACTGGATCTTAGGAAGAAGTTCTTCAGTAAGAGGGTGGTGAGACTCTAATAGGTTGCCCAGGGAGGTTGTGGGTGCCTCCTCCCTGGGGGTGTTCAAGACCAGATTGGATGAGGCCTTGAGCCGCTGAGTCTAGTGGAAAGGTGTCTCTGCCCATGGTGGGGAGGTTGGAGTGGATATCTCTAAGGTTCCTTGTAACTTAAGCTGTTCTGTGGTAATTACTGTATGGGCACCATGTGGATGCTGCAGTAGATTAAAGCTGCTTCACTATAACTGGCTTTCTTAGTCTCATCAACTCTAGATTACTGAAGTTTCCAAGTACCATACACATAATACTGCAACTAATAAAAACAGATGGAAGCTATCTTCCTTGCAAGTTTTCTTTGTTCAGATGATTCTTTGGACAGTTGCTCATAGCTTACTCACCCTCACTGTCTGTCCAATTTCCTTTTAATCAGGGTTAAACTTTTGTCTTTCTCATGTGAAATGAATAAGGCAGAGATTTCTGGAGGTAAAATGAAGACCCGTTTCAGGTTGTGTAGTGTGGAATAAAGTGATCTGTAGCATTAGAAACACATTGCAACCTAAGGCAGCAAGATATTTTCAGAAACTTGATATGAATTCAAAATTGTAGCAAATGCATTTTTTAGAAATATTTTGGAGATGAGACTATCTTCAGGGTGGTTTTGGCAGGCTGTTGAGTGGAACAGGGAGGGGAGGTGCATTGCTGAGGCACATCAAGACCCGAGGATGTTATTTGCCATGAAGAGTATTTACTGACAAAGTCCACCCTCAGTGTGCCTAAGTTACTGTGGAATGGAAGAGAGATGAGAGGTGAAAGCAGTTTTCATATGAATGTCGAAATGACAGAATTAGCAAGGGAATGATTCGAGAAGGTGATTCTGTATGTCAAGATATGCAGACCCAGAGAGGAGAGAGAAGGCTGGTGGGAGTGAGACAACACCGACTTCTTGAAGATGCCTCTGGAAGCAGCTGCTGGATCTTGCTGGGTGGCTGGTCAATAGGGGACATTGCTCAGTTACTTAGTTTGGCTGCAGGAGGAGCAGAAGTGACTCGTGCTCTTTGAGTAGGGTGTGAAGTCGCAGACTCCTGTTGGATTGTTGAGCTTTGTGAAATATGCTCTAGTGAATCTGCTGTGACTTTGGAGAGTTAATGTAAGGGTTTGGTGCTTAGTTGTCTTCCACTGATCTTCAAATGTGTGAACAAGCAGTATTGCTTTCTTGGATTTTCATAAACAAGCTGACTCTCAGTGGATGTAAACTACTCCTGTGGACTTTGGACTTTGAAAGTTTAATAATAACAATTTCAACGTCAAAATGCATTATTTCACTGAGCATTTCAGCAGAAGCAAGCACATGTTCTGCAATGGCTGATGGAATTACATTACAGAATAAGCCCTAGTTCTTGGCTGCAAGCAGCAAATTAATGTTTCTGCTTTGTCATGGCAGGGAAGATCAAGTCAAAGCATCTCTTCCCATGCTCCTGAATTAAAGTGAAAAGTAGATAAATGGGGTTTTTTGGTAATGTGACTTTAAAAATTCCACCCTCTTCAGCATACTTTCTTCTTATTCCTAAGTTTTTGTTCTGCTTGAAGCTGGGGGGAGGACACAGAAACATAACATAGTCTAGTGCAGATTTTTCAAAACCCTTGTGAGCTGCTAATAATTTAGTCTGAAATAACTACTGTGATAGATTTCTCTCTAGAGCTCTCCAGTCTACAGTTCAGTGTCAGGTAATCCTAAATAAACATGGATTGGCTTGCTGTTATGTTAGGTACCATTGAAGTAAAAGATTCTTGTGTATCTTACTCTATTACATTATTGTCCTAATTGATTCTCTGAGTAATACATAACATGGAGTTATAACTTGTTCTTGATCCAAAGCCCGTTTTCAGTTGATGGTGGCATTTTTCCATTGAGCTGTGTAACATCTGGTTCGTGCCTTATAAGCAAGCACGACCCTTCCCAGACAAAGTGAGGACATTATTCCAAGGAACTTTTTATTTATGTAGCACCGTACATATGCATAGCACTCTTGCATAAAATATAAGAAGGTGGTTGGTCTGTGCCCTGAAGACTTCATAATCCAAAACAGATGAGGGTTGGTCATGTGGACAGAGGGGAATGTAATGAGTCATTTCTGTTTGCTTTTATTTCTTGCCTTATCAAGATTTTTACTTTTTTTTTTTTGAGTACTTCAAGTCTTAGTGCTGGTGATAGCCTTTCATTGTGAGATTTCTCAGGGCATGAGACCATCAGCTGTATGGTGGGCAATAGTAGAAGGTTGGAGGATTAGTATGTGGCATTGCGCATGTAGAAGGTTGTGACTGGAAACAATGCACACATGTAGTTCTGGTCAAGTGCTTGACTGCAGGTTATATGTGAACTAGTCAGTTCAGCATAATTCATTGTCAGTCATGGACTTTTAGAGCATTTCTGAAGGGACCTCTTAGCTCTTCATTACCTGACTTTCAGGTTTTTGTTTGCAGAATTTGGTTTTGTGGAAAGCACAATATGCTACCCGCCAGCTCTAACTTGTGGGTGTTACTGTTTCTGAAGGGTTGAGATTATTTAGCTGTTGTGGATTGTGTTGTGTGGATTTTTGTTTGTTTGGGGATGTTTTTCTGAATCAAAGAGATGGTATTTGTAGGAATATAGTCACTTACACAGTTGCAGATACTTAGGGGTTTTAAGATCTCAGTAGATTTAGGTAAAATGTGAATTAAAATGTTTATGCTTCTCTTAACTGCAATCTCTTACTCCCCGAAGGAGGTGTAATCTTGCTTGGAAGCACAAAAATTGAAGAGGGCAGATGTTGCATGTGTCCCAGAATCGGTTTCATTAATTATTAGGATCTTAGGAGTTTAAAGGAAGGCTAGGGATTGGTCTGGGTGTATGGGGTCTTTTGTCATTGTTTTGTTTTGGGGGGGTGGGTTGTTTGTGGTTTTGTTGTTGTGTTTAGTTTGGTTTAGTTGTTTTCATTTTGGTTCCAGTCTTTGTATGTAACACTTAATCTGTGACTTTTTATCTTCTTGAGTATCCCCTTAAAAGATACTGAGGCCATTGTGGAGGTAATATTTGGCAAAACCATCCTTTAAAATCAGTTCTTTCCATATAGATATACTGGAAACAATAGTATTGAGATCAAAAAAATACAAAAATCAGTTATTTGAAGACATGAAAAATAGATCTATCAGTTTGCACCTTTAATGACCTTTCTGTTCAATTTATCTTCTGTATGCAGTAGTTATTAATAAACATATATTACCTTTTATTTGTTTAGGAGGCTTTGGCAGCGAAGGGAGTAAGGAAAGTTGCCTCAAAGCCTGTTTGTTTATTTAAGGTACCAAAAGAGCTTGTTTTGCAACATCCTGTGCTTTCCCTTCTGTGTCTGAAAAATTTGTTAGTTTTGTCTTGGGCGAGCCTTGTAACTTTGGTAAATTCTGATGTGTGAATATGTTGTTAGAGTATGTACAAATGAATGCCTCTTAAAGCATAGATAGTGTATACTGGTACAAATAAATAGAATTTTTTAAAAATAGTTGTCTCCAGTGGGTCAGGCTGAAAGTTGCTTGGGCCTCCTTTTTAATCTTTGAACGTGAAACATAGGTAGAGCTTCAAGTGGGAATGGCTTAGGGCGTTTTGAGGCACAAGAAATCTTAATCACCGAACTGAGACTAAAATGTCTCATGCTGATGATTATCCATATTCAACAGTAACTTCTGAAGGGCTTTCCGTGTGTCTTCATCCATGACTTCTCTTGAACTGCTAATTTGTAATTACAGTTTCCCTAAAGGTATGATGCCATTTCTGATGGCAACTGCTCCACTATTAATTTTTTCCGGTGCTATTTGTCTTGCTTGCGAGGATACATGGAGTTCAGGATTGTTACACGTTGTTGTCATCTTTGTCTCTATTTGAACCCCAGGAGCAGTTTTGAAGGGCAGAAACTTTCACATCTCCCGCTTCTTCTGGGTAGAAATCAGTATCTATATTAGACTAGAGTTTGGCTCATAGCCTGTAACAAAGAAATCTCATGGTCATACATTTACAGAATCTTCTTGAAGCGCCTGGTTGTGCTAGGCTGTGGTGGGAACACTGACACACGCGTCTCGTTTAGCTTCCTGGGAAGAGGAAGAGACTGCTCATGGAGGGTGGTATGGATTAAAATTGAGAGAATGTCAGTGGCTGTCAGTATGTGCCGGACCTTGTGAGCTTGAAAGGTTTGTCTCCCTTTTGGCAAAACCACACCCAGTGAAAAGAGAGAAATTGTTTAGGTTGGGTTGGTTTCTCTAAAAAGGTACATCAAGAATGCTTACTTAACTTTTTGCTTAGTTCAGCCAGAGCAAAGTGGTGGGAAGGCTCTGTTCTTGTGTTGATCGTGTCTCTTGTATAGCAATCATTCTGTTCAGGGAATGGACTAAGAAAGGGGGTTTACTTCCGCTTCAGTTTCATCTGTGTTGCTTCTGATACAATAGGGACAATCTTCAGTTTATCTGTAATACAAAGATACTCTCTAGACTTAATCCTTCAAGCGCCCAGTATGGGTAGAAGTTTGTGTTCTTGTAAGTAGCAGTTAGTTCTGAATTCTTCCCCTGGCCAGAAACAGTGGAGATTTGGGTCCTGCAACTCTCCACATCACTGCTTTGAGCTCTGTGTTCCAAGTGAATCAGAGTTTTAGTCGGTAATGAAGTTCAGTTTTATGCCACCTTATTGCAAGGTGAAACAATTTGTCACCGCAGTCTCAATTGAGATGCTTAATCTTTTTCTTTCTGAAAGTTAAGTTGCCTCTTAAAATAGAGGAAGGATTTTTGGTGATCAGAAATGCTTGTACCATTTCCCTCTGGAGAAAACAAAATAAATGGGAGAAGATTTGAGTAGGAAAATAATATAAAGCAATAATACACACTAGGTTCCTGATTTGTAGGGGGGAGAATTGCTGCTTCTGCTTTTGGACAAAGGAGTTGGCTGCATATTGGCATTTCTGATGATGTGCCTGGGGACTTCATTGTTAAGCAGTATTTATTTTTCTTGAGATAAATTTCCTCTTGTATTACTTGTAGAGATTTCATTGATGGCATGCATACAGATACATTTTAGTCACTTATTTAAAATGAAAGTATTACCTGTGACCTTTGGTATTTTCATTGAGGCTGAAACTTTCTGAACAAAGTACAAAATAAATGGTGTTTAGTGTGGAATGCATGGGTGCCTTGGGGCCACCTGCTCAGAAATAGCTCCTTGCCTTCACCTGCAGAAAGGCATCATTAGTACTGTGGAGTGGGACACACTATGCTGCCTTCTTTTTAGAGTAGTAGCTGTATAGAAACAGTGAACGCTAGTTCAGAGTTTTGTATGCAGACCATCTAATCGGCCAAAAAAGCCACACAGGGCTTGGGGTAGGAATCCCTCGCTATACCAAATGTGGGCTAGACTGCATAGTTGCACTGAGCTTTGGGCTAAGCTTTTGTCATCTCCAGTGTTTTCCAGTTTGTTACATGTCTCATGTTTCATCACCAAACCCAGTAGTCCTGGACACTGCACTATGACCATTGATGTGTCCTGACTCTGGCATCTCAAGCACTTACTCTGACCTCACTAGTCTTAGAGGCTGAATTTACAGTCAGTTCCTGAGTAACTTTGCACAATTAGGTCTTGTCTTGTTCTCTTCTCTACTTTCCCCACCTCCTCAATCCCTGTTTACTTTTTGTGCCTATTTGGAGTTGAAACAGTTGGAGCATTTGATTTCTGAAAACCAAATATATAGAATTCAGCTTCTGTGCATTTTGTGGTAGATAAAGATCTAGATTTGTCTTAAAACGAGTGTTTGTGTCTACTACCAAGCCATTTTATAGGTATTGCTGAGAATAAAACAGTACTGCATGTTAGTTTTTAACTAATTTTACTACTTGTTTAAGATTGTTCTAGGTGTAAAGGAAAGTTAACAGGCATGAAGTGAGGATGGTGCTTATCTTGTAAGAAAAATGCAATAAGACTGCTCTATTTCTCGTAGTATTTTCAGTTAACTCCTGAATTAATTAATTAATCCTGAATAATATTGTAGGTAATATTTGGAAAAACAAGTACTTAAAAATCTGTGTTAGATGATGGATGACATAAACTTCCATCATGTTTTGATCCCCTTTTTCTAAGAAACCTGGATTTGGACTGGTTCTGAGGCTAAAAAACGAATTAACAAAAAACCCCAACTTGTTACAGTTTTTGTCTTTAGATCTGACTTTATCATTCCAAATGTTGCTTTCAAAGGCTTCACAGTTACTTCACCTTAAGGTTATTCAGTCAGCACTGAGATTTTTCATTTTATCCTTTAAACATCCCTGTGAATTATCAAGCAGTTAAAATGCACCTGTAGAAGAGCAAAAAAGATACATAAGAAGGTCAGGAAACTGTTTTGCTGGGGGAAGTGAAGGTGGATATTGATGATAGAAATATTTCTACCTGCAGAGCTTAGAATATCAGCATAATGCTTGGCTTGCTTTCTCCAGGACAACTGCTTGGCTGATCTGGATCTGCAAAAAGAGCGTGTTTAGCTTTTAGGACAGTAAAGCTATCTTCCCATTCATAGTCGATGTTTGTGGGAAAACGTTTATCATGTTTTGAAAGGCCATTACAATGGTACTACTTTTTTCCTTTTTGGTTTGGGGGTTTTTTGTGTGTTTGGTTTTGTTTGGGTTTTTTTTTTTTACTTTCTCTAGTGTCTTGCATGGTAAGTTTTGTCTGTCTTCTGTAAAATTGATGGAGCAGATTTTCTTGAGGATCAGGAAAAAACTGTTTGTCAGGAAAGAGTCCCATTAAAAATGAGGATGGCTACAGTGCTGTAACAATACAATCAATCACCTTCCCTCCAGCAGCTGCATATGAGATATTCCTTGGGTGTGAGTTAGTTTGCTAAATGCATGGAGGATATTCTAATCCATAAAGAATTGCTGTTTTCCTAAGGCTGATTGCAATTCACTTTCAAGACAAGATTGCAAAACATTTGCTTACATAATTTCTGTGATCATGACCTTTATGTAAATTATTCCTCCTTCTAATCTTCCCTGTCCTTCCTTGCTCTTGTTCTACCCTCACACATTGGATTTTCTCCTCTGCAGTAAATTTTGACTGTACACAGTTACATCAGGAAACACTTGTTTCTTAGTAGTACGTGTCAGGAATGTCATTTCTGGCTCCAAGTGCTTTATAGTTCTTGTCTTATATCAGTGAGGAGAGGGATACTTATTGATGCAATGCTAAAATAGAGATTGAGGGATTTTGAACATAGATTCAATTGCCTCTGAAGCTCCAGATGGTCATGTTGCAATAATAATAAGTCTTTAGAAGTGCTCTTATACTTGCTGCTTCAAGATACGCTCATGAAATGTAAATGAAGAGTGTCTACCCTGCATTTCAAGTCCCTCCTCAGTATCTGCTTGACAGGGGACTAGATTATTTCATTTTTTTCATTTTGGGGGGAGAGGGGGGGAGAGAAGGGGAACATAACGTGAGGAATGACTCTAAAGACAACTTAGAATGTAGTTTGGGCCCTGCATTTTGTAATCTTATTTTTGTCCACACACAGAGGCAGTTTCTCAGTGAATAACAAGATCTGGAAGGACATCATTATGTTTTGCGTGCAGTGCCTTTTTTTGCTTTGATAGTTACCCTGCTGGAGAAGAAAGTCCTGCCACCACTACCCCAGAGGGAATTAGATAACTCTTAGCAAGGTTTAAGTTAGAAGAATCACTGTTTGCTTCCCTCCTCTGCTTCTCATCTACCTCTGTGTCTTTGGCTGCTTTACAGCTGATCATGATTTTTGTTTTAATGATCACCTGTAGTTATTTAACTTAATTTTGGGTTTTGACTGAGGAAGAAATTGCCAGGATACAAGACTCCTAAAGGTGTGAAGATCAGAAATAGGTAACAGCGCTGCCTATAAACAATACTATTTTAGTTAAATGTTTGTTTCAAGTGAAGAAAGGTCTATTTGGTATGTTGTTCTTCTCCCCCCCCCCCCCCCCCCCCCCCCCCCCCCCCCCCCCCCCCCCCCCCCCCCCCCCCCCCCCCCCCCCCCCCCCCCCCCCCCCCCCCCCCCGGTCCCCCACCTTTTTTTTATTTATTTACTGCATGTGAAATACTTCTTTTTGAATTCTGAAATGTTAACAGGTTTTGGGGAAGTCTTGATTGCTTTTTTTTGCATTCAGGGCACCCCGGTTTCCATGCAAAATCAGCTAAACAGAAATTACAATGTACGAAAACTCTTACTCTATTTAATGTAAAAACTCCATGAAGTGCTAAACTACAAAATTTTCAAGCTGGAACACAAGGAAGCCAAAAGCTTTTCTTCCAGCTGCCTTATAGCACAGATGATGTATTTTGTTGGTGTCTTCCAGTATCTTGCATCATCTTCTATATGTTTTCCACTGAGAATAGCGTATATATTTTGGCTACATAAATGCCAAAGGGGAGGAATGGAAAGATGTAAACAGATAATTACTTAGCATTTCTCTCATTTTGAGAAGGATGAGATTATTTACTATGGTCTTCTTACCAAATATGCCTGCTCCCTTTGGTCACTTGATCTCTCAAGCTGAGGACAGTGCTGATGAGTGTAAACCCTTTTACTTACTTTATACAAAAAGGGAAGCCTAAGCAGGGGTCCTACTTTACAAAGGTCATGAACTCTGATTCGGTCATCCCTGGACTGAATTTCCTTTAAATGTTTTGTAACAAAATTATTCATACAAATGAAACACATTATATGTGTATTGTAAAGTGAGTTCTGTTTTTTGTTCATTGAGAAACAGTACTGTTGTTTTCAGGGTGTGTGGCATAAGACTTGAGTTTTTGCTAGTAAAACTCTTCCATTGCAACTTGCAGTTGAGGCTTTTACAGAACTGTTCCAAATTTCTTTCTTTCTCAAAACTGTCTGGGTTAGAATGGTCAAACAGAACTATGAGCTGATGCAGCAGTGACAGCAGTTTTGCATACTATACTAAATTTATCAGCAGTGTTGATCTGCTTGAGGGGAAGAAGTCTCTGCAGAGAGAACTGGACAAGTTAAATGGATGGGCTGAGGTCAACAGAATTATGTTTAACAAGACCAAGTGCTGAGTCCTGTATTTTGGTCACAACAACCCCAAGCAGTGCTTCAGGCTTGGGGCAGAGTGGCTGGAAAGCAGCCTGGTGGATAATGATCTAGGGCTGCTGGTGAACTAACAGCTGAGCATATGAGCCAGCAGTGTGCTCAGGTGGCCAAGAAAGCTGGCCACATCCTGGCTTGGATCAAATCCAGCGTGTCCAGCAGAGGTAGGGAAGTGACTGTGCCCCTGTACTCAGCCCTGGTGAGACCACAGCTTGAGTACTGTCTTCAGTTCTGGACACCCCAGGGTATGAAAGGCATTGAGGTCCTGGAGTATATCCAGGGAAGAGCAAAAAGACTGGTGAAGGGTTTGGAGGGCATGGCATACAAGGAGCAGCTGAGGGAGATGGATTTGCCCAGTCTGGAGAAGAGAAGGCTATGGGGAGATCTTATTGCTCTCTACAGCTACCTGAAAGGAGGTTGGAGGGAGGCTGGCATTGGTCTCTTCTCCCAAGTAACTAGAGATAGGACAAGAGGAAATGGGTTTAATTTGTTCCAGGGGAGGTTTAGATTGGACATCAAGAAAAAAATTATTCCCCCTGAGAGTGGTGAGAGGTTGCCCAGGGACGTGGTGTCACTGCCATCCCTGGAGGTGTTCAAAACACTGTAGATGCAGCACCTCAGGATATGGTTTAGTGGTGATGATAGCTGGGTTACAATAGGATTCAATCTTAAAGGTCTTTTTCAACCGTAATGATTCCGTGACCTATGCTGTGCAGAGTTTCACCACTGCACACTTGGACATCATTTATACCTTCACGATTTCCCACTATAGTAAGGATTCAGCTTCTTGTTTTCTAGAGCTTTGTGATGATTGTTACACTAAATGCAATACAAAATAAATTAAAAAATGAGCAAGCAGTGTAGTTTAAGGTCTTCTTTAGGGTTTGTATGAAAGCCCTGATTTCTCAAAAACAAAACCTGAAATTCCTTCTTGTTGCAGAGCTGCTTAGGCAGTTAAAAATCGCAAATTGTTTTACAGGCAAGATAAATTATTTTCACTGGTGGGAAAAAATGCTCTAGCAAAAAACTTCCCTCCCCCCACTATGTTGAGTGGGTTTCAAAACTTTGGAAAGGATTGTTATTGCAATAATCAGTTTGGAATGTATTGTAAAGTTTACTGTTTGGAGTTGAAAGCCAGCACATCACTACCTAACTCAGAGCATTTTTATATTTCAACAAATGCATTTCATTTAAATGCATCCAGACTCTCTCTCTTTTCCTAACTGCCTAAGACAGGAGATGAACTTGGTTTCATAGTGAGTAGTCATCTCTTTGGTCTGATGTGGTAATTTTTAGCGTTGCATTCTCCAATGAGCTTAAAGATATTAAGTGGCCAGATCTCAATGACTGGCAACTCAAAGTTCTCCTTTGAAGGTTTCCATATGTGTCTTGTTCATATGTCCCTAGACAGTGTGCATCTCTGAAGCTGTGGGCTTTCCTTTTGTTTTGCTTTAGCATGAGGAATGAAGAGGGCTTAATTTCTATCAAGGCAGCAGTCTCTGAACTTAGAGGGTAAAGGGCTTCAGGGATGTAGCACTTGTCTTGAATGGAATTCATCCACTCTTCCTTTGCCTTCTCTCTTGTGGTTCCTTTTATGTTGGATCTTCTTTAACTCAATCCTGCGCTGTTCTTTGTTTTAGCATCTCCCTTCTTTCAGCTAATACCCTTTTATTTCCTTGCCTAGTGCACAATTAAGAATAATTCTAGCTCAAAGCCCTCTCAGAAACAAGTGAATTCTTTAAAATAGGATTTTGTTGATATCTGAGTCAGAAAATCCAGAAGTATTTTGTTGCTGGCAGAATTTCACCCTCCTGCAAATGTCTTACTTCAGCTGTAACTTATTATCCAATAGTTGCTGAAACCAGTAATACTGTACAATGAAGTCTGGCTGACACTTTTAGGTTTTCCTCATCATGTGCTAATATGGAAGTTTTTGTGATGTCCTAGAGATATGGATATAGAAAACAAGAATTAAGAGCTGTTAGACAAGTTCCGAATTAGACTATTATGGGAGATTTACTCATGTTGTAGCTGTTTTCTTAATGCATTGTTTTTTCCTCTTGAAATCAGCCTTGCTTATTTTGAGGAGTTTGGTGGTGTTGCTTTTATTGTTGACTGTTTGCTGCAGATGACTGAAAGTACTAACATGCACTGCTTTGCTGAATTCCTCCCTCTGCCGATGTCTACTCTGTGTATTGCAATTCTCATTCATATTAGCACTGAAAAGAACACAATTATTTTTTGCAGTCTTCCTGAAGAGGTTGAATTAATATTCTTTATACAGGAAGAACCAGACCCTAGAAGCTGCCATCTGAAAAGCTCACTCCTTTTCTACCTCTTTCTTGTTTACAGCATTCAAAGATTCTATCAGTTCTTCAGATTGAGGGATTTTTCTAGTTTGCACTGAGCGCTTCTGTGTGTATTGCCTTTATATGCATTTGATGTTAGTATTGACCTTAGTATTCATCTACCCACCTGTGTTTATATAGAGACACAGTATCTACAGTAGTATTGACCCTGGTCAAGGCAAGTAGTTATTCCCATCTGCTCAGTTATTGAGAAGCTACATGTGGAGTATTTTGTCCAGTTATGTCCCCCAAGAAAGATTTGGACTAGGTGGTGTGACTCCAGTACATGATCATCAGGTTGTTCAAAGGTGTGGAGCAGTAGATACACACAGAAGCTGACATCAGGGTTTGTTCAGCATGGAGCTATCTGATTCAGCCTAGCATTGTATTTAATAGATGTGTTTTCTTGCCATCCTGCAGCCTTCTCATGATGGACTAATACACAGATCGTTCTCATTTCTTTAGCTCCTCTTCAAGATAAGATTTTTTTATTTTTCAAGTGTGGTGAGAGGTATGATCTCATCATACATATTGATGAGATCTCTATATAAAAGTTTTTTAGGCTCTGTAGGCATGTTCAGCATTTCTGAGAACCTACTTTCAGTTCATATATACCAAGTGTTTGCTGTTGTCCATTTTCTCTTGCTTTACTACCAGTGGGTGTTAATGAGGCACTCTAGGTCTGTTCCAGTATTAAATGTCATCATTGTATGGACTTACTTAGTAGAACAAAAGCATCAAGTGGAAAAGTCTGCATGACATCAACTGACTGGCTGGATTTCTAGGTAGAAGTGTGTGCACAGGGTTCTTCCCTATTGTCGTATGGGGGATTTACAGATAGGTTGCACACTGCATCGTGAGAAATGCTGCCAAGTCTCCTCCACTGCTAACCCAAGAAGATAGTTATCTTTTTTTTTTTTTATCTGGGTAGATCTACAATGAAAAGTTCCTTTCATGGAAAGGTGTGACAAACTCCAACCTGTAAAGGCAAACAGGTATTCTGAGTTAGAGATGCAAAAGCATTTGATGTAAATTCAATAGGATTTCCTTAGAAGTAATTTTAAGGTAACTAAAGAAATATTTAATTTTAGAGCTTTGAAATTCAATCTCATCTGGACCTAAAGCACGATGTAGCTAGTAGTGGTCATCTGATCTGCATGGAAATTGCTGAGCATCTTTGGACTGCTTTTTGGATTTCTTTTGAATGATCAGGTTTTAGCTCCATCTATCAACAGACGAAACTATTTCTCAAGAGAAGTGGCTAATGATTTGTGCCATTTATATGTAGTGATACTCAACACATTTTAAAGTGGTAAACAAAATCTTTCCCAAGAATGAGCTTTTGACTTTGTAGGCGAACAATAAAATCGTGATTTTCACAAATGCTTTGTTTTTAACAGATTATGGAAGAAACAAACACACAAATTGCTTGGCCATCAAAGTTGAAGATTGGAGCAAAATCAAAAAAAGGTATTTTTTTAAGTCTTATTTGTGGGATGGGATTTGTTGTTAGAGTAGTAAAGCCACAGAATAAAAAAATTCTGGTTTTGGAGTCATTGTATCAGAACTGGACACCAGAAATATTTTCAGTCTATTGTGTTGAGAAGAATTTATCATTGAAGTTCTCAGCTTTATAAATCTATTTGAAGTAGCTTGCAAATTCTGCCATTACTTTTATTATCAATACTCTTGTATTTGCCATCTTCTGCATATGTGCTTCTGTATAATTGTACATCTAGTCTGAATGGTTTGTTTATTGTACAACAGCCAAAGTCTGGGTTTTTTTGGCAACATGATAAATCATCTCTTTTTATTCCTTTAAGAAACCTGTGTAGAAAAGTTTCTTATGAGTGACCAGGTGTTGAGTTTTGAGATGAGCCTTTTAGTTCTGTTCTTCAAGAGTCATTGCTGTGATTTAATGACAGTAATACTTAACTTCTCTTTTGTACATGGTTTTGAACATGTTCAGGTGGATATGTATTAAAAAAGAAGGAAGTGGAGTTCAAATAATTGATCTGTATTTTATATTTAGAAATGGAATATTTAGGTGGAGATGCGGGCTAACAACCTTGGTAAATGAGCAAGATCCCTTTAGAAAGGTGGAGGATTAATAACATTTTATGGTGTAAAGTGAGATTTGATCTCTTAGGTACCTTCCTTCATAGTATTGAAGTATGAATGGATTTAATTTTTTTGTTTTGTTTTTCCTCTCCCACTTGCATGGAAAAATTTCACTTAAGGGGAAAAATGAGGAATTAATTTGGACTGGGAAAAGTGCGGATGTCATGTGTATGTATATATTCACGTGTGGAACTAATGTTTCTAGTGATGTGAGAGTGACAAGGTCTCTGTTCAAACCTGTGCTCTACTTGTGGTGTTCTGCATGCTTTCTGTCTGAGGTGCTATAAATTGATACACAGCTGAAGCTCCTCAGGAAACTGAGGCAGGGATTTTTCTTTTGAGGGCAGAAAAGAAGAAATAAACCACTTCCTGCACTTGGCTCGTTTAAATTTGAAAGAAACTTAGTTCTGAAGATGAAAAGCATGGAGGAAAGACCATGAAAGAGAGGTTGAGAGGTGCCTGGCTGGGATTTTGGACTGGTATTTAGAGAGGCAGTTTCCTATGTAGATTAACTTCAGGTCTTTATTAGTGGTTTCAAAGAGAAGATAATATTTTTTGTGATGAAGCTCTCTCAGTAAATTGAATGAATTAAAATACCAGGGGAAAGAAAAGAACTAAAACTTATGAGCTGATAATAAAACTAAAAATTGAGGAGAGGCAACACATAATGCAGCTGGGTATACTGAGTATATCTGCAGTGGGAATGATTATCCTGGAAAAATCTCTCTGTCAAAGGAAACTTTAGATAGTGATGGGCTGCAAATTAGGCATTTCAGCAATATGCTATGCTATTAAAAATGTTTCAAATGCCTGTGGACTGCAGGGAGACTCTCCAGTTAAGATTTTTACTCTCTGGCTAGCTTTGGCCTGAGAGGTTGTGTGTATATAGACCCCTAAGCTAGTAAATTACAATATGTGTACAATTCAGCTGGAGGTTCCTATTTCTTGTGAAATAATGTCATTTTTATACTTTGTTTACTCTTGGTATCAGTCGTTCTGTAGCTTTCCATTTGCAGCTACAGCAGCTGTTTATATAGAAGAAAATATTCTGTTTGACATGCTCCAGCTTGGCTGATTGATATTTTGTGGTTGCTGGGACAGTCTGCAACAAAGAACTGGCTGGTTCACTGGGGATTTCAGCTCAGGACAGGCTATCTTTCCTCCCCTCACCTGGGAACTGTGGGCCATGGACTTAATTTTTGATAAAACAGAAATATCACTACATGGTAAGATTAAGGCTGAAAGTGTGCAAGAGAAGGCTAAGGGGAGATCTTACTGCTTTCTGCAGCTACTTGGAAGGAGGTTGGAGTGAGGTTGGTGTTGATCTTTTCTCCCAAGTAACTAGAAATAAGACAAGAGGAAACAGGTTTAAGTTGTGCCAGGAAAGGTTGAGATTGAATATGAGGGAGAAGTGTTTGAACAGGCTCCCTAGGGGAGTAATAGAGCCACCATCCCTGGAAGTGTTCAAGAAGCATGTAGATGTGGTTTAGTGGTCATGGTAGTGCTCAATGATCTTAAAGGTTTTTTCCAGCCTTGGTTTTTCTATGGTTCTATGTGGATTGCCACCTTTACAGAGAGAGGAAAATAGTCCCCCATCAATAACCCATCTGATCAGTGGGTGGAGGTGATAATTTGGTGACTCTTCTGCAGGCACCTGTTCCCTCCATAGGAGCTTTCCATCTGGTTGTACAAAGGACAAAACAGGTACTTTGAGATAAACTTTTGAAATTACTTCACATGGCTTCCAGGTTTGTAAGTGGAAATGGGATTTTAATGCATCAGTCCGAGACAAGTCCATATCCTAGTGGTGGAGACAGTAGTTTTTGATCACCGGACTCCTGGGGTAGTCTCATTCTGTATGTTGTAAGCAAGGATAAAGGTGGTACATTTTTCAAATACTTTTGCAGGAAAGACTAGGAACTGAAATCAGGGGAGACAGAACTGTTTTCACAGCTGTTAGATAGGGAGGTTGTGGTCTTATCGTTCTCGTGTTACTGCATGCTTAAGGTCTGTCCTCCTGCCTCCATAGCTACCTGCTAGGCAGCTCAGCCCTCCAGCGCAGCATACCCTGATGTCAAACCCACTGGCAGAGAAGGCATTCAGGGCCACTGGTTTATTGATGCCCACACCCTTTTGTCAGTAGAATGTTTCTTGAAGCTATTTCATTTTGGTTCCCAAGGCATAAAGTCATAGGTCTGGCTTTACAGTAGTCCACTAAAGGTTTTCTTAAAAATTTTGGCATTTATATACCTTTTGCTTGCTGTTGCCCATGACAACAGAACTCTTGCTTTGGGAATTCTGTGTCAGCTTTCTGTGCATGGAGCAAAATTCCTTTGCAACTTTTATTTAACCTCACTAAAAACAAGAAGAAACGATTCATCCTGCTTTACAAATATGCATGATTAGCCTGTGTTGTCAGTGACCATCATCAGAATACAGAAAATTCTAGTCAGTTAATTCAAATTGATCAGTTAAATATTTTCGTCTATCAGACTTTTTCTGGCAGCCTCTTGGAGAGGCTGCAGTTAATCTGTTTGTAATGCTGTTCCAGTATTTTCTTTGAGAAGGGGTTATTCTTACTCTGTAGTATTTTTCATAAGAGAAGGTAAACTCCTGGTGTCCAGTGCCAGTTGAAGCCCATAGTATGTTTTAGTTTTGGTTTTCAGCATGTCCTTTTTTCTGACTTTGGTTGCGGACATGTTTAAAAAGGCCAAGTGTCATAGAGAGTGATTGCCCATTGGAATGGGCTGCCCGGGGAGGTGGTGGAGTCGCCATCACTGGAGGTGTTCAGGAGGAGACTTGATAGGGTGCTTGGTGCCATGGGTTAGTTGATTAGGTGGGTTGGATTAGTTGGTAGGTTGGACGTGATGATCTTGAATGTCTCTTCCAACCTGGTTTATTTTATTCTATTTCATCCTTTCTTTGTGTATAACTCCCTCCCACATCCATGTGTTCAAATCATAGTGGTTCACAATGTTTCAAGGGACGCTGAGAAGTTCTTGATGCAAACTAATGCGTTATTGTATGCAAATAGTTGACATTGATATGAAGAGCTTATTGCAGGCTTAGTTGAGGATGCTAATTTAAACATATTAGAACTTGTCAGTGAATGGTAGTGTTAGGCATGATTCAAATTTTTGTTCTGTTTTGGAACAACAATTACTTGAGTGGAGGAGACCAGAACCCCAAAACACCTTTCAAAAGTATATAGAAATTATGCACAGCAGAAATCCGCTTGAGGATCTCATATTTGTACCAGTACTGTTGGGGAGAATGTTACATTTTTAGACTTTGAAGGAGTGATACGGTGTTCTTTAGCTGATACAGCTATTTTTTTGTAGTCCTTCCAGTCTCAATACTGTCTTTCTGTAACTGCTTTGCAAAGACAAATATTCCCCAAACGACAGCCAGTGCATCACCTGATGCTCCAGGCTTTCCTGCTGACAGCAGCACTTGTGGGTAGGGCTGGCTCTTCAAACCTCTGCAACTCCTACAAACTGTCTAGAATTAAAATGTAAGTGTCTGTCTCTACAAATCTATTTATTTTATAAATGAAATAGTGATGATTATTTTCTTGACTTCTTTGGTTTCAAACATTCTTTATACTAATCTAAATGTAGAGTGAGTCTATGCCAAAGACCAAGTACAAACATACAAAACCATCATTAATAAGTCTCTAATGACTTCCTCTGGAAACTGTAATTTGAATCATGCAATTTTATGGACTAGCAGTAAGAGAGAATATCTGAAAATCCCTATAATGGGGGCTTTAGGATTTTAAGCTTTTCATCTGTGTAAAATCAACTTTGTATAAACTGTGTTAGTAATTTTATTCTTTGATTATATGGCAAGACTAACATTTCCTGTAAAGCAAGTAACATCTGAAGAGCACAAAATCCAGGGTATAAACAGTGTTCTTGTGATGATTATTTATTTTATTTTTTTAAATTTTTACTTATAGATTTTTAGCAGTTACAAAGTAACTGATGCTTATCAAGAACTCTCTTAGCCTCTGCTTCTGGCTGTGTGGTAGCAATTTGAACTGATGAATTGGTATAGTTTAAATGGTGAGACAGATAACATCTGTCAATGTCTCTTGACCAAGGCTAGTCACTAAGGATTGCTGGCAATCTATACTACCTGTCTTGACCCTAGCCAAGGGGGAAAGGCAAATGATATTGAGAGGAAAGCTGTGGGAAAGGGAGGGAGTTGTGAATGAAGTGGAATGGGGGAAGCAAGTGACATGGAGAGGAAATGAGAGACTGATGAAGTGACTGGAGACAGATGGAAAGAGGTAGATGTGATTCAAGAAATAAATGGCAGGAAGCATAAGGTTAGAGTGGGAGTTTTAAATGAGGTTTTTGAAAGTAAAGAGTTAATGACAAAGTTGGATTAAGAATAATGGGAAAACAGACGGGAGGTGGAAAAAGGAAGATGTGGTGGAAGGACCAGGTGAAAAAATGGGTACTGAGAAGTGGAGAGGAGGATTATGGCCCAGTGTTTATAGGTGCCTGGCATGGACTTCTAATACAGGAAATTAGCTTTTACACAATTCTGAGGTTTCCACTTGATGAATTTTCTGGATAAAAGCTGTTGAATGGTACTGTATTGATGCAGCCTTCCATTACTGTCCTAATACAGTGATTAAATATCGAACATGCCTGTATTCTCATCTCTAATATCGTTGTGCTGTTTCCATAAAGATGCAGTTTAGAAGACTGCAATTTCAATTTGTTAAACATGTAACAGATGTCTGGTCTTGCGTCAAAACACATGTATGATTTAAAGTGCTGGGAACACAAAACATTCATTTCTAGTCCATGAACTGAGAGCATTGGCACTTTCTACCAAAAATCACAAAACAGAATGTGAGCAAGGAAACCAAGACAGCAATAAGGAGGATTAAATTTGAGTGCAACTGTCATCCAGCATATTAGAATTGTGTCCAGTGTAATGTGAAATAACATAAACTGCTTGGGTTTTGCAATGCTGGAGGAGAATAGCCAAGAAAGTAAGCTGAGGAAATTCTGAGCTTCAATAAAATGTAAGCTGTTTTGTGGAACTTGCTTAAAATATTGTAGTGACAAACAGTTCCCACCAAGATTTTTAGCCATAAATTTGTAGAGTTACACTAAGTTATACATGTGCACAATACATGCCTGTGTATTCTCATCTCCTATTTCTATGATAATGGAGTCCATTGAGAAGCTAAGCTCATGTTTGCTTTTCTGCCTGTAGGTACTGTCGTGGAGAATTACAAGCATGAATTAACTTGCTTATAGATACATTTGGTCCCTTCAAAAAGATCTTAGATTTCAGAATGAGCAAACTTTGAGGGGGGGAAAAACCTGCTGAACATGGAATCATAGAATATTTGGAGTTGGAAGGGACCTCCAGAATTCATCTAGTCCAAACACCCTGCAGGAAGCACAGGATGTCCTTAGGCTGCTCAAAACTTTGTTGAGCCTGACCTTGAATGTCACTGGGATGGGGCTGCAACTACCTCCCTGGGCAACCAGCTCCAGTGTTCCACCACCCTCAAGGAAAGAACACTTCATGCAAAAATTATTTTATCGTACAAATATTTAGACGACTTTCAGCTCTCTTATGTTGTTTGTCCACAACTCTTGCTTTGTGTCTTCCTGGTTTAAAATGTTGGGTCATGGTGCTTTTGTAGGAGAAGCTGCAAAGGGGCTGCAAAATTATTTTATTTTAATTTTTTTCCCTTTTAAGTGTTGGTTTGGTTTGTTGTTTAGTTTGTGTGGTGTGGGTTTTGTGTGTTTTGTTTGGTTTTTTTTGGTGGTGGTTGGTTGGGGGGGGGTTTGTTTTGGTGGTTTTTTTGCTATGGAGAAATAAGTAGTGGAAACTAACACTGGGAATCTTTTAAACTGTGAATGTGGAAGGTAAAACATAAATGATTTTGTTTTGAGTCTCAGCATCTCAGATGAAACACCCCTACCATTGGTTTTCTGAATGGACATCTTCTCTACCTGACGGCCTAAACTTCTCATACCTCACTGCCTTCTAGCCAAGTTTTTCTATAATTTGCTACTCTTAAAGTTGTTTTCCAGCCTTAGTGATTCTATGATTTCATTTTTGCATATTTTGCAGTTTGGAAGGCATGCACATAAACAGTATTTAGTCTGTCTTTTGTGAGTGGCTGCTTTCCTCAGGCTGATATATGAAGCTGCAATAATTCTGCTCTTTGTTCTTTATAGTGTTTGGCTTGTAAATATTTTCAGGGAAAGAATCTCTGTAGTTTTAAGACTTCTCTAAGTATTCACTTTAGGCACTACCTCATTGCTGAGCTTCTAAATTTGCTGGTAGATTACCTGTTGCAGTTTAACTATTCCTTATCTTAATCACAACTAGGTAAATATCTCCTGTAATGTGCTGCTAAGGCAATCAATACGTAATCTGATTTAGAGACTTAAAGCAAGTCTCTTGCTGACACTGTATTTGTTTGGAATGCAGATTAATTACAGCATGTATTGCAGTTGCTGTATGATGAGCTACATCTGCTTTTTGTTAACTTTCTCTGTAAATGAGAAACTGCCAATGCATACTGTTTCATGTGTTCTGAGGAAAAAAATCCCCAAACCCAGTAATTGTGTACTTCAGAAAAACTGAAGAACTGCTGTGCTCAGATCACATGTTCATTTCTTTCTTTCTCTTTTTTCTGGAGGAGCTGACCCAAGCATAGATGACTTCTCCCTGTTTTGCAATAAATTAATGAACAGAAGAGACTGTTCCAGGATATTTGAAATTTGGCCACAGGAGTTTATGTTGGTTCTCTTCAATCCAAGCAGTTAAACGCGCACAGATCCGCAGCATCCCTTGTGCCAGCAGCTGGCAGTAAATACTTTGTTTACTGGAGTTATTTATATGAGCCTCCAGATTGCTACCATTTCAGAAACCAGCCAGATCAATTAATCCCTTTGCGTGCAGTGTGGGTGACCACTGAGTGAGCCTTCAAAGAAATGTTTTCTTGAGCCTTTGATCTTGTTGGCAGTTAGCTTGTTGATTCTTCTGTGCCTGGTGTGTGCCTACTGCAACAAATGGTGATTCTATGCAAAAATGTGAAATCATGAGTTTGCTTTGGTTCTGGGAAAGGTGCAAGGCACTTCTGATCATATTTGTGAATGCTTTAAGGAAACAAATTCTAGGTAGCAAAGGGGTCAGCAAGTGGATATTGTACTTTCAAGTGAATTTATGAAACAGTGATTTGAACCATGTTCATTCCTCTAACAAGTGTAGGAACAAAGTTTTGGATGTTTGTACTTCTGACCAGGGCTTGCTGTGCTTTTCCTAAAGAACAGTGATTTGCTTATATTATACTTGGGCAGATAAGGGAGAGCCAAGATACAAACACAGTTATTATGTGAAGGGAATTATCAAGGGGCTCAACATCCAGCAAGAGTGCTTGGCAGTAACTGTAGTAAAAACTGACGTTTCAAACCCTGGAATGTAGTAATCCAAACTATTATCCTTGTAATTAAATTACTTGGGAGTATAAATTTATTGCAGTCTCTCAGCAAAAACTGGAATTAGCTGAGATTGGGATTATTATTTTATTTATTTTTTTTTAGGATATTCTAGCCATTAGCAGATAATGTACAATGTGCTTCATACTCTGCTTGCTTATAAGCTAGAGACTGACATGGTGTTCCCCTCTGTGATTCCCATCTTTTTGTTTAAACTCAATTTGGGGGGCATACAAAAAAGTCATTGGAATGACTGCTGACATTCCCACCACACAGATGCTCAACAGGCAGAGGTGAGTCTTGCTATTGGTCTCATACTGAAGAGAGACATATGGACAGAAGAGATGCAGAGACAATTACTCTGAGAACAGCTCAGGTGATGATTTCCTGATTTAAAAGGCAACATGTGAGAGACCTGGGAGTGTTTAGCCTTGAAAAGAGAAGGCTGATATTGTCAATGTCTACAAATATCTGAGGGGTGGGTGTCAGGAATGATGGTGACAAGTCTCTTTGGTGGTGCCTCGTGATATGACAAGGAGCAATCAGTACAAGCTGGAACACAGGAGGCTCCACCTCAACACGAGGAGACACTTATTTATGATGAGGGTGACAGAACACTGGAACAGGCTGCCCAGAGAGGTTGTGGAGTCTCCTCCTCTGCAGACTTTCAAAACCCCTCTGGATGCATTTGTGTGTGGCCTGCCCTAGGTGATCCTGCTTTGGCAGGGGCAGGGGTGGACATCATGATATCTGGAGGTCCCTTCCAACCCCTAATGTTCTGTGATTCTTATCTTTCAGGTGTTTAAATACATCACAAAGAAATTACCCTTGCAGAGGAACAGTGTGGGCAGTGTGTTATTTACTTGCTATCAACCCCTCCCTAAGAAGAAAAGCAGAAGCTTTTAAGCAGGTCACTGATCTTAAGGAGATGAAGGCTTGCTTCCCAGATTAGATGCAAATGGCCTGTCGTACTGGAGAAAATAATTTAAAATTAGTGAATAAGAGTAATCATCTAATGTGAGATAGACAACTGTTATGGTACCCTGTGAATATTGGATTATGGTAGATTGTGTTCACATGAAAAAATGCTCATGTAAAAGCATCTGCTGTCATAAATTGTTTCCACCAGATTACTTTTTTGCTTGATTAGGTGAATCATAAATAGATTTATAAGGAAGATGAGCACAGTACTTCCTCCCTCTGCCCCTTTTTTCTTTTACTTCTTTCAGCCTGCACAGCAGTGATGCATTGCCATGCTGGCTGTTTAAAAAAAATAAATACCCCTTCTGCTTTAAAAAAAAAAAAGTCTTAAAACAATTAAGACCTCCACAAAGTAAATTTTGTTCAATGAATGGAAGCAGCTGGCTGATAACAATCATAGCAAATTTTGAGTTAAATTTGCTCTGCTTAACATTTTTGAAGTTATGATAGTAAGTAATAGCCAACATCAGACTCCCACACCTTTGTACTGAAATTTGAAATGTGTGTTGCAATGATCCAACTTTCTGTTTCAAGAAGAAAATAACTGGTATCTCATAGCTTCAAAAAAGAATTAAGGATGTTTTTCTTCCTTAGTGTCCATCTATGGTGAGCAATGTTATTTCTGTCTGGTGCATGACAAGATGAAACAGGCAGCGGATATGATCAGCTTGCACTTGAGGTCTCTTATAAGAGACTACTTAGCTGTGAAGTTGATATTAAACTTTGGACTGTTACACTAGAGTTTTGTTAGACTTGCCAGTTCTGTTTGTCCTGTTCATGCAGGTGTACCTAGTGCAGTGGTCTTTGCTGAAGGCTTGCTGCACCCTCCTGTTCTAGTCACAGAATTAATCATTTCTAATAGTTGTAGAAAATTCAAGTTACATGGTAGAATGTAGTCAGACCAATAAGACATTAAAAGACATGGCAGTAATGAGGAAGATGTGAAATGTGGTTGCATTTGGGTATGGAAGAGTTTGCAAGACTGAGGCATGTATTAGGGCTCATGAGTCCGATATCATAGAATTAATAGGGCTTGGAAGGCATCTCTGGAAATTGAGTCAGCCCCCCCTGCCAGGACAGGTTGCATGGGATGGTTGTCTAGGCAGGTTTTGAATGATTCCAGAGACGAGGATTCCAACACCTCTCTGGCAGCCTGTTCCAGTACTCTACCACCCTCTAAGTAAGGAGGTGGTAGAGCAGTGCTGAAGAAGATGGTAGAGAAGTTTCTCCTCACATTTAGATGGAACTTCCAGTGTTCAAGTTTGTCCCTGTTACCTCTTGTCCTGTCACTAAGCACACCTGAAAAAAGGCTGGTCCCATCCTCCTGACACCTGCCCTTGAAGTATTTATAAGCATTGATAAGATCCCCCCCCCCCCCAGTCTTCTCTAGACTAAAAAATCCCAAGTCCCTCAGCTTTCTTTCTTCGGAAGAGAGGTGTTCTAGTCCCATAAGCATCTTTGTAACCCTTTGCTGTACCCTCTCAAGCAATTGCCTGTGCTTTGTGAACTGGGGAGCCCAGTACTGGACGTGGTGTTCTTTTACTAGGTCTAGCTTATAATATTCTGCTTTTGTGGTTCCCTGTACTTGTTTGTTTGTTTTTTCCCCCGGGCATTGTGTTTCTGTGTTTGTGTTTTGAGATATGATGGCAACAGGCATTTGAGTAATGAACTGTGAATTCATTGGTTCCATGCTGAAGGATAAGAAGACGTAACAGATCTTGTGTTACTTTGTGCGGCTGCTTAGGCTAAGAGCTGAAGAGCAACTGCCCAAGAAGTAGCAGAATTGCAACCTGGCATGTGTGTTTTAGTGCCTGAATGCATTTGTAAAATGTTCCTACTGACTTTTTTTAGAAAAAGTAAAATAAGCAATTTAATTTTGGTGCTAAGAAACTGAAATTGTGTAACTGAAATGGAGTTTCTGGCTGATTACAATTAATTCATTCTCATTTCTTCTTTTCAGGTTTTTTTTTCTTCTCTACTTGGCCTTCCTCTTCTCCCTTCAGATCTGGTCACTATACTGTTTAAGCTGCCTCTTCACTGTCTTACCTCTTTGCTCGTGCTTTGAGAGAAGTCTTTTCAACTTCGTTTTCTCTGTCACTGGGTCCGAAATCCAGTCTTCAATAGTTTTTCTCCAAAAATAATAAGCTGTACAGGTAATCCATATTATTTTTAACAAAAAGCTTATCTGATGTTTCTGGCTAATTTCACTTAATTCTGGGAGTTGTGAACATTTAATTTTCAGTGCTCTGCTGGGATGTTTCAAGGCTGCTGAGACACCTGAGAATGGGGAATTCAGCTGTGATTTGATGTAGAAGTGCACATCAAATTTTTTTATGTTTTTGTTTGAGACTACATCAAACTGATATTTTTCCTTTGGCTGTTTTATTTGAAGTAGCCTCTTACAGGTTTTAAAGTTCTCTTTTGAACTACAGGATGAAGTCTTTGAGAAAAGAGATTTTTGGTTTAATATTTTTGTGTGTGTTAAGGTTGGTGTTTTATCCAGTCTCTGCTTTATGAATTATGGAGAATGTATGGAGGGCATAGTTGGCTTCACTGTCGCATGCATTGACAAGTAGTGTTCTGATACTTAATGCTCCTCAAATGACTACAGAACAGCAACCAACATGTGAAAAGAGATGAAGAAGAGGTGCAGTTCACTGCATGTGAACTGCTTCCCCTGGAGCTGTGGCAGAAGCAGTGCTTGTGAGACCCCACCTTGAATACTGTGTCCAGTTCTGCCATCTCCATTATGAGAAGAACACTGAGCTGTTGGAGTGAGTCCAGAGGAGGGCCAGGAAGATGATCCAAGGGCTGGATCACCTTTGCTGTGAGGACAGGCTGCAGGGGGACCTTAGAGCTGCCTTACAGTACCTGAAGGGATCCTACAGGGAATCTGGAGAGGGATTTTAGTAAGGGTCTAGCAACAGGACAAGGGGGAGTGGCTTTAATCTGAGGGAGAGTAGGTCTAAACTGGATCTGAGGAAGAAGTTCTTCAGTATGAGCATGGTGAGACTCTGGAATAGGCTGCCCAGGGAGGTTGTGGATACCTCCTCCCTGGGGATGTTCAGGGCCTTAAGCAGATGAGTGTAGCTGTAGGTGATCCTGCCTATGATGAGGAGGTTGGAGTAGAGGATCTCAAAAGTCCCTTTCAAGCAAACGATTCTTTCTATGAAGTATTTACTTTTTGTAAATATTCTGAGTTGAATTCTTCTAAAGATGGTTTGGAGTTACAAGCCAGTAAGGGAGAAAGTTAAGAGTCAGAAAGTTCTGGAAAGACAAAGGGACTTTCAAATGTGTGTGCATGCATAGGCAGTGGCTCTAGCTCTTCCCAAGGATCTTTCGTAATCATCCGTTTGTCCACAACAAACGTATCCACTAGAGGCCCAGAGCCTCAGGATATGTCTACTGTGAAGATGCTATAATTGCTTGCAGCCCATGTTAACTTTCATGATGCTTTGAGCAGGCTTTTCATTAATCCTACCCAACCAAGTTAGCTACTTGAAAACTCATTTGGAGATGATGATGCTGTAGTCTAATTTGAACTACATAAAAATCCAAACCTAGTTTAAAAAAAACAAAACATGTCATGGAAAGATCTGTCTGAGGATACATGGTAGCTACAGTAGGAAATGATCCACTGCAGTCTGTCCTAACACATGAATAGGTGATGGGGGTAGTGGATTTTTTTGTTTGTTAGTTTGTGGTTTTGTTTTGGTGGTGGTGGTGGTTGTTGGGGGGGGGGGGGCTGTGTTTTTTAGATACAGGGAGGTTAGGTTCACAGAGGTGAATTGGAGAGAGGGTAAGAATTCTTTTCAACTGGTAAGCCAACCAGCAACAAGCGTCCAAGTGATAAATTTCCTCTTATTCGATCTAATTACTTTGCATATGCCCTTAATCATGAGCATTTGCTGCATGCTTTTAGCCTTGGTATTTCTTCTCCATGGGAATTGGTTGAGCCTATTTCAAGTGGTTTTGGCTGTCCTCGATCCATCTTAGTTTGCTCTGTGAATATACAGTCTAACAACTGTACACACAGTATTTCCTACTATATTTTAAAGCCTTAAATACCTATTCAATTACTTTTATTCTATGTTGATGGGAAATCCTACTTGAACTTTTTGATGAATTCACTATATTGTAGGCTGTACTCCATCTGAACATACCAACTTTCTCTTTTATTTTAGCTTCTTATATTTTAACTTATTACGTTCTTATGCTTAGTTGCATGGTTTGGTTGATTAGGTGGTGTTGGATGATAGGTTGGACACGATGATCTTGAGGGTCTCTTCCAACCTGGTCTGGTCTATTCTATTCTAATGACCCTCTTTTATTTTAACTTCTTATGTACCTCAGTGTGTTTTAGCTAGTAATTTGGGCACAGATATTGTCATAACTTGTTGACAAAAATAGTTGGTTTCTTGACTTCTTTTCCTTTGAATGGCTCAGTAATACTCCTAGGCTATTCAGATCCCAGTCAGCTACTTACTAAGAATGACTGTCACTCTGGTGTTGCCCAGTTGTCTAATGATTGTTAGTGATGGTGTTTCTGTAACTTTAGTCTGTTCATCCTGTAAACAAGTTAGATACATAGCTGTGGTCTGAAGAGCTTGCCCAGACATTAAATGTAATGTCTGAATTCTGAGAGAGGCCTGTGCAGTTAAATGGCTTAATTATTTGAAATACTTCTTGTCTGGCAAAAGTTAGTGTGGATGCATTTGCACTTGCACAAACGTTTTTGCTTGGAGGACTTTTCTTTTGTTTACTGACATGTTGCACACAATAGTAGCTGAAAAAGCTGGAGGGTCCCTGGTATAGCTGTGAACAAAGACAGAGGAGGTAGAAACCAAGCCCAAGTGTGGAGTGAGGAATTTGAGGATAGGAGAAATAAATGACCACTTGAAGGCAGGAGTCTGGCCAAGAGAAGACTGTTGAGGGAAAACTTCCAGCATGTTCTGTTGTGTAACTTTAGCTTTTTATTTTATGTAAATATTCCCCCATTCTAGAGAAGAGGGTGGAATAAGGAGAAGAAATCTGTTCCTATACCTTGTGCAAATTAAATTTAGCTTTTCAATTCTTCAGGAAAAAGATACTGCCCATCACAATTGATTAAAAGATAGATTGCTCTAGAATGACACTATATTTTGCAGGACACTAGTCATAAGTGAAAATTTCCTGTTTCTGATACCACACTTGTATTTAAAGTATTAGAGCAGGATATGTTTTTGGCACACAGACTTCTGATGAAGCCTTTGAAGCATCGGTGTCTTATTTCTTCATTTATTGTAGTCAACTGTTCTGTGCTCTAACTCTAATTTTATTTGAAATATACTTCCAGTTATATTCAAAAGCTTACTAAAAATAAAAAAGAAGGGATTGTGGGAGGGGGAAGGTGGGGAAATGGGATATTTATTTACTTATGCTCCCCTCCCCCATCCCCTCCCCACAGTAAAAGTAGACTGCAAGCACAGTGTTCCTCAGGGGTGAAGTATGGTGTTCAGTCTAGTTGCCACCTGGATAAAAATGACCCTGTTACGGCCCCAGTTGCAGCAAGCACGATTTGTGTGGATATCAGTTGGTTGTGTTTAGTGCATCCATTTAAGGCTTTGTACAGGTGCTGTGGTCAATTTAGGTCAGCCCAGACACTGACTGGGGGCTAACTTTATATTTCTCAGTGCTCGCAGTAGTATAAATACATTACACTTTCTGTACCTTTATGCCTAACAATCTTTTTCACACTTTGAAGAGTGCCATTTATCTTGTTTTGGACTTTGAAGATTAATTGCTACAGTTGCACCCAGTAGGTATTTCAAACATTAAAGGTAGAGCTTTAGTCACCATGTCATAGTACTAAGTCAAGGTAGTAATTTTTTTCTAATGTAAAGAAATGTGACTGTTAATCCGTGGAATAAATTGTTGCACCTGAAAAATAGGTGACAGGGGGGAAGAAAAGATATATTGAGCCTTCTCTAATGTAAATACAATAGTGAAGAGACATCACTTGGCATATGCAAGTACTGAACACTCTAAGATTTTGGTTCTGGAAAGTAACAAATTGTCTGGAACCATTTTTAATGTATTTGGCTCCTTACTGGTGGCAACAGTTTCAGAAAACATTCAGAAATCCAAAGTCAACTGTTTTAATTACTCCCACGGATTGATGCACAAAGACCTTATGTAGTGATTTCATTCCTACTCCTGAAAACAACTTTCAGCTGCCATTCAGTTTTGGACGTTTCCACAAAATAGTTCTGATTAACCAGAAAGCTGAAGGTAAATGCAGGTTCCATCAGTCACAGGTCTTCTCTGTTTAGCAGTCATTTGAGGTCAAGTGCAGACAAATCTGCACTGGCCTTGCAACAAGTTTGGGAAAAACTTTCCTATTGATTATCTCTTGTTAAGTCTGTTCGTGGTGTAGTGTTTAAAACAGAAACAATGTCCTTTACTTAGAAAAGAAATTATTTAGCTGGGGTTGGGCTCAGAAAAAGAGTTGGTGATTTGATTAGCATATGTAGACTTGTAATGGAAGACGATGCTCTTGTACAGTACGGATTCTTTAATCTTGGGAGGTAACAGGGAAGTTAGAGCAAGAACCAGTGAACACCAGTGTCAGAAACCAAACACAAATCTGTGAGGTTGAAACTGATCAACCATTAGAGCACAAAACTTTCCACTTTTCCAGAACAACAACAATACAAGCAAGCCAATCAATTCCATAGAGAGTTATAGTTAAGACATTTAAGGGTCTGTAATATGCAGAAAATCAAATTGTGTCATCTAATTGCCTCTGCTTTGTTTTTTAATCAATTCCTGAGGCGGTCTGGTTGTTGATTCAGTATTACTTGGCTACCTGATTGTTTTCCTGCAGATCACTCATAATTTCAGTATACTTCCAGGTCCTACAAAGCCAGTTCAAAGCATTCAAAATCTATTAGCTGCAAGTAACTTCTCTCATGCGAAATTTTCACATGGATGTCATATCTAAATTGTGCTTCCTGAAGGAAAGTGTGCAAGTCTCAAAGGAAGAATTGTGTTAACTTAAAATGAGCTTCATATATATTACCAGCCAGAGTGTTCCTGAGAAATCAAGGAAGGAGAGGACACTGAAGACCACTTTCATTTTACTAATATATCTTGGAGCTGTCACTGACATCAATGAATTCTTTTTTGCTTGGTTGATTCTTCTTTGCTTTTGTTGTTTTAAGCAATCAACTGAGATTTTTTTATCTGTAAAAAGAACAAAGGTTAATTGTAGGAGTACAAGATTTTGTTGTTTGTTTGGGGGTTTCTTGTTGAAGATGTCAGTATCAACAAGAGGAATCCAAATCAGATGGAGTGTTTAAAATAGGTACTCTGAAGTGTTTTTCCACCAACGGCTAAACCAATAGTATTAGAGAATGGTATTAATCTTTGCTACCAAGCTTGATTTCAGATATTTTTCATACTGGTAACCAAATAGGTATCGAAGCACAATGTTTACAAGGATGTGAAAATCAACCCCAAAGTGGTGGTGGTGGTCTGGTTTTGTGTTTTTCCTCGTCTGTGAAGAGCACTTGGAGCACACATAGTCTGCTAGAATCTGCTTCTGGGAGTTTCTGCCTGCAACATGCACTTCAAATATTCACACAGCTTAAACACATTACAATCACATGGCTTACTGTCAACTTAGAAAAGAAAAATTGCCCTTAAGACTATTTGGGGTTTTTCTGTTGTTTTATTTTGTTCCTACTTTGCTCCATTGTGAAAAGGCTGAAGCAGCAGATTTTTGGAGCTCCTAAATTCTATGCTCATGCCATGGTTTTGTGACTACAGTTTTTCCACTTTCAAAAAAAAAAAGTATCTGTTTCTCAGAATTCAAAATGCTGCGTTTTTCTTGACTTTCATAAAAATTGGCAAGGAATCCTTCAGCATTTCTGTATCCCCAGCTGAATGTGCTCAGAACTTCAGCAGTAAAAATGAGGGGTTTTTTTACTGTTGGAATGAAAACAGTATCCAGGCATGGCTTAAACAGTTTCAATTTTCAGTTGAGTACAACAGCTTTACAATCTAAAATTGTATTGTTTGGCAATTCTTCAGTAGTGAAGTGATTTCAGTCACTGAGATAATGGGAAAGGTGCATATGTTGTGTTACATCTGTGTTGTCTTGCCATTGAGAATATCTTTATATACTGTAAGTTGAGCACATCTGTCTAGCATAATAAATTAGATTAATTCATTAGCCAGAAAATGATTCAGAATGTGTATTTTTTTGAGAATAGTTAATTTCATCAGAGGACAAAAAACACTGCAAAAGGGCAGAGTGCTCAAGAACTGGGGAAAGAGAAATAGGCATCACCTGCAAAATAAGATCCTTGTTTCTAATACTTAGAAATGTTGGCTAGTAGTTGGAGGTCTATTTTTGTTGTTGTTCGTTTGAATTAAATGGGTATTTTGACAGTAGTTTCACATCGTGGCACTTTATGCTTCTGGACACCAGATGGTGCTGCTAAACTATCTAAAGTGTCCTTTTTACACTTAAATAATTGATATTTGATTTAGTTCCAAAGTGAGTTCTGTACTTTCTGACCAAGTCTATATACAGGATGCAGAACTGTGCCTGGTGATTCAGCACAACTCCTTCTACTGTTTAAAGACAATGGTCTAAAAATTATAATGCAAGCTGAACTGTGCTGTGGAATCAGTATTTTAGATCTTACTGGGTAAAAACTGTTATGATATGGTGTTCCTTCTGGCTTAGTGGCAACTCTTACTTTATATGCTTGACATTTTAGAGGTTTGATTATAAAAAGTGTTACGTAAATTTCATGTAATAACTTCAATCAGAGAACTTCTGGTGGAGGCACTGTTACTGCCAGGTTCAAACTGTGAAGGATAGTTCTAGAGGCTAATTAGATATAACGAGCTGGATAGTGTGTTTGAGTTTGGAAGTTTTTCTTTTACATTGTCTGTTTCAGTAAGGCTGCCAGTTGTCCTCTTGTTATATTTGAGACGTGTTGGCTTAGCTATGGAATTGATCCATAATACACATTTGACATTTGATTTCTATTTGTTTTCAGTTGGTTATCACACTTAATAAACTCATCTGTTTATTCTGATTGTGGGATTGAAGGGATGGAACAATACATTAGGTTTTTAGGTGGATCTCAAAGGTTGGTGGTAGAGTTTGTTAAAGTGGGTTCAGTTTTATTTAAACAGTGATGACAGGTTTTGTTTATTTTTCCTACAAGTTCTTATTTCTTTATAGATCCCCATATTAAAGTCTCTGGAAAAAAAGAAAATGTTAAAGAAGCAAAAGAGAAAATCATGTCTGTCTTGGACACAAAAGTAAGTGATTATTTAAAATGTCACCTTAATCCTTAATTTCGTTGGGAAATTGATCTCTTTAGGTGGGCTCATTTAAACTGAAGGCATTTATGAATGCTTTAAAGAAGTCTCCAGTACATTTCTTCTGGATGTTGGTATTTTGGGCATATTTAGACGTGCTACAAGAAAATACTTGCTTTAGCAAATCTCCCCAGAATTAAACCATATAGAAATCCAGCCCTATGGCTAAAAACAGACATGGTTTGTTTCTTGGATTGGGGGTTTTGTTTTACTTTAACATCTGAAAAACCAGCTTCCCTGGAAACAGGGAGATTATGCAGCCACTTCAATGGAACTAAAATTTTGTTTCTGTTTGGAATTGAATTTTAGGAACATTCATGCAGTTCTATTTTGAACTCTTACTTCATTCTTATACTTTGAAACGTTAAGACTGTGAGGATAGACTAAGGGAGCTGGGGGTTGCTCAGCCTGGAGAAGACAAGACTCCAGGGAGACCATAGTGCTGCCTTACAGTACCTGAAGGGATCCTACAAGAAAGCTGGAGAAGGACTTTTCGTAAGAGTGTCTAGTGACAGGACAAGGGGAAGTGGTTTTAAACTGAGTGAGAGTAGGATTAGACTGCATTTCAGGAAGAAGTTCTTCAGTACAAGGGTGATGAGACTCTGGAATACACTGCCCAGGGAGGGTGTGGATGTCTCCTTCCTGGGGGTGTTGAAGGCTGGGCTGGAAGAGGCCTTGAATAGCCAAGTCTAGTTGAGAGGTGTCCCTGCCCATAGTAGAGAGGTTGGAATGGATGATCTCAAATGTCCCTTCCAACTTAAGACATTCTATGATTGCTAGAATTTATGGAAGGTCTATATTTTGGACAGGAGTCTCATGTGCTCATGAGATTTTCTTTCTATCCAATAGCAATTATTTTGGGGCTTCTGCACAGTTGTACACCAACTTTTTAATTCTCTAAATAGAGAAACATTCAAAACATCTTATTTGAGTAGAGGTTAAGACAGCAAAACTATTTTGGAAATACAATTCTGAATGTCATTCTTGAACTTGGATTACTCCAAAATACTCAGGTTATGCTGTGAACAAATCTAATCATGTGTGCTTGATTTCCAGAGCAATCGAGTAACCTTGAAGATGGATGTTTCACATACGGAACATTCTCATGTGATAGGTAAAGGTGGCAATAATATTAAAAAAGTGATGGAGGAAACAGGATGCCATATCCATTTTCCAGACTCGAATAGGAATAATCAAGCAGAGAAAAGCAATCAAGTAAGTATTGTTTAATAGAGCATTCATTTATACTGTAATTCCTGCGAGTATAACATTGCTAAAGTTCTTTCATCACTTTGGGGTTTTTGGGGACAGTGAGTTCATGTTCAGGGAAATAGAATTTTGTGTTTACACTCTGTGGAAAGCATGGGACTTCTTAAGTGAGCAAATCTTCAAAACCAGATGGAAACAATTTGAAATGGCTCATGAATCACTTTAACATTTTGAAACTATAAAATTATTTTGAGCATACAGAAGTCAACAACTTAGTGTGAGTGGTGGAGTAGTAGTATGAAAAGCACTGCTTCTGTAATATTTTGTTGTTGTTGTTTGTTTTTCCTCTTCAACACCTGATTTTATTTAGCAAGGTTCTGCGTCTGGGTCAGGCCAGTCCCTGTCACAAATCCAGGCTAGGTCCAGAGTGGGTCAAGAGTAGCTCTGAAGAAGGAGACTTGAGTGTATTTTTTGATGACAAGGTCAACATGAGCAGGCCGTGTGCTCCTGCAGCCCAGAAGGCAAATCATATCCTGGGCTGCATCAGGAGGAGTGTGGCCAGCAGGTCCCTTTACTCTGCTCTTGTGAGAACCCACCTTGAAGACTGCATCTAGGTCTGGTGTCCCCACTATAAGGACAGAGAGGTATTGGAGCAAGTCCAAAGGCCACAGAGGTGATCTGAGAGCTGAAACACCTCTGCTACAAGGATGGGCTGAGGGAGCTGAGGGTGTTCAGCTTAGAGAAGAGAAAACTGCAGGGAGACCTTAGAGCTGCTTTCCAGTACTTGAAGGGATCCTGTAGGAAGGCTGGAGAGGAACTTTTCCTAAGTATGTCTACAGACAGGACAAGGAGGAATGGTTTTAAGCTGAGGGAAAGTAGGTTTAGACTGGATCTTAGGAAGCAGCTCTTCAGCACAAGGGTGGTGGGATTCTGTAATAGGTTGCCCAGAGAGTTTGTGGATGCCTCCTCCCTGGAGGTGTTGAAAGCCAGGCTGGATGAGGCCTTGAGAAGCCAAGTCTAGTTGAGGTGTCCCTGCCCGTGGTGGGGAGGTTAAGTAGATGATCTCTAAGGTCCCTTACAACCTAAGCCATACTATGATTCATTTTTTTCTTTTAGCTTATAGTGTAACTTAGTTGAAAGCTAAACTTGGTGAATAGCTAGCAAAATGAACTTTATTAACCAACAATAAACCTGAATTCTGGAGCCTCTGTAATGTTAATATTACCAGAATGTTTGTTCACTTTCAAGTCTTTCATCACTGCATTAAGAATTCCTTCTTGTGCATCCCAGTGGCTGCTAAGCAAAATACAGTTCAAGAAAACCTGCTGTGGTTGGTTTCTGTGCTCACACTGAGCACATGTATGCAGTAATAATTTCATATGTTGTTTTGTCTTTCTCTGTTTGCTAATGACTATGTAGTCTATGATCCCATAATTGATTAATTTTTTTTACACTGATTATAGGTTTTTAGCTGCTGTTTAGAGAACAGTTAGGTTGTCACCAGGTCTGAAATTGAAATCTGAGTTGGGTTTTGGGGTGTGTGTTTGTTTTTTTTAAATTATTAATTTTTTTTAATTTTAAAAAGAGAACCCAGGTGTCTGAATAACTTTTCCAATGCATCATTGAATATGTGATGCTATGTTTTCTATATTCTTGCTCTTCCAGGTGTCTATTGCCGGACAGCCAGCTGGAGTAGAGTCTGCAAGAGTTAGAATTCGGGTAATAAACTGTTTAATTACAGTGTTCCCTTGAAGCCACCTGTGAAAGGGTGGGGTGGGGGGAGTGTGAAGTACAGTTTTGAGAACCCTGGGGTTGTCTGGCTCTATTTTATGACAGTAGAAATATAGGACCAAATATGCATGTTCATGTGAATAAAATGGAAAGGCATTATAAAAACAGTGGTTCTCATTCTGGCCAAAGCTGAACCTTGAGAACCAAGTCTAAAATATAAGCAAGATGAATTTTTAAACACAGTATGGAGCAGTTTGCACCTTAATATATCCTCCACAGATGGCCTATAGTAGCTTGGGCATCTGTGTCAATCTGTGACTTAGGAAAGGCAATTGCTGCCTTTTTAACCATTTTCTTGTTTAATTTGTGTAAGCCATTTGGTAGAATTCAGTGCCATTCAAAACTCACAGAAGTTTCCTGTCTTTGCCTTCTAGTTTTGATTTGTTATATATATATTCTGGCATAATTAATATATTCTGAAACCTTTGTTCTTAATTATTGTAGTCAGGTATGCCACTTACACAGCCTTGGTCTTTTTGCTTAGCCTGGAGAAGAGGAGGCTCAGGGGAGACCTTCTTGCTCTCTACAACTACCTGAAGGGAGGGTGTAGCCAGGTGGGGGCTGGTCTCTTCTCCCAGGCAACCAGCACCAGAACAAGACACCACAGTCTCAAGCTGTGCTAGGGGAGGCTTAGACTGGATGTTAGGAAGAAATTCTTCACAGAGAGTGCCCATTGGAATGGGCTGCCTGGGGGAGGTGGTGGAGTTGCCATCATTGGTGGTGTTTAGGAGGAGACTTGATGGGGTGCTTGGTGCCATGGTTTAGTTGATTAGATAGTGTTGGATGATGGATTGGATGGGATGATCTGGAAGGTCGCTTTCAACCTGGTTTATTGTCTTCTATTCTATTGACTGTCATGAGAGAAGCTGATGTTTATGTAGCTTTGTCACTGATTTCAGAGCTCCAATTAATCAGTGTCAGAAAAGAGACTTCTCCAGGAAGTTTTACAAATACTGACCTGCATGTGGCTATGCATGGAAGTAGTTTATGCACATTAGTATGGAGAGTACCTGGCTTTATTGTGGGTACTTAGTTGCAAAAGGTCCTGCTGTTCTGGGGGGAAAATCCTAAAAGCAATGATAAACCACCAAACACTAGGCAGAACAAAGTCTCTTGTGAAAAATCAATGCCTTTTCCCAACCCAGGATGTGGTAGTAGTTTTATCAATGAATCCTGGGCAGAGGATTTATGTTAGCTTAATCATTACTGACTAGTAATAAAATTATTTGGTGAGTATGATTTTGGTTTTCAGTATTTACTGTTATGTGTTCTTATAGGAGCTGCTTCCATTGGTACTGGTGTTTGAATTGCCTATTGCTGGAATCCTCCAACCAATCCCAGATCCTCATTCTCCCACAATTCAGCATATATGTCAGACATACAGTATTTCTGTTTCCTTTAAACAACGTTCTCGAATGTATGGTGCTACAGTCATTGTCAGAGGCTCACAAAATAACACTAGTGCTGTGAAGGTAAGCTCTCCTCTTCAGTAGGCTTCTGCGGGTCATAAATGTGTGCATAATTTAGATAACAGTTTTTAGCTACTGTTGCATCCTGCGTCTTCTGTACGTGTTGTATAATCACTTTTTGAAGCCTAAAGATTTACTCTGATCTGGTAAGACCTCAACTGCAGTACTGTGTCCAGCTCTCAAGCCCTCAGTGCAGGAATGACATAGACCTGGTAGAGCGGATCCAGAGGAAGGCCACAAAAATTAGGAGGTGCCTGGAACACCCCTCCTGTGACAACAGGCTGAGGAAGTGTGAGAGACTAAAAGCTTGTCTCTCCTGGTGTGACTCAACAAAGATGATCACTTGCTGCTTGCCCAGACAATAGCTGATATGTGTTGGGCAGAGCCACTGGAATGACTCTTGGAAGGTGCAAAGATAACATTGCTCACTGGACCACAGCTGGCCTCACAACCATGGACCGAAGCCACCTTTGGGAATATGCATAAAACAAGATAATCTCCACCCATCAAGTACCCTGGAAAGGGAGGATGGTGAGACAATGGATTCACCACCTGTTTCCTGAGGTTCAATGAGTGTGTGAGCAGGAAGATGGAGAAGGAGGAGGCAGAGGCCTCTCCCCTCCATCCAGACCCCTGCCCAAACACAGTACACAGAAAGATTTCCTGGGGAACGATACCTGGATACCTGCCTAAGGATGATTTCCTGGCCCCTGATTTCCTGAGGGACAATACTTGGACACATACCTAAGGACTAAAACTGTATAAAAGACTTGAGCAACTACTGGCTCAGAAGAAGAAAAACAGAGATGAAGGAAAACGCGGGAGAAGGACAATGCCGCTGAGAAAGAAAGCGCGAGAGATGGAAAAGCCCGGGACAATGCTGCTCCGAAGAAAAGAGGCCATGGAGCCTGGAAGAAGCAGACTGAACCCTCTCTCCGTGTCCTAAGATCCGCCTGCTGCAACTCGTGGAGCTGAAGAAGCTGCTCAGAGGACCACATCTCTTCTCCAGCCAAAGCCTCAGCACCCTTTCTCTACAGACCCAATATCTCCTGCAGCACCTTTCCTCCACAGACTCAAACTGTCTTGGGCGGGGGGTGAGGGGTGTGGTAATAGAATTCCTCTTCTCTCTCTCTATTTTTTCTCTCTCTCCCCTTCCGATCCAACCACTTTATTTATGTAATAAATAGTCTAGCTGTTGATGTTTTGGCCTCGTTTGTGCCTCTCATTTCACAACATGGGAATATTCAAAAGAACTGAGTCTCTTTCCCTCTCCGGACCAAGACAGGAAGCTGGGGTTGTTCAGCCTGGAGAAGAGAGGGCTGCAAGGAGACCTAATAGTGGCCTTCCAGTATGTGAAGGGGGCCTAAAGGAAGACTGCAGAGGGACTGTCTACAAAGGCCTGGAGTGGTTTGAAATGAGAAAAGAGTATATTTAGACTGGATGTTAGGAAGACATTCTTTACCATGAGGGTGGTGGAACGCTACAACAGGTTGCTCAGGAAGGTAGTTGAGATCAGGCTAGATGTAACTCTGAGCAGCCTGATCCTAGTGGATGATGTTCCTGAGGTGGGGTTGGACTTGATGACCCTTGGAGATCCCTTCCAACCCAAACCATTCTATGATCCTTTGATTTGTTTGTTTGAGATTGTTTTTAGCTGGTTTAGGTGAGATGTAGGTCTATTCTCTATGTATTTTTAAGTTTAGGATTTAGCATTATTTATGCTAAACTTTGTGTGGTGTTGTGGTGGTGGTGTGTTGTTGGGTTTTTTTAATCTCTTTCACACTTGTTTGTTTCCAGCAATTTTGAGGTATTATGCTTATCTTACCTATTATTGATTAAAACAAACCACCTCCTACCTTTCACTTATACCTTCCAGAAAAACCCCACAAACTTCTTTTCAGTGACTTCATCATGCTTTGATTTTTTTTTTCAGTGTGCACTCAAATATGTACCCTTGAAAACTCCCCTTGAAGTCAATAAAACTGGTCTTGCAAAACCAGAACTGGGAGATATGAAGTAAAGGAACTGCTATGAGCCTATTTATCTTCATAAAATAAAAAAGTTTCCTTGTTAAGCACTGGCAGTATGACTGATTGATGTGGTTTCAGATGGGTGTATCTCAGGCTGGGGAGAACATCTTAGGCCAAAATTGGAAGACATCCTGTTCATAAGGGTATCTAGCAATAGGACAAGGGGGAATGGTTTTAAGCTGAGGCAGAGTAGGAGAGTAGGATTAGACTGGATCTTAGGAAGAAGTTCTTCAGGTTGAGGATGGTGAGAGTCTGGAATAGGCTGCTCAGGGAAATTGTGGATGCCTCCTCCCCAGAGGGTGTTGAAGGCCAGGTTGGGTGACGCCTTGAGCATCTGAGTCTAGTTGAGAAGCGTCCCTGCCCATGGTGGGGAGGTTGGAGCAGATGATCTCTAAGGTCCTTTCCAAGCTAAGGCATTCTGTGTGAGCACAGAGAAGGTCTGTTGGGACCAAACCATTTGCCATTGTCTCGCTGCCTTTTAGAATGAGAATTAAACACTGTGTTGGCCACAAAATGGGACTTGTTGGTAGGGTTTAGTCTGTTAACTTTAACAAATCAGCTTTTGGAACAAATTCATCTTTAATGCAGGATCCATGACCCAAAACAGTCTGAAATGTTGTGTTGTGTGCCTGTGAGCACTGCTTCACCAGATCCTCTCATTTCTCTCTCCCAGGAAGGAACAGCCATGCTTTTAGAGCACCTAGCTGGGAGCCTGGCCTCTGCAATCCCTGTGAGCGCACAGCTTGACATTGCAGCACAGCATCATCTCTTTATGATGGGTCGAAATGGCAGTAACATCAAACATATCATGCAGAGGACTGGTGCTCAGATCCACTTCCCTGACCCTAGCAACCCACAGAAGAAATCCACTGTCTACCTCCAGGGCACAATTGAGTCTGTCTGTCTTGCCAGGCAATATCTCATGGTAAGTACCAGCTGGATGAGGACTTGAGCAGCAAAATCTAGTGGAGAGGCATCCCTGCCCATCATGGGGATGTTGGAGTAAATGATCACTAAGGTCCTTTCCAACCTAAGTCATTCTATGATACTTTCAGTGAAGCTTCCTTGGAAAAGGAAAAAAAAGCCAGATTATAGAAAATGTGCTCATTCTGAATGTATTTATGGGTTAAATGGTAGTTAGTCTTAGAGAGGAAGGTTTACTATTCATATTTAAGATGCCTTGCTTTAATTTTCCTTAAGTTAGTTTAACGTAGGATTACAAGTACTCTGTAGCTGAACTGTTGAGAAGTGCTATTTAAAAATAAAATGAAATTAACTAGTCTTCTGAACAATAAATACACTAATTTGCTTTTTGCTCTGAAGCAAATGTATCTTACTGTTTAAAATTTAAAATCATAAAAAATTAGGATTTGTTTTCACTGACTTCTCTTAAAACACAACAAAAATAGAGGCTGCGGCCTAATAATTTTTAGGTATCCTGTGACCATTGAGGTTTCTGTCATTTCTTGGGTTTGCACCTTTTTTAGGGGCACTTTTTAAACTAAGTTTCAGTGTTTCAAGTGTTACAGTGATGCCATCCATATCACTGGAAAATACTTATGTAGCTGATCTAGGACAGGGGAAGAGAAAGGCATAAAGTTAAAACTTAGGCAGTGCTGCTTACACACAGTCTTTTTCAGAGCTGTTTCCTTATCTGAAACACAGTTTAGCATGAGCCATTGGAGTATTTTTAGGGTCCTGCTATCAGTTCATGACAAGATTTTGTTCTGATGTAATGGGTAATAGTGGTTTCTGTATTTGAATCCTCTGGACACCTCTGATTCTGAGAAAGTAGCCAATGCAGGGTGTGTACATGCTGGTGGAATGTAAAATAGTCAACAAATCATTTCACCCTTATGCTGCCAAGCTGTTGGTACAGAATGCCAGGGTGGAAAGATACAGCTCTATTTTTGCATGCAAGGAAATGGCTTTACTTTCAATTTCATCATTACTGTTTTTATCTGAACTTACTGTATCACAGTGTGTTACAGTCTCTGCATTTCAATTTATTGCTCACACTTGCATAGGAAAAGAGTGGATTGTAAGTCTTAAAGTTTTGTGTCTTATCTTTTTAGGGTTGCCTTCCTCTTGTGCTCATGTTTGATATGAAGGAAGAAATTGAAGTAGAACCACAGTTCATAACACAGCTAATGGAGCAGTTAGATGTCTTCATAAGCATTAAGCCAAAGCCAAAGCAACCAAGCAAGGTTGGTGAAAAGCTAATGCATTATTTCAAAGCTTTCATGACAGCTGTTCAGAGCTGATGAGTTGACATGTCTGCTTCTCCTTCTTAACTTAATGGATCATAAACTTGTAAAAGGCATGTGTATTTTCTGCTTGAAGTATCAGTTTAAGTGTTGCAACACTTAACTCTCATTTAATGCAGTTGGGCTTTCATTAAATATTTGGCAGTACAGTGATTAGCTTTTGTGTGCAATATACTGATAAATCAATAAGACAAATTATATCTGACTTAGAACTACTTTTTGTTTTTGAAGTGATTAGTCTTAAATTGCAGGTTCCCCACAGAACTGTAGTGTTTCTTAGCAATCAGAACTAAACAAAACAAAAGACTGAGTACATTCTGGCTTTATTCTACACAAGATGTTGAAAAGAACCACAAGAAATGGAATTACAAAATACTTACAGTGGGAGATGTTCATTGTAAAATAATCAGGCCATTATGGGTTGGCAACTCCCACAGTTATCAGTGTTGTATATAATGCCATGGCAAAGATTGCAAAATATTAAATGAGCATGCCATTGTGTAAATAAAGAAGGTTCTCAGTGTAGGAATACATAAAATCAAGTCAAAGTATACAAGAAATAAATATCTTTTCTTTTAAAGTTTATTTTTCCAGGCTTTTGTTAATTTTTTTCCTCAGGCAGCTGTGAATTTAATAGCTAAATTTAATATGATTTTTTTTTTGGTCCATGTTGAGGTATAGATCTCAGATAATAGAGCAGATAAAGTTTTAATTACTGATTCACTTCTAGATTTTTCTCATAGAATTGTTCAGGCTGGAAAAGCCCTTTAAGATCAGAGAGTCCTATTGTCAATCCAACACTACCAAGTCTGCTGCTACTCCATGTCCCTCAGCACCACATCACTCCATGGATGGGGACTCTACCACTGGCCTGGGCAGCCTGGTCTGGGGTTTGGCAGCCCTTTCAGTAAAGGCATTTTTCCTAATGTTCAGCCTAATCCTCCCTTGATGCAACTTGAGGCAGTTTTCTCTTGTCCTGTCACTTGCTATGTGGGAGAAGAGACCAACCCTCATCGAGGTCCAACTTCCTTTCAGGGGGTTGTAGAATGAAGAGGTCTCCTCTCAGCCTCCTTTTCTGTGGGCTTAACCCCAGTTCCCCTCAGCTGTTTCTCACAAGACTTGTGCTCTAGACCCTTCACCAGTTTTGTTTCCCCTCCCTGGACCTGCTCTAGCCATCTCTATGTCCTTCTTGGAGTGAGGTACACAAATCTGAACCCAGGATTCAAGGTGCAGCCTCACCAGTCATGTCCTGCAGTTCTTTGAAAGTGTTTTTGAAAGAGTTGAGCTTTTCTGACACATCATCTTCCATGGTCCATAGGAAAGTACACAATCACAAATAAACATGATCAAAATACATACACCAGGCTTCAACTAACAGCCTTGGAGTAAATACTCTTATTACAACTTCTGTGGCGGGAAGCTGCTGAGGACCTTGGCTTTGCTTATTTATTGGCGAGTCCCTAAGTCATATATACCAAATAGCAATCTAGGTACAGCAGTAGTTATTTTTCTTAGAAGGGTCTTTCATTATTCTAAAGTGCATACAAAATCCCTGAACTTATTATCAAGGCTACTGAGTTTGAATAGCTGCTGACAGACTTCCAGCTGTCTTACTCTGATAGGTTGCTGATAACTATGATGCCATATTAATAAGAGCTGTGTGTTGCAGATCCACATTATGTAGCTGTGTTACTCATTGATTTTCCTTTTTTGCCTGTTTTGCTGTGCAGTCGGTGATTGTAAAAAGTGTTGAACGAAATGCCTTAAACATGTACGAGGCAAGGAAATGTCTCTTAGGACTTGAAAGTAGTGGAGTGGCCATAGCGTCGATTTCCTCTCCTGTCTCGTGCCCTGTTGGTCTCTCTTGTTCTGGTTTGGATATCTTGTCCTCAGCAGGACTAGGACTCACTGGGCTTGGTATGCATTTCTTTCTATTATATATATTTATCTTTGGAGTTTGGTACATACTTGTTTCCAACTTAATCAATTCATACCAGGGAAAAAAGGACTAGATGTATTTTGCATAAAGAATTGTGTTAAAGCATTAGAGATTTTTTAAGGGCTTGTTGTTATCAAACTTCCTCTAAAACTCCTATAAACAGGTGTGTGACTGATCTCTGCAAAAAAACTCCCAGAAGCTCATAAACCATTGAGCTGAAAGGGAGGGAAGCACAGGTTTATAGATTCACAGAATGGTTTGGGTTGGAAGAGACCTAAAGATCATATAGTTGCAACCCTCAGGAGAAGTAGGATATTAGCTTTGCAACTTTCAGAAGGATCTTCTTCAAATGAAACTTCTTTTTTTGACAATGTTGTCCTGAACTTAGGTACTTAAGCCTGTCAACAGTACCGTGGAAGCTAACGTAGCTAATACCACATTTCCATTCTGGCTCTATCTCACTTTAACTGAGCACATGGTACTAGTTTACAGATTATTTCACAATATTGAATTTAGGACAGAAATGCGTAAGCCTTCTGTCGTCGTGTAATTTCACAGAAGCATCACACAGACCAAACTGGAAGCACCCATTTTATTTTCAAGTTTTGCAAATAACTTATTATCAGAAATGTTTAGAAAACCAAAAAAATCCCAGAAGAACTTGGTGACAGATCTTGCCAGAATTCTCATGTAACCGTCATCCTCCCCGGGAGTGCTGCATAGTTCTACGCTTTATTGGCGGTCGCTTGGGGCCAAGTAATTGTGCCGTGTGATTGATTTTTAGTGCTGCTTTCATTACCATTCTGGTCATGTCTGTGCTTTGGGATAGGGCTGGATTTTTTTTTTTACCTCTTTAGAGTATAGTACCCTGTGAATGCTTTTGCATGAAGAACTGTTTTGAGGGAATGCTTTATTAAGAACAAGCAATGTATTTGGGGAATGACTTGCAGTCAGTATTGAAGGTGCATAAACAAATTTGACTAGTTCCTGGTGTGAAAGTAGTAGTTCATTCAAATAAGCTTCTGAGAAAAAGATCCATGTCTGAAATGAAAGTAAGGTTTTGTAGTACAGTTGCTTTCTTGTCTCACAAGTACTGATTCTTTGGGTAAAAACCTGACAGAAGGAGTAGAGAGGATAGTGGGATGAGGCTTGTTTGGGTTGGAAAAGACTTCCAAGATAGTCTAGTTCAACTGTCGACCCACCACAGGTATGGCCACTAAACCATGTTCCTAGGTGCCATATCCACACATTTCCTGAACATCTCCAGGGATGGTGACACCATCAGCTCCCTGGGCAGCCTGTTCAAATGCGTGATCACTCTTCCAGTAAAGAAATACTTCCTAGTGTCCAACCTAAACCTCCTCTGGCACATGTCAGGTGATTTCCTCTCATTCTATCACCTAATAAATGGAGAGAAGAGAATCTTGTTATTACGGCAGTAGAGACCAGTGGAAAGACATAAAAGATGCTCCAATTCTTCCTGAATACTGGATTCCCTATTTAAGAACAAGCATGTTCTTAATGTACTCTATGCATCAAATTAACAGCAGGTTTAATGTTAAAATTGTTGGTGAAATCTATGCTGGCACAACTTAGTGAGGTGTTGGTTGGTTTTAATTAATACTTTTGTGAAGTTGTTTTCTTTGTCCTAGCTAAATATTCAATTAAGGTTTTTTGTTGTTTTTTTTCCCAGGCCTTTTAGGTCCAACAGCCCTGTCAGTCAACACCTCAACTGCTCCAAACTCTCTGTTGAATGCCCTTAATAGCTCTGTGAGTCCTTTGCAGAGTCCAAGTTCAGGCACACCTAGTCCCACGTTATGGGCAACATCTCTTGCTAACACAAATGCCACAGGTTGGTAGAAGTTAAATGTGAATTAAATGTACTGTGCAACACTAAGTGATTAGAATGACAACTGAAAAGGCTGGAATGATTCATTCTTTATTCTTAATTTTGTCTTAAAACAGATGAGTATCTGGATTTAAGTTATAACTTAATGGAAACTTACATTGTTGCATTTAGTGTTTTAATCTCATTTATATGGACAGCTATGTTAACCTACAAAGTAATGGTTAGATAAAGCAAAGTTAGGTAAAGTTTTGGCATGGGAAACTTGTTTAGTGATGTATCCACGTTACATGAAGGGGGAGGACTTAGTCAAGTACCATAATGCATGAGGAGGTCATGTTCCCTTCAAGTTTTTTTATTTAACTAAATTTTGTTGCAGGTTTTTCTGCTATTCCACACCTGATGATACCATCCACTGCCCAAGCAACTTTAACTAGTATTCTGTTGTCTGGGGTACCTAACTACAGTCAAAACACTCCATCACCACCACCAGGCCTGACTCCTGTGGAAGTCCACATTAATGGCATGCCATCAGAGAGTAAAAAAGGCTCACCTTCTTTAAATGGTCATGTAAAGGTAAGAGACATTATCTCTGGAGATCTGTTTGTATTAGACCTCTATTAAGAAAAGCTGGAAGAGAAAACTGCCTGTATTAGTAGATTCTTAAGGCTGCTAAGTTTAGAAGTAGAACAGTGGTGCTTTTGAAATACGACTTCAAGATTGAAAACCGGAACATTCGAACTTAGTCTTCCTGTGGCAGGAATGAATTTCTTGTGTTCCTGCGGAGATAGGAAAGGGAAATTCTTTCAGTATTTCCTTAAGCATAACAATTCCTTCAGTGTTTGTTTTTTTATGATAATTTCAGACCTCAAATATCAAGTATGCTGCCCTGTCTGCCACATCACTGGGAGAAAATGTGTTGAGCACAAACCACAGTGATCCAGTAAGACAAACAAGCACTCATGGTGCCACAGAACAAGTAGCTGCCAAGTCAAATAATGCAGAAGGTAAGATTTGATGTTTTATTCTTTTTGCCTAATAGTGTTTGTGCAGCCTGTATGCAGTTCATAAAATAGTGGCTGTGCATTGGTTTTGCATCCATGTCTTGCTCCATCTCCCAGATTTGATGTCAAAGAAAGTAAATAGAAGTAGTATCCGAGCTGTTCTGTTGACACCCGAAGTCAATGTAAATGTGCATATAACATCTTATTTATTCCCTAAGAGCAGAGGGAAATAACCTAAACCTAAAGAACACTTTACTATGTTTTACAGCAGCTTAACTTCATTGCTTAAAACAATCTGCCTGTTTAAACAAAATACTAATTTTGTATCTTAATGTAAGGAATGAATCAGTACCTTTGAAAAGGTTATTGCAGAAATTGTGTAGATAATAGCTAGATGACACTGCCAAATGCATTTGCATGTTTTACAACAGCATTTCAGTTATGCTGTTCTCCTTGTCATCCTTGACGGGAGGGAAAGATGGTTTCACTTCAGAGTTGAGCAAATGTATAAAGGCCTTGTTGCCCCTGCCAATACTCTTTAATGAAAGAGTTGCAGTCATTTGAAATGCTAATTTGTGTTAAAGGTACATTGCCCAGCTAAGGTGATGAATATTTGTAAAAACACACTCTACGGGTATTTGAACATTAAGAGGAGAGCTTTTACACTAGCAGAAGTTATCTGAGCGCCTGACAAGGTTTGTCGAAACTAGATGTGAAATAATTGTGTGAGGAGGAAGAGCAGATTTTGTTCTGTAGTTGTCATTCATTTGATAAGTTCACTAGGACATCAGAGGATTTTGTTTCACTGTTCTCTTTATTGGCCTCATAGGCTGCAATGATGCTTTCGTGGAAGTGGGCATGCCAAGAAGTCCATCCCATTCAGCAAGTACCAGTGATCTGAAGCAGATGATGAGCTCTTCCAAACAGGCCTGTGTGAAGAGACAAACAGTTGAATTACTGCAAGGCACCAAAAACTCTCACTTACAGTAAGTTAAATGTACAAATGCAGAATAATGAAACTTTCACTGTGCAAAAAACTTTCTTTTTTGTAGGTGGAAAAGGATGTTTCAGTCAAAATGCTCAAAGAGCCAATTTGAAGTCAGCTTGATTTTTAATCACATTGGGCAGTAGTGTACTCTCCCCAGTTTGTCTGATAATTACAAACATTGCATGCTTTCCTTTGAAAAGACAAAAAAAGGGGGGAGGGGGGAGGGGGGCAAAAAAAAAACCACGGAGAAAGAAATGTCTTTTCCCTCCCACAAAACACTGAGGATTGCACTTTCTTTTTTCCCTTTGAGTGCTTTGAGAACAATTCCTAACTGATAGTGTTTTTCCTATTGTGTGTACCTGAGGCTGTTTTCTTAGAAGAACAATACTCAAGGCATAACAGCATGTTCTCAAACACTTGTCGCAAGCATTCGCGCGTGTGTTTGTTGTTCATTTTTGTTTGGTTGGTTGTTTTTTTTAGTAAGCAAGCAGTTGGATAGGCTCTTTTGAGTCATCGTATGTCTTAGCAACATAAGTTTTGTGCTTAACACAATGTTTTGACCTATCTTCTTATAAGTAATGTTTTCACTGTTCCTTTACAGAACAGTTTATCATCACTGCTTTTAGATGCGTATTTTCTCTTCTCTCATTTATTTACACTGTTAAAGCTGTGATATGTGTTTCATTATTTTTGCTCCCACAATTTATAAATCCAAGGATTCCTGCTAATCAGACTCAGTTGTTTGTCAGTTGATTGTTTGTATGTTTTGTTCTTTTGTTGAGGATGTAGTGCTCACAGTTTCCTTAGAATGTTTTTCTTGGGTAGTCTACAGCATCTCAAACACTGACTTTGCTCTGAAGTAAGAGTTTGTACTCTCTTAACATGGAAATGAAATGTGGCAGACTTTTAGACAGAGAAGGTTATATTAAGACATGCCTTGGCATGTAGGACTTCAATTATTGAAGCTCTAAATGCAAGTAGGACCCCTGTTATGTTTCTTAGCCCCCATTATGCATCTGTCTTTATCCTACTACTATCAGTGTTAGAACAGTTGGCCTAAAAAAGGCTTAAATATGGTGGAAAAGATGATTATCAGTAATAGTCAGCATGGATTCATGAAGGGGAGATCATGTGTGACCAATCTGATAGCTTCTGTGATGATGTGACCAGCTAGGTAGGTGAGGGGAGAGAAGTGATGTTTGACACTATCTACCATAACATTCTCATAGGTAAGCTCAGGAGGTGTGAGTTAGATGAGTGGGTTGAGAACTGGCTGACTGACAGAGCACAGAGGGTTGTGATCAATGGTGCAGCGTCTAGTTGGAGAGCTGTGGCTCGTGGTAGCTGTGAGTCCAGTATTGTTCAAAATATTCATCAACAGCTTGGATTAAGTTTGCTGATGATACAAACCTGAGAGGAGTGCCTGACACACCAGAAGCCTGTGCTGCCATTTCTCAGGACTTGGACAGGCTGGGGAGTTGAGCACAGCTGAAAATCATGAGGTTCATCAAGAGCAAGTGTAGAGTCCTGCACCTGGGGAGGAATAACCCCCTGCACCAGTACAGGACAGGGGTTGACCTGCTGGAAAGCAGCTCTGCAGAGAAGGACCCGAGTGTGCTGGTGGCCAAGCTCACTGTGAGCTAGCCATGTGGCCTCATGGCCAATAAGGCCAACAGGCTTCTGGGGTGCATCAAGAATAGCGTGGTCATCTTGTCATGGGAGGTTCTTCTCCTCCTCTAATCTGCCCTTGTGAGGTGGAAGATGGAGTATTGTGATCAGTTCTGGGCTCCCCAGTTCAAGAACGACAGTGAAGTACTAGAGAGAGTCCAGCGGAGGTCCATGAGGACAATTAGGAGACCAGAGCATGTCACATACAAAGAGAGACTGAAAGACCTGGGGCTATTTAGCCTGGAAATGAGAAGACTAGGAGGGGTTCTTATCAATGCTTATTAATAACAGGCTGCCCAGAGAGGTGGTTGAGTCTCCTTCTCTGGAGACATTCAAAACCTGACTGGATGTGGTTTTTTGCAACCTGATCCAGACACTACTACCTTGACAGGGGGGTTGGATTAGATAACTTCCAGAGGTGCCTTCCAACCCCTGCCATTCTGTGGTTCTCTGATCCAAAATTATATTTCTTGAATTTTGCTGCCAGACAGGTTAAAACTCAGTTAACAACACTGCCTTTTTGCAATTATCAAAGTCTGCATGTGAAAACAAGGGCTGCAGTTAATCCTGATTTTTGCCCCCACAGTACCACAGAGAGGCTACTCTCAGATGCAGAGTTAAGTGCTTCTGAAAGTCCCATGGCCGATAAAAAGGCTCCTGGAAGTGAGCGGGCAGCAGAGCGAGCAGCAGCTGCCCAGCAGAACTCTGAAAGAGCACGTCTGGGTCCACAGCCTTCATATGTAAACATGCAGGTACGTTTCCCTGAATGACCCCAAACCTAGCACAAACGTTGATAAATGCAAAGTGAAGTTGCCATGGAATGAAAAAGTCACTGACAGCTACATGGATGACTTACCTGAGTAAAAGCATTTCCCAACAAAGCAGTTGAAAGAGTTATTACCTAAGTCTTGAAGACAGCAAAGCCCTTATCCTTCCGTTGAACAATAAATAGTGAACAGCTAAATTGGTTGACACAGGCATCATTTGTCTGTTAAAAAAATAATTTTAAAAGTGTTGCTTTGAGGAGATGGAATTATCTGTATGGAAGATGTCTTGCAGCTTTTCATGAGTAGTGTCAGCACTGTTTCAGGCTCATAGAGAGGGGGATTTACTGGAATAAACTATGTTGGTTTTGCTTTACAAGTGTGGATCTGGACATACTCTCTTCTGGTTTTTTTTCTCACATACTCTTCCTACTTCATTAACTACCGCTCACTACTATGCTATAAACTTCCACGTTCTTGTAAAGAGACCCCTTTGACTGCCAAGTAGTAGTAGCAGCAGCTTTTAGTACAGGTCAACATGGAGTAGTGGGACAAGACTAAGGTTAGTGTTTCGCAGCCCTTAGCTATTCCTCAGGTTATTTTAAGCAGTGTATTTAATACTTCAGGCTAAACACTACTTTTCTTTTTTTGGTAGCTTTGTGTGTTAGACTTGCTAATCCATAATTCAAAGGAATGTAACTTACTTAACCAGGTATATGTAAATTTCAAATCTTCCATTGCCCTAAGTAGCACAAATACCAATTTGTTTGCCGTTTTAATTTTCTCCAAACTTTTCCATTTAGAAGAAGGGTGCATGGAGGCAAACTCAATTTGAAAGATTAATAAAAATGCCTGTGGTACCTAGATTTGTTGTCTAATATATATATTATCTTTTTGTGCTGGAAGAATGTTTTAAATTCTGGTAACTGATGATTAAGAAACTGCCCTTAAAATATTTCAATACAAAAAATTTCTGCCTAAACAGTTTGTAAAGGCTGCTGCTGAAGCCTCACTTAAATGGGTATCAGATAGTTTGTTTAAATCTTTAAGCACTTTGTGGCTCCTACTGGACCACAGTCAAGTTAACATGCTGTAGTTCAGGTTTCTTTTAGATATACTCACTGACAACTGTCAAAACCTTTGTTTTTCCAAAGAGCTGACTACTAAAATGACATTTAGTTAGAATGGCCATTAAGCTACCTTCTGCCTGTTTAACTTTTAGGCATTTGACTATGAACAGAAGAAGCTACTAGCAACCAAAGGTATGTGGATAAACAGTGACTTCTGGAAAGTTTAACATGCATCTGAAAGGATCTACTGAAGCTTGTTTTAAAATTTGTTTGTGTTTTTTTTAATCAAATCTTAAACTGATAGTGAAACATTTGTGGTTTAGGTTTCATGTTCCAAAAATTTCTGAATACCAACAGAGTATCAAATACAGTATAAACAATTTGCAGATGGGATGCCCTCTGTGTGATGCAAATGAGGCCTCATAGTTGTAATACTGGTTTTATTTGGAGGCAAATTAAACTTTAACATCTTTGTTCAATTAGTGAAGTTACTCTTCATTTCAGGGATAAATTAAGTTGCAGAATGGATAATGGACTTAACCATATCTTTGACCCTGTTGAAAAATAAACCACGTACACCTACAGCAAAACGAAACCAGAAAACCCTCTTTCTAAAACAGATGAGAGTCTTTGGGCTTCCTTGCAGGCTGTGGGGTTTAACTGTCTCAAGGAGGGGTGGTATTCAAGCTGTGTAGCAAGTGGAGGTGTTCAGACTTGACTGTCTGGTGAGTGAAGTCTGTTAGCATACCTGACATCAGGATTATCATCTTGGTACCATTGCTAAGGCTGAGATTTAGTGATGTGTGTCTTTTTTCAGCAATGTTAAAGAAGCCAGTTGTTACGGAAGTGAGAACACCAACAAATACATGGAGTGGTTTGGGGTTCTCCAAATCTATGCCTGCAGAAACTATCAAGGAACTGAGAAGAGCGAACCATGTATCATACAAGCCATCTATGACCACTACGTACGAGGTATGAAAACTATACAGTAATGAAAGGTTATTTCTGGTGAATGATGCTGTTGTTTCTCTTGACAAATATCAAAATACTTTCAGCTCAACTGCTTTATCAGTTTTACTGTAGCTTTCTGGAAGTTTCTATATGCTTAAAGAAGCTTAAACTTCTTGATGCAGCCCAGGATACCATTTGCCTTCTGGGCTGCAAGTGCTCACTGTTGGTTCATATCCAGCTTCTCATTCACCAGCACCCCCAAATTCTTTTCTCCAGGGCTGCTCTCGATTTCATCAGCCCCAGCCAGGACTGATATCTAGGACTGCCCAGACCTCAGTACAGGACTCCACACTTTGCCTTATTGAATCTCACAAGATTCTCCTGTCCAGGTCCCTCTGGGTGGCATCCCTCACACTTAACTGCACCACTCAGCTTGGTATCATCTGCCCTGTCTCTTTCTGCTCTTCTGTAAGACCTGAAGTCAATTATTGTCTTTCTTCATCTATTAAGGCATACTAATCATAGCTCACCACTACTCAGTTTTGCCAGTGACAAGGAGCATTTGCATTTTTCCCTCAGTGGTGTCTCTTTTCCCAAATTGTAGAAAAGATTGCTGCCTCCTGAGTTATGTTTTACAATTGGGCTTTGCAGGTGTACAGAATGAAATTGTTCATTTGGTTCCACAACTTTTAGTTTATGTAAGTATGTGGTATCAGTAATACCCATCTTTTCATAGGTACATCCTCAGCCAAATCCATAGTTAACTGCTGCATTCAGGGAATACTGTTGCCTTATCTTTGAACATTCTGACCACAGTTATGAGAGTTGATAATTAGTACTTTAAGAAATGAGCTTTGTATTTTTTAAAATTCTTTAACTGAGCCACTTCAAAGAAAATATCTGGTTCACAATGAAACTTCTGTTTTCAGCCCAAATTTTCTTTTGTTTTGTGATTTGCAGGGTTCATCAATGTCTCTTTCACGATCCAACAGCCGGGAGCACCTGGGAAGTGGCAGTGAATCTGATAACTGGAGAGATCGTAATGGGCTTGGACCCACAGCTCATAATGAATTTGTCTCCTCTATTGGCAGCCCTAAACGGAAACAAAATAAATCAGGTGGGTAATTTCTTAAGATCTGAGTTAAGAAATAAGCACTGGAATCAGTATTTATTTTTCTCTAGATGTTCTCTGGCCTCAAGTGAAAGCAATGCAAGATTGTGCAACCTTATATACAAATAATGGTCCAAAGGGAAACTTTTTAAATGCATGATACTCTTAATGAAAGCTATTTACTGTCTTAGCAGGGGTTTCTTAAGGTGTACTGAAAACAGACCTGTATAAAAGCTTATTTCTAGACTACCATCATTCCAATCTCTTATCAATGTGACGACAGCAGCCAGGTTGTTACTGTGCATTTGCTCACTGGTGGAGAAGTCATAATCTGTATAGATACTCAGTTTTAAAGTATGATTCTCTTTATGGTGATAAAAGAAGACACTGACTATGTTTGGCAACGCCTAGCACATGATTTTAAACACCAATTTCTATAGATACAGACTGCATATTTTGTCATCACTTTTTAAACAATGTTTAAAATTTGCAAATTAAAAATTTACTTGAGTTGAGCTCTTTGAAACTGTCTTTTTAGTGACTTACTATATGTCTTTTTGAAAGAGTTCAAATTGAAGGCAGAGAATACTGGCCCATACCAGCTCATTGCATTATGGGGAAATAAATGTTACAGGTAGCCTTTATTTTTGTTGAAGTTTTTATAAAGGTGAATGAAACTTTAATCCCAGATTATCTAAGTACACAGGTAGCAGTGGACATCCTAAGAAAGGATTGTTTCAATTGGAAAATATTCATGGTTGGTATACTTGAATTTTTGACTGAGTACTTTTAGTGTTATTTTAGTCTGAATAGTGAAGAAATTGAGCACCGCCTTTCAAAGTCTAAAAGAATCAACTTGGTTGTTGCTTCTTTCCTCAAAATTTCATGTTAACATTTTCAACACTTACTGTTTTCCAAACTGGAGCTACGGTTGATAGCAATTCTCTAAACTCTGTAAACCAGTTCCCAAATGCTTCTAACCAGTTTGTGCCCAAAAGATAAGAGGTGTCACATAGCCAGTTGTAGAAAATGGTGATTTGCACATTCTATTTGCCTTCTATGGTGAAGGCTGTAGCAGAGGTCTCTAGGACAATCTTATTTGCCTGGAAAAGTATGCTTTACCCCCTGCAGCTGTCTGATGCGTTCACTGTTACTCTTCCCTGTGTCTGTAATAAAGGAGGGGAGGACTCACCACAGCTCAGTTTGCAGAAATCCTGGTCTTAGGCAGCATGAGGAAAACAATTTTGAACTATGTAGTTACATGCTGTGGGTATGCACACAGAGGAGAGGGATTGCATTGCCAGATGAGTTTTCCTGAGTGTTTGAAGCACTTCACCTAGAAACTTTTTAAATATGCATCAGTGTAGAAGTGTGATTTAAAATGGTACAGGGACCATGTTTCCAGTTCTAGTCTTTTGTAAAACTCTTGCATTTGAGGTTTGTTTATATTAAACTAACAGTGAAATCATGTGGCTACTATGTAGTTCTTTTACCAGGAATTGCTCTGAAGTGCTTTTCTCCCCAACCTAGGACCAAAAAGGGATTGGTTGCATTTGTGTGCAGTAGAGTTTTCTAAAATACTAGAGAAAAGAGGAGAGAACTTTAAGAGGAGGAAAAGCAGTGAGGTCTTACAGCCCTTTCCCCTGTATGAGTTCCTGATTTGTGTTTATGTCAAGGTTCACACAATGTGATTTTAATGCTTGGAAGGTTTACCCAAACAGTTTTCTATAGAAAACAAACCCTGGAACTTTCAGTTTGTTTTATGCTGTTCATTCTCTCCCACCGAGAGAATGCATTTCTGAACACTAACAATTTAGAAATTTGTTAAAGATGCGAGTACAATGTTGATGTGACAAAGTTGTGCACCCCTATCCTGTGACTAAAAAGTATGCTGCTTGCCTTTCAGCTGAACACTATCTCAGTAGCAGTAATTACATGGACTGCATTTCCTCACTGATGGGAAGCAATGGCTGTAACCTGAACAGTTTGTTTAAGGGGTCTGATCTGCCTGAGCTGTTCAGCAAACTTGGTTTGGGGAAATACACAGATGTATTCCAACAGCAAGAGGTTAGTGTTCCTTTAAAAGACATCTTTGCATTTGTACTATGCTTTCCAGCGGCAGTTTTTCTGTCTCTTAACCAAAGCCACTAAGAAGTCTCACTCTGTGACAGGATTTTCATGAACTGTTTATTCAAAGCTCTATCATATGTCTTTCAATTTCCAGATAGCCAGCCTGGGCTTGAGCAGTGTTTTATCCTGAGGTTTTTATTTGTACTTTAAGAATTAAACTAGGCTTGTGGGTTATTTTTAATTCACAGTATCACAGTCAGAGTGTCACAGTATGGTAGGGGTCAGAAGGAACCTCTGGAGATAAGTCCAATTCCTCTGCCAAGACAGGTTCACCTGGAAAAGGTAACATAGGAACATGTCCAGGCTGGTTTGAGGCTTAAACTGTGGCTCCTACTTGTGATCTAGGATGGTAACTAGAATGTAATGGCTTTTGGTCAGCTGCTTGTGTAGGTTCTAGAAATCTAGTCTGCATTCAGTAGTAACATCTTGTATCAGCTGGTGCTGGGGTCACATGTATGTGTCCCTCTCTTCTCCCCCTGTGTGCTAGTTAACTTTCTTTGATCCACTCCCAAGAGGGAAACAGTCATCTGTGTGAACTTTCCAGCTCCGCACCAATTAATTTAGTCAGGTGGTAGTATTTCATATCTGTAGAATGCTATATAGGTGGAGCTAACTTGGTTATCTGCACATAGTTTTTCCTGGTGACAGATTCAGCCATGTCACAGAAATGGAGTGAGCCCAGCTGCAAGAGTTACAGGCTTAGACACAGAGCCCCAGAGCTTCTCCTGCAAGCCTTGTTGCTTTGCGGGAAGCTATTTGTGTCGTGCTGCTGGAACTGGGTGTACTAGGGAACAAAACAGATGTTTGTAGGGGTTGTGTCAGTATCTCCCATGATACAGGGGAAGGACCACAGCTGGATTTGGCACCTTCATGTATCCTGGACCCGTATGTCTGCTTTGTGTCTTTATCAGCAGTGAGGTCTCTATCAGTTGCTGGTCTTGATTATGCACTTGCATGTGTTCTCCTCCTAAATCACACAGAGTGGGTTCTTACCCAGATTGACATCATGAAGAAAATTATACATGTGTTTGTGAAGAGCAAACTCTAATAACAGGACCTTCCATTCATGTTGCTTGCATTGCTCTGTTGTGTGAATATTTAGCTTCACAATTCCTTCTACAAGAGGGAGGCTGCGCACACCAGGGGCACATTCAATGTGTATTATGCTGCTGCAAGGATAGACATGAGGCTGCTGTGTACCTTCTCCTGTGCACTAAGTCTCTTCTGTCTGTGCTCGCATAATTGTCCTGAGCCCACTGAAGTGTATTGCTGTTGTCTCAGTCCAGGGGCAGCTGGTTCATTTCCTGACAGCATTTCTTATCTCTAATCACATTGCTCAATTGCTCTGGGGGAGTTTTATTTCTATGCAGTACTGCACAAAAGTGCTTAGGAGCTGGCTGTACCTGAGCTCCTGAACCTTTTTTGGGTTGCAAAACACAGCACTGACAGATGTGGGATAGACACCAGCATGGGATTGTGTGCCACCAGTCTGAAAGTGGCAAGGTCAATCCTCAGTCTGCACCAATAAATCCAGCTGTGCCTCAGTTAATTCTGTGCACAGTTCCTCGGCTTTCTCTCCTCTGTACTCTTGCATGTTCCCTAATACCCGTATTTTCCAGCCATTAATCCTTTTCTAGGCTCTTAGCTATTTCCTAAAAAGGAGAGAGATTTGTGCTGCTAACACTAAAGATGGGGTTTGTTTGATGGATTTTTCATTTTGTGGGTGTTTTTTCCTTCCAGAGCTGCTGAGTAGGTGTGCGATAAGCCAAGCAGTTTTACCAGCATGAAAACTAAATGATTTTCTACTATGTTACTGTGAATTGTCCCAGAAGCAAAACCCAAAAAACAATTATGGACCTGCACACACTTGGGAATGCTATGAAATACTCAGTGCCTTAACTGAAATGTGTCACCAGTAGTTGAGCAACTGTCCTCTGCTAACCTACTGTAGTCTAAAGAACCTCTCATATCTGCAGACATAAGCTTGGCTGTTCCCAGGTACATAGCAGCAATTGTGGTAAATACTCAAAATTGGGAATAGTTTGGCAAAGTAACTATGAAACACAGCATGGAAAAAAACCAGGCTATTCCAAACCACATAGCTTAATAGGTTTGAGGAGAAACCTGGTTTGAATAATTTTCTTTTTTTTTTTTTTTTTTTTAAACTCTAGATTGATCTGCAGACATTCCTTACTCTTACTGATCAAGATTTGAAAGAGTTGGGAATTACCACTTTTGGTGCCAGGAGGAAAATGCTGCTTGCAATCTCAGGTAAGTAACACAGATTGTCACTTGTTGGTTTTAAGTATTGTTTGTGTTCTCACTTGAGTCGTGGGTTTGTAGTTGACAAAGGTGACAACTGGTGTCCCTCAAGGGCCTCTATTGGGACCAGTGCTGTTCAATATCTTCAATGATATTGACAACCAGATGAAGGCATCCTCAGCAAGTTTACAGATGATATCAAGATGAGTGGTGCGGTTGATAAGTCTGAAGGAGATGGGATGGGTGCCATCCAGAGACACCTGGAGAGGTGAGCTTAGGAGAATCTCATCAGGCTCAATAAAGCCATTTGTAAGGTCCTGCACCTAGGTTGGCACAATCTTTGGTATCAGTACAGGCTGGGGGATGATGAAATTGAGAGTAGCCCTGCAGAAAGAACTTGGGGGTGCTGGTGGATGAGAAGCTGGCCGTGAGCACTTGCAGCAGAAGGCCAGTGGCATTCTGGGCTGCACCAAAAGAAGCATGGCTAGCAGGTTGAGAGAGGTGATTCTGCCACTTTACTCTGAGACCTCATGTGGAGTACTGTGTCCAGCTATGGGGCCCCCAGCACAAGAGGGACATGGACCTGATGGAGCAGGTCCAAAGAAGGGCAATGAAAATGATCAGAGGCCTGGAACACCTCTCCTGTGGCAACAGGCTGAGGGAACTGGGGTTGTTCAGCCTGGAGAAGAGAAGGCTCTGAGGAGAACTAACAGCAGCCTTCCAGTACCTGAAAGGGACCTACAAGAAGACTGCAGAGGGACTGTTTACACAGGCCTTTAGTGATAGGATGAGAAACAGGTTCTGCAGAGTCTGCATGCAGTGGTGCTTGTCAAACTCTTGCTGCTCTGTCCCCCTCTTTATTGATCAGCAGAGCAATCATCCTACTGAAGACAACTGCCTGATTTGGTAGGAATTTGGGTTTGGTTTGCTTTTCTTTGTTTAGTGTTTTTTTGGGGTTTGTTTTCCCCCACGACCAGTTGTTTCTGACAAATGTATAGATTTGAAAAGAAACATGACTCTTATTTGGAATTTTTCCAACCAGCGGTAATTAATGTATGCAGAAAGATGAAAGCCAAATGTAATGTCTTCCACGGTGTTGTAGTATATGGTGCCTACTTAGGTTTGGTTTTTTTTCTAGCTGTAATAAATATCATGAGATGTCAGATTATGTAGGAGTGCCTTGTTGTCATTGTCTAGGACATCAATTTGTATCATCACAGGAAGAATTTTTTCAGATGCTGCATTCTAGCACTCAGTCTTTTTTCCCCAGTTGCATCCTTCTACAGATGCCATTAGTAAATGTCTCTTTATGAATTTAAAATTGCAGCATAAAGAGGATAAAGCTGCAATGTACTTGATTCAACAGCAGTCATGAAATCTTTGTAATCTTTCAGCAATTTATGGCTATCATGGAGTTTGTTTGCAAGAACAGAAACGTGGGGAACAGAAAAACATTTTGGATGGCCAATCAGTAATACAAGCTTAGGGTGAAGGCTTGAATGAGGGGAGAGCATCTCTTTTTTTCTGAAAGTTCATACTGAAATATTGCTGCAATGTTGTCTTTAAGGAGCTCTGCATCAGGAAATGATCAAAATCCTAATAAGCTTTTCTGTCATCTCAGTTTGCACTCTGTGGGTTTTCTGCAGCCATGTATTGTCTACCTTGAAGTGTTTCAGCTGTATCAATTTGATCTAAGTCAATGTTGCAAAATATTACCTGCTCCATAACATACCAGTGCCAAATGACAACTGCACCAAATAGATGCTTGCATCCCGGGAGGTTCTTGCAATGCATTGATGTAATTTCTTTCTCCATCTACCCTGCCCTGGTGAGGCTGCATCTGGAATATTGTGTCCAGTTCTGGGCCCCTCATCTCAAGAAGAACCTCAGGGAACTGCTTGAAAGAGTCCAGTGCAGAGCCACAAAGATGCTGAAGGGAGAGGAACATCGCCCTTATGAGGAGAGACTGAGGGAGCTGGGGCTTTTTAGCTTGGAGGAGACAGAGGGGTGACCTCATTCATGTTTATAGAGGATGTGAAGTCATAATGTCCAGTGACAGGACAGGGGACAATGGGTGCAAGCTGGAGCATAGGAGGTTCCACATTGTGGTGGTTTGAGCCTTAACTGGGATTTAAGAGCTCAGATAGGGGGGGAGCAAGGCTGAGAATCCCTCCCCCATTCCCCCTCCTCTTTCCTGATTGAGAGGAAAAGAAAGGGAAGGAGCAAATCTACCAAGAAATAATTTGGAGTCTGTTTGGAAGTAGAGAGGTAAAAATTTTCTTTAAAAAAAAAAAAAATATATATATATACACATGTGTGTGTAACAGGAAGGGTTCACCAAGGGTAAGGAACAAGGATGGATGGGGAAAAATATGTATACAAAACCAGTCCTTTGAAGAGGCATGGATGTAGCAGGGAGGAGGACAACCAGGCCTGACCATGTGGCAGAGAAGCAGGAAGCTAGCAGCAGTCCTCTTGTCCAGGCAAGGCAGAAGTAAAAGCCCCAAATGACTGCAGTGTCTTCCTTTCTATAGGCTTGCTGGACAGGGAGGAGGAGTGGAACAGATTAACTCAGTTCCCCAGGGGGAAAACACTTTCCAGGGAGAGCAAGGCTCTCACAAGTCCTCCCCCGCTGCTTTCAGGATGGGCATAACCTATCACACACGTGAACATAAGGAAAACCTTTTTCACTATGAGGGTGGCAGATGCCTGGAAGGGGCTGCCCAGAGAGTTTGTGGAGTCTTTTTTTCTCTGGAGACATTCAAAACCTGCCTGGAGATGTTTTAGAGTGACCTGCTTTAGGAGGCCCTGCTCTGGCAAGGGGATTGGACTTGGATGATCTTTTTGAGGTCCCTTCCAATCCCTAAATTCTGTGATATTTTGTTTGTTTAAATCGAAGTTTCTACTTTTGGTTTAGATCAAAATACTGTAATTAATTTTCTGCTGAGAGATGTTTTGTGTGACCTTTCTAGAACTGAATAAAAACCGAAGGAAGCTCTTCGACCCATCCAACATACGCGCCTCATTCCTGGAAGGTGGAGCTAGTGGAAGACTGCCGCGTCAGTATCATTCGGACATTGCTAGTGTCAGCGGTCGCTGGTAGCAGTAAGTTGTGACTCTGTCAACTGTGAAGATGGACATGGCAATCCTGTGGACAGCCTTCACTGCACACCACCCTCTGCACTTTGGGAGTTTGGGCATCAAGGACCAAAGAGTTTTTTCTGCACAATTTTGTGCCAAAAAAGCAAGAGAATACACATGTTGTCTGTCTTTGAAAACACCAAATATGGGTTACGTTTTGCTCATGTAGGTTGGACAGAATTTGCAATAACAATAATATAGGGTTCTTTGTTTAGTATTTTATTACCTATAACTATAATGTATGCACTGAATTTTTACTTTGAATGAAGGAGGAATGAAGAGCTGGGATGCCAAAGAGCATAGGTTTTGGTTTTATCAAGATGGATTTTTCTGGTACTGCTTAAAATAATTATTGAGGTCTTTCTGCACTTTACATGTTCTGACTTCTTGTCCTGTGGAAATTTTTCTCTTTCATTTCCATATCAATTTTTATATTGGCACTAATCAAATTTTTCTTCAGGTGTTCCTGCCTGAAGTCACATCTCCCTATAATGGTACTAGAAACTGGTTCTTATGCAGATGGTTTTTCCCTCTCTGTCTCCCTGGTAGTTATCTGAAGAGACTGTTCCAAAATCAAGCCACTTGGTAGTGGACCAGTCCTGTTATGCTCTTCTGAAGCAGTCTAATGCTGCTTGCAGTAATACTCTCTCACTGTAACAGATGCAATGAAAGACCAAAATGGACCTTGCAATATTAACCCTTTGCATTTGCCATATTTAACTGCTGCCTGTTATGCTAAAACTGTTTTTAATGGTCGTCTCAAAGCAAAGGGCTATTTTTAGTACCCTGCCACTAAAGGACACTTATTTATATCAGACTTCTATTTTTAGATTCTATACACCTACAATACATAACAGATTAAACTGATCTACTACAGCTTTATGGTAGAGAATGAAAGGCATTCATCAAACTGGAGCTCTGGGCTGTCAGTTTGATTAAACAGGTGACTCGTTAATTTGACAAGACAGCACTGTTGCCATTTAATAAATGACACACATTACTTACATGACTATGCATGCAGCAATTAAGCGACCTACATAAAATAGGTGTCATAGCATCTGTTTTGTTCAATCTAGGTTTGTATTTGTCAGCTGCAGAAGTGTTTAAAACTCTGGAGATGAACTATTTCTAAAAGAAGTTCAGCAGAAAGAGTCCATGTTGTAAGTGGCTGGAGCTAACTATTGTGTTTGTATACTGTGAAAGTCCAAATAATTTGGCAATATTATTCCTCTGTCTTTACAGATGTCTTGTTGTGGGTTTATGAAGGGTTGTGATATAATGAAGGAATTCATAAAGTGCCTCTTTCTGCAATGCAATATGAAGTTTCCAAGCATTAATTTGATGAAAAGCATTCCCATGAGAAATGTTGTGAATTACCTCTACTGTAATGTATTATTTATGTTCAGTATACAAGCCTTTTGAGATGGACATAAACCACTGTCAAGTGCTCTTACCAGAAGGCATTAGAATAACATTTACAGTAGTTGGTTTTTATGCAAAAATGGGTGAGAAATAGTTTTGACACTTTCCAGGGATAATTTTTCTTTAAAGGTGAGAATACAAATTTGCACACACACAGGGGTTTTAGAGGAACTCTTACTTGGGGGTATAGATGATCAAGCAATAACACAAAGCCTTGTTGCAGTAAGCAAACAACACCTGCTCAGTACTCATTTCAGCCATATCTACTTAATGGTGTATAGCTGGGAGACTTCCTCTGTAGATGAAACAGCAGTTAGCTTCCTCTGCTACAGATCTGAGTGGATAAAACTGCATCTGGTACACAAGGAATTGCTCACATCAGATTTACTGTACTCGAATGGCAAAAGCCAATATGCACATATTGATGAGACATTTGTCTGTGTTACACGGGCAAGAGCAACTTCATGGAAACCCTCATCTAAACCACAACTTCTGATTCTCAAACTTTTGACACTTGTGCTTACTTCTAAGCATGTAGATAGTTCCATTCACGTGGACTACTTACATGCTTACAGATAAGCTGTCATTTAAGTGTTTGCATTTGCAAGACCAGGGATTGCAAATTAAATTGTGGTCAGTCATGTTTGTCATTAAAAATATTGTTTAAAATCAATATTCACCAACTGCACTTTTCATGCAGAATATTCTGTAACCCCTTCTTGCTTGTTTTGCCTGAACTTACAAGCATCAACCAACCTCTGCACTCATAGATTTTAAATCTTTCCTAAGTGCATGTGTACCTAGGCAGCATTATATACTCAGAAACTGGTTTTATTACAGTATTAAGTTGATGTGGTCTTTTGTTGAGCAGTACTTATATCATCTACACCAAAGTGAAGAATTTCCCATTAACAACGAGCTTTTTTGATGGGGTTTCACACACACAAAAAAAAACACCACACTGGAAGAAAAAAATTTCTCACTTATTTTGATTCTACAAAGGGAATATGACAGTACATGGTACCGTATTGTTAGTGTTGTATTATGCACAAATATTTGACTTGCTACATAAAAATGTTAGTTTTAAATCTGTGCCTTAATAGTGACCAGTTATCTGTAAATATAGAGCAGATACAGATTGTATTTTTGTTGGTTGTGTCCTTTTAGTGATTTTTTTTTTTTAATAAAAGATGAAATTAAAACATTTAAAAATGGAAATTTACAAAGCTAATCAGTGTTGCATAAAATAAATTTATATAACTCCCTTGTATTCTGACTGGTTAATGAAGGCTTTTTTAAATATACATCCAGTTCCAGGGATGCTTGCTTGTTAATAAAACATAAAAAAGCAGTGTTTGTCATAATGGCAACATGTTTCTTTCACATGCTAGTGCTCCATGTATTTGACTATTCTTTTTATACCACATGGTGGGGTTTTTTTGTCCAGCTTTTAAATGAGAATGCTTTTCAGAGATACCTCTCCTTAAAGGTCAATACAAAAGCAGCTAAACCATCTCAGGTTCAATTCATAGCAGGTTTTAATGGTTTAGCTTGCATGGGGGTTACTCTCCCTTTTCTTTCTTCCCGCCCCCCCCCCCCCCCCCCCCCCCCCCCTTTGGTCTTCTCATTTTAATGGGTTTTTATGTTTTGGTTTGCCTGTGCAACATACAGGGGTACAAGTTCAGTATTGCCTTATTCTGTGCATTCAAGCATTTCAGTATTCCAGCCCAATGTGTTTGTGTTCTTCAGGTTCTATGCACACAGCTCTCCACTTAAACTGCAATATTCCTGGCTCGCTGATCCTTGGTGTTTTTCTGAATAATTACTGAGATCTGCAGATGTAGAAAGAAGCCTAGAAACGGTACAGATGAACAAAAATTCTCCTGTTGAAGACAACTGAAGGGTATGGTGCTGAGTATCCACTCTCAAGGTGTTGGCATACACTAAACAAATTGCACATGCAGATGGACTTGGAAATGGCACAGTGATTCTGATGCTTGAACAGTAGTGGACTACAGAGGTCTGGAACAAAATAGTTTCCTTTGTGGACCACTTATTTGGGAATGTTGCTTCCAGTGCACCATCACATGGCTTCACTCAGCAGAATGGTAAAGATGGTGTGGGAAAGAGAAGGAACAGAACCGTGAAGGAGCATCAGAGCTAGATTGCTACTGTCCTGCAGTGCAAGCGGTGTTACCAGCTGACGTGGCACAGCACAACCAGGACCGGTCCCTGAACAAAGAGGCTTCACTGCCCAGGAGCTCATCATCTCTCTCTGCTACCAGTCAGAAAAGCAAAGCTGGCTATTTCCACTTGGAAGAGGAAGAGGTCTACTAAAAAAATGTTGCCAGTACTGGAGAGAAAAGAGATGGATCCTCCAAGCCATGTAAAGATTAAAACTGGAACATCTGTCTTTGCTGTTTGACCCCACTCCAATCTAACACTTGGTGAACACTTCTTTTTCCAAAGCCCTTGAAAACGTGATGCTAAAGGTATACTAAGTACTGTTAGAGAGTGGTCAAGAAAGGTGAAGTGAGCGAGGATATTCAGAAATTTGCTTGCTTCACAGTACAAGCACAAATAAGTAGTCGATTCTAGACAAGTCTGGACACTGCTGGAGCTGCCCTTTATCCTTGAAGAACCTTGAAGGTTTGGCTTTTGTTTAGAGTTTCTGTGAACTTCATGAGGATTTGAGAAGATGGAAAGATCAAATGGACTTCTAAAAGCTTTTGCAATATGCACAAGTTATGCCTGCAATATTCTTGACAGCTGAAAGTACATGCAGGCACCTAGCAAGAGTGTTTGCAGAATGCTTAGTATTCCAAGAAATTGAAAGAGGCATTTTGCAAATGAAGGTTTGTCATTGTATTAAGGAAAGTGGGGAGTTTATCTTTGTTTTCCTGTGCTGCAGACATAAGGAGTTTTTTATAGTGCTGTTAGTTTTAATATTGTACATAACTTCAGGAATCAGGAACATACCTGCTATAACCCAAAATAAAGTAGTAGTCATAGAACCATTCAGGCTCAAAAGGACCTCTAAGAGCATCAGCTCCAATCATTAACCCTTCTCTACTACATTCACCACTGAACCATATCACTGAATGCCACAGTTAAGTGACCTTTAAACATATCTAGGGATGGTGACTCAACCACTTCCCCAGGCAGCCTGTTCCAATGCTTGACCACTCTTCCATGGACAAAATGTTTCCTTATGTCTAGCTGAAACCTAGGGGACAATCACTTCCCTATACCTCCTGGTCACAGTATTGCTGATACAGGCCCTGATGCCATTGTCTTGCTTTACCACCTGGGCACACTGCTGGCTCATATTCAACCACTTGTCAATTGGACCTCCCAGGTCCTTTTTGCTGGACAGCTTTCCAGCCCCACTTCCCAAGCCTGTAGTGTTGCATGGGGTTGTAGTGGACCAAGTGCAGGACTCAGCACTTGGCTTTATTGGAGCATATCCCCTTGACCTCAACCCATTGATCCAATGTGTCTGAGTCAGTTTGTAGGGCCTCCCTACCTTCAAGCAGATCAACAATCCCACCTAACTTGGTGTCATAAGGAAAATTACTGATGCTGCATTTTATCAATGACTTTGGTGAAGAGTTAAAGGTGTTAAATACAAGTGGACCTAATATTCAGCCTTGAGGAACACCACTTGTGACTGTCTGCTGGCTGGATTTAACTCCATTGGCCACCCCTCTTTTGACCTATCCAGCAGAGCATGTGCTTATCTAAGTTTTTTCATGAGAATTCCATGGAAGATGGTGTCAAAGTCTTTATGGAAGGCCAGGTAGTAGGAGGAGCAAATGGTTAAATAAGATTTTTTTTTTCCCCCCCTCTCTCACTTTGAAGAAATTATGCTAGTAAAAAAAGGCCAGCCTGTGATGTTACCCAGACACTTACTGTTAGAAAGTTTACAGCAAAATGACAATAAGGAAAAGCAAAAATAATCAATGCAATTTCTCGTCAGAAAGCAAGTTTTCAGCCTTGAAGGAAAAAAAGTCATTGTAAACATTCAAGTTTGTTTGTTTTGTTTTTTAAATTAGTCCAGAAAATACTTTCTGAAATGCTTTTAATTGCATTTAAATATACTCAGGGTATCTCTTTTAAGTTATTCCCAGTATTCTTTAGAATATCTTGAGCTATGATTGCAGGAAGTTTTGACATTGAATTGAATCAGAGTAAATACAAATTGGTGGGAAATGAAGCTACTTAGTTATGAAGCTGCAGCACTTTATGCACTACTTACAGCATCATGTAGTATTCCATTTCTCCACTCTTCTAAGGAGTTAGATTTGGGTAAAGTTTGCCCTCAGAAATGCAGAATGGTTCCAGATGTTTGATGAAAACGTGAAGAAAGATGAATACATTGTGATGGAAATTATCTAGTTTGTGCCAAAATTGTGTTGCAACTTCATGAAAATCAACAGATGGGAAAAAGCAAAACATAATACGAGAAAAAAGAACCAATTATATAATGAAATAAAAACTTGTTACTTCTAACAATGGGTGATGAATGCTTTAAGAAATAATCTTGCCACTGATGTAGTAACCCTAGGACCACGTATTGATACGGACGTTCTTACACTCTTCTGCTATGACAAGCATCACAGTGTGTCATCTGTAAAGGATAGAAGATTTGAAGAGGCCTGAGATGCACATAAAATTTCTTATGGTTCCCAAAATTGAAATCATCCATGGAAAATGCAATCTCATGCTGTATATGAACTACACAGAAGAGATTTCCCAAAGATTTAAGGGTTTTGGCAGGGCAAGGATAACAGTAGACAGTAAATCCTGTTATATGTTATATATGTGTGTGCTAAGGTAAGGGGAAGGTGGACACCAAGAATGCATCCATTTTATTGCAAAAGAAAAGTCAAGTTCAGATACAGCAAAATGTTCATAACCTTTTCTTCTAGCAGGAGTCTTTCCACCATGAAGCAGAATGGATTTTGGTTTTTCAAGAGACATGGACCTGATGCAGCAGGTCCAGAGGAGGGCCGTGAAAATGATCAGGGGCCTGGAACACCTCTCCTACAAGGACAGGCTGATGGAGCTGGGGTTGTTCAGCCTGGAGAAGAAAAGACTCCAGGGAGACCTAATAGCAACCTTCCAGGTCTACAGGAAGGGTGGAGAAAGACTGTTTACAAAGGCCTGTAGTGATAGGAGGAGGGACAATGAAACTAGGGGAGACTAGGTTTAGACTGGACATGAGGAAGAAGCTCTTTCCTGTGAGGGTGCTGGAACACTGGAACAGGTTGCCCAGAGAGGTAGTTGAGCCTCCATCCATAGAGATATTTGAGGTCAGGCTCAAAAAGTCTCTTGTCTGCAGGGGGGTTGGTGTAGATGACCCTTTACAGGTCCCTTCCAAACCATTCTTTGATTCTGTTTTCTTGCCAAAGCTCACCACAGTGTGAAGGAGCCATTGCGTGGTACTGAAAAGATCCTTACTATGGAATACAGCCTTAGGCGCTTGACAATGGCAGCTCAATACTAAACATTATTTGGATTTTTTGGGGGGTTTGCTGGGTTTTGTTGTTGTTGTTTTGTTTTGGTACTGAAAGATACTTTTTATTTGTTCTAGCATCCAGAAGTCAGTGCAAACAAAACTAACATGGTGGCTGAGGTGAAGCTGCTGACAGATTTGAATCGTGCTTTAAAACTGGAAGACAACTAGCTAACCTCTACAGGTCAGGAGATGTTTTTGTGCAGCTATATTAAGATTGTTGTTCTGGTAGTCTTTCTCTTTGCATCAAATGATGATAATAAGCCAGTAAGCTGGAATGCTGAAGTTATCTGTCACATAGGAAGACTCCTCCTGAGCATGCTTCCAGCCCTGGTTTATCATCCATCTTCACTGAAAATGCTTGCAGATGCTGCATTGTTGACACAGTGCATTCTTTCCGTTATGCTTTGGGACTCCCAAGTGTTAAAAAAAGCTGATTTTAAAATGAGGTTCCATGAGCTTTTTGCTTGCACAAGCACAGTGTTCACTCCTTTTCCTAGGAGTGAATAATGTGGAGCATGTCCAGAACCACTAGTGTGGATGAGAGTTTTGAAGGCTTTTTCAGAAGGGATTTAAAAGTCATGACCGAAGACTGGAAATAACACTTCTGGCACTCCTGCCTTTCTTGGCTCCTGGTGGTGTCTGCTCACCTCTCCTAGATCTTGGCTGTCCCATATTTGGCTCTAGTTTCTCCACTTTTTTTCTAGTGAGCAGTCAAGTTACAAGAAAGTACTCTTGGGAAGTTTTGAAGCATTCTGAATTTTCAAGCAGTCTTGTCTTTGCTTTGCTTTTATGTTGAAGTTAAACTATGGCAGTGTAGGCACAGATGCTAAATAGGCATTGGCTAGTGTAAGGAATAACAGTTTGTAAGCAAAACATAAACTCAGTATTTTCAGTCCTTTTACTTACTATTATGTGATGAATTTGTAAGGTTCAGAATGTTTTACATCTGGTTCTGTTTGCTAAATCCTTTTTGAGAGTTCAGGGTTATTTTATCTGTGATAAAACAAGCATTAAACCAAGAACTGTATGAAAATGTGTTGTATTTTCAATGCTACATTAGAGACTTTGTACTGGAGAAGCTTTGGATCCTTCATCTATCTTGCATTTAAGTGATATTTTATAGACATGTCAGAATTTGTGGGTATACATAAAAAGGAGAATGTTATGATAAAGAAAACTGAGACCCTGTCCCTTCCCTCTCTCTTCCCCAAACCAGATAGCAGTGTTTTGTCTTATAGCATTTTCGGTATCTAATTGAGACTTTCCAAGCTCATAAAATTTGGAAGGAGACAGGTAAGTTATTTGTGGTTCCTAAATGCAGATTATTTCTGATAAACATTATGGGGTGTATTGGTGTGCTTGTGGAAATATCAAGATGATTTTGAAAGCTTTCTTGCTTGACCTCTAACTCTTCACCAGGTCAGCTTTTAATTTTGCTTGAATCTAGTGAAATTGCCCTGTTTCAAGCACATTAATAAAAATCTGTGGTAGAGCAGTACTTCCTTCCTCCCTTCCTACACTATTTGAAAACAAATTCTCCAGACGTTTGGACCTGCTAGTATGTTGTAAGAAATGTCTAGTTGCTACAGGTGTTTGGATGGGCAGTTTCCTTTCTGAGTAAAAAGTCTAATCTTACCTTAAGGAAGAGTCTATTTAGAGTCTCTTCTTTCTTAATATATGTCATATAAATTAAATTAACTCAGACTTCATATTTCCACAGGGAGGTACCTAGGTTGCAATTCAGTCAATCTTTGTCTCTGTGATTTAGCTAGATGGAGTTCCAGAGACATTTTACTGAAGGGTTTTGGATCTCTGTAACCTATTCTTCATCCTTTTCTGTGTGCTGCTGTTTAGTTCTTCAACATCCTTCCTGAAATGTGAGCACCAGACATGGATGCATTATTACTGCAGCAGCATGGGTAGTACCTAATACAGTGGCAATGCTCTAGTTTGATAGTGGCACAGGGATACCTGATCCCAGATTTGGATGGTTAGCTATGTAGTTGGCTGTTACCACTGCTGTGTGCCAATGCAGTCCTGCCTGTTTCCCCTGCTATCCCATGGAAGCTGGTGCAGGGGCCAGCTACTTGGAGCAATGCCTGGGGAACAGGCACTGGGGGCTGTAGAGCACCTGCCTGTGCCAACAGAGGTGAAAACAGAAGCTGTCCTCTCTTAAAATCACATAGAAGAAACAAGTTGACTATAAAGCTGCCTGTGGTACAGCTCTGACTATGCAACATGATCCCTGTCTTTGCTGTCTGATGTATGCATGATAAGGTTCTTTGTAGCGAAGGCTTAGGTCTTCTGTGTCTAGAGGTGATGTGTTGGGTCATACTAACAGCCATCAGTACTTGGCTGTGTGGATGAGTATTAATGCCTGTATTTAGATGTGCAGAGGGGCTGCTTTAGTCTTCAGATGTTTGTTTTCCCTTGTTTAAAAATGCTTCTTTATAGCCAGGCATGTTTTGAATTGCATATCTAGCCTCATGCAGGGCTTGTGGATCAAATCGGGGTGTTAAATCAAACAGTAGCACCCAGAGGAGGGTCCCCCCGCTGCTGTAAACTCAGTGTCTAACTCTGGGTGCTGCAAGGGCAGAGGGAGTGTGGTTCTGTGTATGATACAATGTGGATTTAAATTGCATTCCAGAGTGGGAAGTTCTGTGACGAATTTAGGGCTTGGCTTTGGGAGAGAATCATCTGTTCTTCACACAGGTCAAAAGTCATCCAAATCACAGGATGAAAAATACTTTTGTAAGAAATAGGTCTGGAGTAGATTATTAAATCTATTTGGTGATTTAATATCCACACAAATCTGACCTTGCATCTTTATTCCTTAATCTGTGCTGATTTATTTTCTTTGTGTGAACACAAGAGCAATCAAAAAGCAGTTATGACTCCAATTAACAACACTTTTGAGCATCTGATAAAGGAGTTGCTTTCCATTTAGAGTCACCGATATTCTTGTGAGGCGAAGAAGTAAAGGCAATAGCAGATGGCAAAAATTTCCAGCAATAGGCCCTGTGACATCTAAGCGGAGGTTTCCCAACACCCCTGCTGCTGCAGCAGATGGAAAGGTTGTCAAATATGGAGGCTGCTACTTGAATAGCACTTAGTGCTTTGACAGACGGCCTTTGCTCCATGAGCCTGGCTTGACACAGCTGAGCACACCACAGCAACCATGGCTCAGGCAAGAGTGACAAACAGAATGAAATACAATAAGGATAAGTGTAGAGTTGTGCATCTGGGAAAGAACAGCCTCATGGACCAGTGTAGCTTGGGGGCTGATCTGTTGGAGAGCAGCGTAGGGGAAAGGGACCTGGGGGTCCTGGTGAACAACAGGATGACCATGAGCCAGCGATATGCCCTTGTGGCCAAGAAGGCTGATGGCATTCTGGGGTGGATTAGAAAGGGTGTGGTTAGTAGGTCAAGAGAGGCTCTCCTGCCCCTCTACTCTGCCCTGGTCAGCCCACATCTAGAATATTGTGTCCATTTCTGGGCCTCTCGGTTCAAGAAGGACCACAGGAAACTGCTTTTAAAGAGTCCAGCACAGAGCCACAAAGATGCTGAAAAGAGTGGAACATCTCCTTTATGAGGAGAGACTGAGGGAGCCAGGGCCCTTTAGCTTGGAGGAGACTGAGAGGTGACCTCATTCACGTTTGTGAAGATGTGAAGGGCAAATGTCAGGAGGACAGAGCAAGGCTCTTGTCAGTGATGTGCAATGATAGGACAAGGGGCAGTGGGTGCAAGCTGAAGCATAGGAGGTTCCATGTGAACATAAGGAAAAACTTTTTCCCTGTGAGGGTGACAGAGCCCTGGAACAGGCTGCCCAAAGAGGTTGTGGAGTCTCCTTTGGAGACATTCAGAACCCTCCTGGATGTGTTCCTATGTGGCCTACTCTAGGTGATCCTACTCTGGCAAGGGGTTTGGACTGGATAATCTTTTGAGGTCCCTTCCAACCCCTGACAAAGAGGAGCATAAGGACAGCTGCAGCTCAAATTTAGAAGAAAAAAAAAGCAAGCTCCCTGTGAGTGTCATTGATTAATCACTAAAGAGAAGTACTACTTTTGCTTTGCATGTGAATCCACAGTGGGTTAAAATTGCACTCAGTGGGTTGTTAGCATAATGCATTTAGCTCTAACTGAAGCTTTGTTTGAGGACAGTGACCTGAGAATTGTATTTTAAAATCTGCTGCTGAGCTTTGAGGTGCCCAGAGGCAATGTCTGGACTCATCAGGATTGTGAAGCAGCTGCATTTCATGAGAGTCTGGAAAGTCACTGGGGAAGAGCCTCACAAAGCAACATCATTCTGGCTGAAATTATAAACTTCATTAGCTCAGTGTAGCTGCACATGCTCTAAAGAGTTTTAAAACATGCTTTTAGAAGATTACATCAAAGCATTCTGTGTTTGCAGGCCTTGTAACTAGTGAAGTCTGGGAAGATCACCCTCTGCTTGTTAAACTTCCTTCCATCCTCTGAAGTCTGTAGCCAACATTGCTGAAGTGCTTTGGCTATTGCTCTCTTACTTTTTAAACAAAGACACAGAGAAGTTAATCATTTTTGTAGTTCACCTCTTTCAATACCAAATACCTCTGTAATTTAGATGGTTCCCAGAATTGCAATAATTTCTGCTTCATCTTTTTTTTTTTCACTTGAGCATATGATTTATAAATCCCTGGATCCTAATGTCCCTTTCAACCCATAATATTCTATGATTCTGTGATTTATGTAACTTCAGGAAGGCAGGTGGGAGATTTGGAGTTAGGGAGCAAATGGCTCTAGTTTTGTTTCTATGAATGTTGTATTCTAAATAATTTCAGCTTTAGAGAGGCTCCTGTTGAGAAGTCACAGGGAGTTTGTGATGATGGCTTTCTTCAGAGTATGTTTATCCCTGCTCTTCAGTGGTTAATACTGAATCACATGTAGTGCTGGAGATGGGAGATTCAGTGCATCTCTTGTTTGCACAAAACCTTAAGGTAGATGAAGTGTTTTGGCAAAAGCAGATTGCAGGAGTTAAGGTAAGCATGTGTGGGCTTTTGCTGTCTCCCTCCCTCCCTCCCCCCCCCCCCCTTTTTTTTTTCCTTTTTTTGTTTTGTTTCCTCCTTTTTCAAACCACAGAAAAGTGGGGTTTGCATACATCTGTCACCATGGGGTTTTAATGCAGGTTTCTGTATGCTTCTTTTTAGAGATCCTGAAGTCACAGAGAGAGGAAGATCTCCCTAGCAATAAATAAGAAACATATTTGTACTCCTTACATGATGTAAAGAGGAGAGGTAAAACTTCTGATTGAAGTCTGCTGCACAAATACTTGAGCTGTGTGTACTAAAAAAAACCAACTCTGTAAAGCCCTGCTTGGTTGAAGCAGACAATGGTGTACCTGGGAGTGGCTGTGCTGGGGTAGGTCAAGATCCAACTGGTCCAGAACTACGCTGCCAAGAGCCACAATATCCCCTGGGATTTCCTCTTGGGCTCCAGCAGATTACTCAGAGGCTTCCACACAACAGGATCAGCTTTCCTTTTGATAGTTACGGTGAGAACATAGCAAAAAAAGATCCATGGTTCAATTTTCTTTCTGTTTTTTCCAAGTGTGAGAACACTGAGTGCCTGCCTGGGCAGCCAGACTCTTTTTGGGGTGTCTGCTCCTCTGCCTACATTGCAAGCAGGGGCAAGTTTCCACAAGCTTAGACAAGCTTCTTCAAACTCCTGACTCTCCGGACTTCTTGAGGATTTAGGGGTTTAGAGTTCGTGGGTGGACTGGGTTTCATTGTTGTTGTTTCTTTGTTTTATTTCATGTCTAAAAGTGTTAACCTCATTTCCCAATCTACCTTAATATGTCTGAGTAAAATATGCAGGTGAATGTAGTATGTAGGGGAGAAAATGTTATCCACATGTTCCTGCATTGTTTACGTCTTTGGTGGCCTAGACCATGTTTTCTCCTTGATGATAGAAGTTTGCAACACTCTCCCCGTAAGTGATGCTCTCCTGATCCTAGGGTGTAGTAGAAGGAGGGTGGTTAGTAGATCAAGAGAGGCTCTCCTGCCTCCTTACTCTGCCCTGATCACCTTGCATCTGAACTATTGTGTCCAGTTCTAGGCCCCTGCTTTTAAAGAGTCCAGCACAGAGGCACAAAGATGCTAAAAGGAGAGGAACACCTCTTATGAGAAAAGGCTGAGGGAGCTGGGTGTCTTTAGCCTGAAGAAGAGGAGACTGAGAGGTGACCTCATTCATGTTTGTGAAGATGTGAAGGGCAAATGTCAGGAGGAGAGAGCCAGGTTCTTGTCAGTGATGTGCAATGATAGGACAAGGGGCAGTGGGTGCAAGCTGAAGCATGGAGGTTCCATGTGAACATAAGGAAAAACTTTTTCCCTGTGAGGGTGACAGAGCCCTGGAACAGGCTGCCCAAAGAGGTTGTGGAGTCTCCTTTGGAGACATTCAGAACCCTCCTGGATGTGTTCCTATGTGGCCTACTCTAGGTGATCCTACTCTGGCAAGGGGTTTGGACTGGATAATCTTTTGAGGTCCCTTCCAACCCCTAACATTCTGTTATTCTGTGTGTGATACAATGCTGGGAAAATGACTTGTTTGTTTGTTTGTTTGGGTTGTTTTGTTTTTGAAGAAGAAAAATATTGCTTTTGTTATTAAACTCAGCAAGTTTCCTTTCAAGTTCTCCAAGAAATCCCTAGAGCTTCCCCTTCCCAACCAGCACTGCCCTTGATTTGCTGTTGACCCCTGTGGGATGAAGTCATCAGGAGAAAGTTCTTATTTTCCTGTATCTGTTTTCCTACCCAGCCTTGCTGATTTATTAATTTCACCAGAATAGGCATGTGTTTTAAGTCTGATGACTTGCATTACGTTAGGAGTCCTCCCACAGCACAGACCTTTCTAAACCCTGTTTGTTGACTCACGGGAACAAGATCATTCCTGTTGCTCCATGTTGGCCTTCAGAAGTGGGCTGCCTTTTGTGTGTGGCAGCCACATGCTCCAGGAGATGAAGACAAGTCAGTACCCTTCCTGTTGCAGACTCAAATGAACAACAACATCAAAACAACGGTGCTGTTGCCTGAGAGGGGCCTTTCAATGTTAAAATGAAGAGACATCTCTTCTCTTAAAAAGAAGTGTTTGCAGCCAAGAGGCTCCTGAGAGCCTTGCACACAAGCATTTAGGAGGTGGGTGGTATGTCTGTCTGACAGCTTGCCTGAAAGAATCAGGGCAGGAGTGTTCAACTGAAAAACAAACAGGCGGAGACTTCCTCTTGTCCTAATCCCCATCCAGCAAAAAAGAAGCAGAGTGGGCTAGCGTTTGGTACATCCTTGAAGAATGCAATAATCCCAAACGTGGTGTGAGAGCAATTCACAATCACACACTGGCACTCACTCCCTGTAGTTGTTCCAGCTTCCCTCCTACGTGTGCTCAGTCTCAGGGGTAATGTGAGTCGGGATGCTGGGCAGTTAACTGTAGGAAAATTAACGCTTTAGAGAGTGCTATTTGCTGTTTAACACAACACAGCATGCTGCCACGTATCGCGTGTTTACATGACCCTGCTGGCTGCCTGTTCTGGTGGCTTTTGGTTTTGACTGGGCTTTAGCATTTCTTGGTGTTGAATTTCTTTCTTCTGTTGCCATTGCCAAGGGGAGGATGGGCTGTTCTGGGGAAGGCAGCTCAAGTCCACCCTGACTGCAGGGCTGCTGTGCTGTTGAGGGAACGGTGTCCTGCTGCCCCTGGGTGCTTGTGTGCAACTGGGAGAAATGCTTGCGATCTGGAATCAGCATTTTGAACAGTCCTTGTGAGACCATTGTGGGGAGAAGATGATGAAAGGGAGGTGCAGGGCCATCTGCTGAGGGGTGCACAGGTGGTTCTTTTATTGATTTCTGTGCAAATGAAGGGTTACAAAGTTGTTGCTAATAATGACTAGAAGCCTGCAGGTGTGAAGGCAAAATGTTCTCCTGTTGGAGAGTCCTCTGTTGAGGACCAGGATCCTGGCAGAGTGTAGGGAGGCTTTTCAAAAAGAGCCTGACAAGGCAGAGCTGTGGCATAAACAGATGCCAACTGAGAAGAGGAGGTCTGCACACAAATCTGGCACCCTAGGCTGTCTACAGCTGTATGGTGGTCAGGACCCTGATGCATGGAGGCCAGCTCATCCCTAAAAAACCCTTGGAAGTCATTCTTTTCCCATGATGAAATATATGAAAAGTATTTACTCTGAAAAATAACTCCTTTTTGATGCATGTGACGTGCTGCCTGGAGCTTGGGTAACAGTCATACTGTCTCAGTCCAGTGAGGGGGATTTAGGGAGTGCTATGTAAGTAATTTATGTGAATTCTGTGCCAGCAGTACATGGCTTTGGGATGTGTTGATGCCCAGCAAGGCCAAATACATGGCTACTGTGCTCTGATTCAGCTCTTATGTTTTGAATGAAAGAATGTCTTACATTGGAAGGGACTTTAGAGATCATCCACTTCAAGCTTCCCATCATGGGCAGGTATGCTCTCAACTAGACTTAGCTGCTCAAGGCCTCATCCAGCCTGGCCTTGAACACTCCCAGGGAGGAGGCATCTACAACCTCTCTGGGCAACCTATTACAGAGTCCCACCACCCTTGTACTGAAGAACTTCTTCCTAAGATCCAGTCTAAACCTACTTTCCCTCAGCTTAAAACCATTCCCCCTTGTCCTATAGCTAGACACCCTTATGGAAAGTCCCTCTCCAGCCTTCCTGTAGGATCCCTCCAGGTATTGGAAGGCAGCTCTAAGGTCCCTCTGGAATCTTCTCTTCTCTAGGCTGAACAACCCCAGTTCCCTCAGCCTATCCTCATAACAGAGGTATTCTAGTCCTTGTGGTCCTCCCCTGGATTCACTCCAACAGTTCTGCATCCTTCTTATGATGGGGACACCAGAACTGGAGGCTTGATTTGCCCCATCCCACCAGCCAATAAATGTGTACAGATGCTCGAGCTTTAGTTTTGGTTCACTTCTATCATATGAATAAATGTATGGAATGTGATAAAGAATAGAAAAACGCATGTCCTGTGATACAACTTCCAAAAGAAACTGCAAAAAAATGCACCCCAATTCTTAAGGTGAATTTTTCATGTTGGCTTCGCTCAGATTGTACTCTCCATTGCTTTACCTTTTTTGAAGTCATTTAAATACTCTATTTTCCAGCTCTGTGACGTTTGAAAAATGAAGCTGTAATCTTGTTTGCTCATTTGCAGTTTCTTACATGGCATGGAAGCTCTGCCAGCCTTCCTTCTCTCGGGCACCGATCTCTGTCTTGGTAAAGCATTCAAATTCAGCATTGGAAATGCAGTGGACCAAAGTTTCTCTTGTGGAAAGTTTTTTGGCTGGTTTGGGTGGCTTTTTTGGTTGTGGGTTTTTGTTGCTGTTGTTGTGCCTTTCGCCCCGACACCACCTTCACCTTCAAAGTGATCCTTTTTGTGCAAACTAGGGGAACAGCTGAGAAGTTCTCACCAGCCCAGAAAACTGGTTCATGCTGAGCAGTTGGAATGGTGAGGGCAGCACGTTGTGCTCTGGGGTTATCCTCACAGACCAGAAAGGGAAGCCACAGCTCAGAAAAGAGAAGAGGCTTGTGGCTATGAGAAGTATGCAATATTAGGCTCATCCAGAAACAACTGAGGTAAAGTTTTAGAGGAAAAATTTTGCAAAAGGAGATCACTCTCCTCATACCTGTCACAGACAGGCAGATGCAGGGAGGGGTAGCCAGACAGAGGCAGAGGAGAGGGGGATGTTGATGTTTTGTACTGACACAACAGCAGCATTGTCTGGAGAGCAGCAGAGACTCTGTCACTGTTTCAAAATAAACTGATCACTTTGGACACAGGAGGCAATACAGCAGCTCCTCCAGAAGAGGTTGACCACTGCTGTCAGCAGAGCTGTGCTTTCTTGTCACAGGACAAACAAAGCTTTACCCCATCTTTGGATGAAGGCTATGAAGAGAACTTTTTTTCTGGTATTGGTTTGCTGGCCAGGCAAGAAAGTAGCCTTGGGGGTCTGAGCTACTGTCCATCTGGGACTCTTCAGCCCTTGGAGCCACCTGCCTTTCCAAACAAAAGCATCATGATGGAAGGACAGCATATGACTTCTTGCTCCTATGCTCTAGAATAAAGTTGCTGCAGTTATTTCCACCGTTAAGGAACAAATGGAAAATATCAGCATGGGAAAATTTTTAATTGTTAGGGTGTTAACCTTTCCACACCAATGTAACTGGTCCTAGCATGCGTCGACTCTTGTTAGGGAGCCAAAATGCAGTCTGGGTTCAATTTGAGCTCTAATCCTTTGTTTTATTAGGTACTTTTTTATATCTTAATATTTGACTTAGGTGCCTCTCTAAAGTTCTGTCAGTGAAGTGCAGGCAGCTGAGAGATGCAGGATCTTAAGCATGTTCCCATAAGCTTGGCAGGGCTGGCCCTGCCTTGGGAAAACGCTTTGTTGTGCTTCTCCTCAGCAGTGCTGGTCAGTGAAAGGGTCTCTGGTGGGGCATTGCAGAGAAGATTTAGCAATAATTGACCTTTCTCAAAGCCAGGCTTCTTGATCAGCCAGCCTGCTCCTCTGCTTGTTGCAAAAATGTAAATTTTGCACTCTCTCCCCTGTGCTCAAGCTCTCCTTTCTACTCCTGTTCTGCAGCAGACCAGGACTGGCCAGGGTCTATTGATTTTTAACTTTTTTTTTTTAATTAATTCTCCCCCAGAAGGCTGCAGGCACAGCTTTGCTTGGCATTGATTTCTGACAGTACCATGAAGGGTGTGCCTGTGCTACAGAGCTGCACATCTGTGTCCCCTCAGTCCCAAAGGAGAAAGGAGGAAAGGGCTGATGTGAGATGGGAAGGATAGCACCAATCAAGTGGCTGATAAAAACACACCTGGGTTTATCAGTGGGGCTTTCTTGGCCTCCAACTGCAGAAACTTGGAGTTTTCAGAATCTGAGGAAACCTATACCATTTGTCAACCTGCTCCAAGAAAAATACTCTGCTGCTTTAATAGGGGCTGGCTTTGTTCAACATCTAAATGAAGATAAAGCCTAAGCGAGTTGTTTGGCGTATCATAAACCAAGTTGTTTTGACAACTTTGACAAGAATTTGACCCCAAATTGTTTGGGTCTCACTGGAATGGTATCACTGGGCATGATCCAGCATAAGCCGTGGTGCAGGATCAAGTGCTGAGGGGCACCTCTCAACTCATTGCTGAGAGCAATGGTGGTGGTGTCTGTGAAGCCTCAGAGCAACCCTGAAGTTTGAGTTCTCTTCTTGATTACTTGTGAATTGTGTACCACAGAAAGGTGTTAATCCCACAGATTCTAAAAACACTTACTGTTAACAATGAAAACATCTTGGTCTTTGAGGGAATTATACTGCATTTTAATATATTATGTCAAGGATGGAACACATTCCCATATTATCAGCCAGGACAATTTTATTGCCATTCCTAATAGAACTAAAGGTGCAAAATGTTGTGTTTCACTAGGACTAGATATCGATGCAGGCTAAAGGCTGATGAAATTGAGAGCAGCCCTGCAGAAAAGGAGTCGGGGTGGCGGTGGTTGAGAAGCTGGACATGAGCCAACAGTGTGTGCTTGCAGGCCGGTGGCATTCTAGGCCGCATCAAAGGAAGAGTGGCCAGCAGATCGAGAGAGGTGATCACGCCACTTTGCTGTGGCGAGACCCCACCTGGACTACTGCATCCAGCTCTGGAGCCCTCAGCACCAGAAGGACATCCACCTGATAGAGCAGGTCCAGAGGAGGGTCACGAAAATGACCAGGGGCCTGAAACACCTCTGCTATGAGGACAGGCTGAGGGAGAAGAGAAGGATCCAGGGAGGCCTATTAGCGGCCCTGCCGTACCTGAAGGGGGCCTACAAGAAGGCTGCAGAGGGACTGTTTACAATGGCCAGGAGTGACAGGACAAGGGGCAATGCTTTGAAATGAGAGAAGATCAGATTTAGATTGAATATTAGGAGCAAGTTCTTTCCCATGAGGGTGGTGGAACACTGGAACAGATTGTCCAGGGAGGTAGTTGAGGCTTCATCCCTGGAAGTATTCAAGGTCAGGCTCCAAAAGACTTTGGGCTACCTGGTCTAGTGGAGGATGTCCCTGCTCACTGCCAGAGGATTGGACGAGGTGACCTTTGTGGAGGTCACTTTCAACCCAAACCATTCTATGATTCTATGACTTTGATGTACATTTCTATAACACATTTCCCTTCCTGAGAAGTATTCTGCATAACTGAAATTCATTATTTTGTAAAAAGGGGGAAAAATAACTCTGCAGATTAAAACTGAAACAAGAATGTTGTTCAAAATCCCGTTTCACACACAGAAAGTTTCCTGGTCTGGGTTTTATCCAGTTTCCCCCATATGCTGGAAAGCTTCCATGGACCTGATGCCACATTCCTGTATGCGTTAGGGAGAAACTCTATCGCTAGGATAAGGCACAAGCTATTTATAGATGGCTTAATAGTACTTTTTTCCTCTGTTCTGATGAAAGCACATTAGAGACATGTTTAATGAAAAAAACAGTTTGAACATTTCAAAGTGTTCTGATTTGCATACAGTATTTAAAGCTTTAGAGAAAGAAGTGAGTTAAATCAAGCTGAGCCCACTAAAGTACAATTCCCTCAGTGGAGGAATTTGATGGTCACAGTGGTGACCTGCTACGCTCCCAGTGAAGGGTGCCAGGGAGGCTGTGGCTGTCAGGAGGAGCAGCCTTACTTTCTTCCTCCTCACTAGTGGAGCTTCTGGGGAAAACCCTCCCAGGAGGATGAACTTGTTTTTTGTGATTGTCCCCTCAAGCAGCTGCAGGGATCTGGGAAGTTTTGCAGCCCATTCTTCTTCAACTGAGAAGTGAAAAATCCCCACTATGAGGCATGCATAAAGCAGAAGTGCTGTCCTTTACAGAGAAGCCCTTTCCCTGAAAAACAGAAAACAGCCTGAAGTTTGCTGCAATTTTGGACTCCGAGTATCACACAGCACTGGACTGTTCAGGAGATGGAAGGCTGCAATGGATCAGAGTGGTGGTGTCCAGTCAAAGATTAATCCAGGTGAGAAGTCTTACAGGGGACTGGAAGAGGTTGGGGGAAGGGGAGAGGGTGTTTGCTTTCCTGTGTCAGAGGTGCTGCAAATCTCAGAAAATCTCAGGCTGTGCCAGGGGAGGTTTAGGCTGGAGGTCAGGAGGAAGTTCTACACAGAGAGAGTGATTGGCCATTGGAATGGGCTGCCCGAGGAGGTGGTAGAGTCACCATCACTGGAGGTGTTCAGGAGGAGACTTGATGGGGTGCTTGGTTGCATGGTTTAGTTGATTAGGTGGTGTTGGATGATAGGTTGGACTCGATGATCTTGAAGGTCTCTTCCAACCTGGTTTATTCTATTCTAAATTCCTATTGTGCTGCCCATGTGCTGTGAATCAGGAGTCAAAGGCTTTAGTCAGAAGCACCAAACTCATTATTGAGAGCAGAATTGTGCCGCTTCCTATATTCAGGAAAAAAATCTTTGTGCTAAATATCCCCAAAAGATCAAATGAAGTGTGAGCCAGCACAGCCTTTCTCTTAACCATAGAAACTATTTTTTTAAAAGCTGGAACAAAAATTTGAGTTCATTTCACATGTAGCTGTTTCTGTATTTTGTATTTTCTTTGAGCTAGAAAGTAGTCCCCAAATGATGAAAACAATTTTCTCCCTCCTTCTGTTTCTGCTATGACCACAAAACAGAAGTTTTGCAGCTCTGATAGGAAACTTGTACTGATGGACTCACCAATCCATATCTAGCTCAGGCACTGACTTGGCTTTAGTTCAGTGGTAAACCAGTCTCCAAATGTTTGAGACTGGTGCTAGTGACTGAGTTCATCCATTCATTCTCCAATTTTATGCCTTTTGGGCTGCAGAGTGTTCTTTGAAAGACAGCTGAATATTGGCAACCTGATTGCTGACTGAGAGGTCACTGGCAGCTGCATGAGCTCAAAATCATAAATCCATTTTCCAGAGATATGCATGTACTGGAGAAAGGGTTACACCTTGGATACAGAAATCTGCAAAATCCAGCAGCATTAGCTGCCAACCTTAGGTACATAAATCATTAAAATAAAGCAATGGTAGCTGCCCATTTTCTGAGTTACTTGGCTGTAGTGTCACCCTGTGCACCAGGATGTAATTTGCTCTTGGCTGTCACAGCCAGATCGTCTCTGCTGTCACCATCTTTGAAGACTGACAGAGTACCAGTTAGATTCCCTGTTTCCCAGACACATTAGTGTAGGCAATATCCCACACAAACCTTGCATCATTAGCTCTGCCATCTCAAAGTCTCTCACTCATTTTCTGCAACTCCTTGGTGTCTAGCACTGCCTCTGCTTGAAAACAGAAGCTTCTCCCAGTTTGACTTTCAGTTCCCTTATACTAAGTCCTAACCTTAGTACCTAACATTGCCCTGTTGAAGCTTTGGTAGCTGCTAGGAAGACTATGGTTTACAATTGTTCTTCTCCTCTCTTCTCCTCTCTTCTCCTCTCTTCTCCTCTCTTCTCCTCTCTTCTCCTCTCTTCTCCTCTCTTCTCCTCTCTTCTCCTCTCTTCTCCTCTCTTCTCCTCTCTTCTCCTCTCTTCTCCTCTCTTCTCCTCTCTTCTCCTCTCTTCTCCTCTCTTCTCCTCTCTTCTCCTCTCTTCTCTTCCCTTTTTTCCCCTCTTCCTCTCCCCTCCCGCCTGCTTTTTATCAATTTAACTGCATTCCAGAGCCAGCCAACTTAATTAACAGCTTCCCTCAGGACATCAAACAGCAGTATATCAGATTTCTTACTGAATTAAATTGTCTCCAGTTCATTTCTTTAGCCTTTAACTTTTTCAGTTTCTTAAAAAAAAAATCAATCAAACTTATTTGGCAATATTTTCCTTTAATGAACATATGTTGGTTGATCATCAAGACGTGCGTCACTTTGACCTTGTATTCAATTACCATTTCATGCTCAGTAATGAAGAAGATGCCACTTCATCTGTTGAAAAGCCACTTTTTGTATAAGACATGGGAAATTTTCATTTCAGATTGCAAAACAAACAGTTTCTTCACAGACAGCCCTCTGTTAAGGAGCCTGCTAGGATGGGAAGGTTACCCTCAGATTTCTTACAAATAATGGTTTACTGCTGGAAAAATATTCCGCTCCCTTTTTCCTCTGCATTATTGCTATGCCAGCGGTTTCCTAGATCAGGAAGGCTTCAACTATTTTTTTTTCACCTAACAGTTATAAAAATATCTAAGGGTTTGATTGCATTTCCATTTCTGTCCGTAAAATTCTGCTGCTGAGGTAGAAGGGAGATTTGCTTAGGAGTGTGGTGGAGAGAAGAGAGAAGGGCTGGGGGTAGGGGTCATGTTGATGGCTGCACCATAATTAGTGTCCTCTCTCAGAGGCACTCAGGCTGGGACCAACTGCACAGCCAAGCCTAGTGAAAAGGAAGCACTAGGATGTGGAGTTGAAGTTTCTTGGAAATGAAGCAACTTTTGGAGTAAGCATACACAAGAAAGATGGGCTTCACCAGGCCCAGTTGGTTATAGTTATTCTGGTGGCATTATACATCATCATGGGTTTTTGTTGTGTTTTGTTTTGCCTTTTTTCCAAAATGGAAGAATGGAATTTGTGCATGGAAGACTGCACAAATCAGGGTGATGCATCACAAACAGATGAAATTAAAAAACTTTAATCCAGGAATAAAAAATGATAGAGTATAATAAATTCTGTGAAGGAGTAACAGAGGATATTACAAGAATCAAATGAGTATGCATTTTATATACCAATGCTGGAGGTCTAACCAAAACCCTCCAATACAGTGCATGAAAATAAATGCATGGTTTAAATCAGAATATAAATGTAAAAGATATGTCAAAAGCTTGGTGGGAAAAGTGGAATACTATAAGAAAAAGAAACAAACCATGCAGGCCTGACAGCTTCTACCCTGAGAACCTCTACTTACCAAGCTACCTGTTTTTTCAAGGTGTTGTCAAGAATAAAACAATCTACTTTTTATAGTATCTTTGGATGTGTAGAAAAGTGCTTCAGCACATTCCTAAGCTTTGTAGGAGAAGACTTTTTGTGACTTGTGAGTTTTGTTTGTTATTGCTTTGTTTTTGTTTTAATGGGTTAATAAATGTAAATAGATGAAGCAGAGAAAAAGGAAGAGCAAATGGCCAATCCTGAGGATCGCCACTGAGAGTCCAGAGCCACCACTGCTCAGTGAGAGCACAGCCAGCTGGGAAAACAGGTGACCAGGGAGTGACAAAGTTTGCTGAAGATGTCAAATCATCTGGGATGGTTTAAGCAGCTGTTACTCAGGATTATTCAGGATGGTGGGAATGTGGTTCTTTAAATTCTGTGCAGCTAGATGAGAAAAGGGCAAATGCTTTGTATTGATAGAAACTGAATTTTAAGTTGGATAGCAGTAGGAAACAGCTCCAATGGTGTTAACCAATGGGCTGTAAATTAACTGGGATAAGCTTTAAATGAGCTACTGCCTTTTTAGGAAAGAATTGGTAAAGTTGTTGTGACAAGTCTGAAAATGTCTGAATGGTGCTGCTAATGAATATATTCAATGAAAGTTTCCTCCCTGATGACCAGCAGGGAGGTTTTTCTTTATAAGACCTCTCTTGTTTCAAGTAAAAGGTCCTCCAACTTCTATCATGTTAAGTAAATGAAGTGTATTATCCTTCCCTTTCACTTCCCAGTTAACTCCTCTGGCATTTGGGAGTGTGTGCATGCATTCCTATTTTAAAACATGCTATCATGTTTTGGGTCCAGCCCAACTGCTATTGTAAAGACTTTGATCTGAATTTTCTCAAAAGCTTTCTGTTGGTATTTTCTTTTAATCAGTTTGTAAAAACCTTCACTTCCTCTGCATCAGGGACTGACTTAATTCAGTGGAGCATTGGTTGGGATTTTATACAGTTAATCTGATGGGTAGTTTGCAGATTTGGTGGTATTTGCAGATTTTCCTGAAAGGCCTTTTGTTATATAGGCACTGGTTATCTGTAGTAGATATTCACAGTATCTTCTGTTTGCTTAGGTTTTGCTTTACATCAGTAGGCTTGGATGCAGCTTGAGAATTATATGGGAAGCAGTTATTTAATAAGAACAATAAACTGACTTCAAAGGACTTTAATATCTGAAGGATTAGGTCTTTATGAGAGATTGACTGCATAGGGTTTAAAATGAACTTCTCTTAAATAAGCAGGAAAGAACATTCTGGTATAAAAACCTCTTGAAATCTCCCTTGCGACTTTCGCCACTTATTTAATTAAAAAAAATAATTAGTTTTTACAGTATTATAATGCATGCATTAATAGTTAAATTGCATTTATGTTGCTGACCAGAGCAGAAGCTGTCGCAGAGAGTTTCTTGGCTTCAACTGAGAACTGTATAGGAAAATAATCAAAACATGTCAAATCTTCATCTTCCTTTTCTGGATCATTATACATAGAGTGAAATTCACTACCCCTTCATTTAGGCTCACTTTTGCTAACCAAAACTGCTGGTCAGGTGAAATTTACCTCCTCAAGTTGCTGCTTGTGGGATTTGTGCTCAAAAGCAGCCAGCCAGGTGCCTGAGAAGGGGGGCCCACCTCGGTGCAGAGAGCATGAAGGGGAGTAGGTTGTTTGCTTTATGAAATTTAAGCAGCAAATTGAACTGTAATTTTCATGATTGAACTAGAGAAGTATTCATATTCAAATGTATTTAATACAGGAATATTAGACAACATAGAAGCTTTTCCTTCTTACTGCTGAGACATTCATTTGTTTCTTCCAAATCTGTTTACTCCGTTGACCACAGAGATGCCTTTGCTATTCGGTACTGAGCTCACCCACATTTAAAAACCCCCCCAGAGGGTTTCTTACTGGAGTTGCTTCTCATTAATGCTTTGCTGATACTGTATCAGGAAAATGGAAACAAGTCAGTCATTTATTGTTTCACTTGACAAAGCCACTTAGGATTAATATTATTCTTTGTTTTTTTTCCTGACATGTGTAACAGCTGACCTTTAAAAGAATGGGTTTATTGTTCTGACAAGATACTGAAGTCTATTTTTTAAATGAAAATTTTTTTTCTAAGCTTTACATGAAAAATAATGAGAAAATGAGAAAATACATGGCTACTTATGCCACACCACTGAAATCATAAACAAGAATTTAATTGGAAGAAAGATCTGGGGCTTCTTCTCTGCTCCTCTTTCCTTCCCTCCTCCCCACCCCCTGAAATTCTGGTGCAACTATGAATGCAAGTTGTAAGGAAAATATTCTAGAAACAAGTGTTCCTTGATTGCATTGGAGCTCAATCAAAGCTTCAAATCTAGAACACAACACTATGTGGTAATTCCTAATTACTTAGACCTAAGCAGAAGAGTGGTTGCAACTGTCACAACTATTTTCTTTAACATGTTTTAAAATGTAGTCCATTCCCAGTGTGTATAATTACTTCACACATTGGTTCAGTTGAATTACAGACTGCTTCTCAGAAAGATAAACTCAATACCCTGTAGCAATTTATTTTCCTTTAATTAAGCCATATATTGCCCTATTTCATTATCCTCTAAAAACATCTCAGGAGTATCCTTCATTAAGAGATACCTAATCTGAACTGATATCTACTCTCTCTTTCCCTGTCACTTAGATAGGAAGATTAATGTAATGCCTTGCTTTCAGGTAGGAATCAAGTCATAGGATCTTAAATAGGATCAAGCAGGAGAATTTAAATGTTCATGCCATGCAGTGCACCTTTCTCCACCTGAAATACGTTCAATACTGCTCAGATTGCCTGCTGGTTCTAGAAAACAGTAAGGACACAAAACACTTTTCACCACACATTTGTTGCAGGTGGTGGGTCTGTAACCCCATTGTGAAGACCTCTGTTTTGCCAGGCCCAGAGAGAGATGCGCTTCCCTACACTGAGCTGTGTTTTTCACATTATTCCTCTCTGCTGTGTGCTGCCAGCTCCTGAACTGCAGCTCTTTAAGAAAAAGCAATGGCAGTTTCTGCAAGATGGTGGTTGGCAATAAAGTTGCTCCTTGGTAAAAACAGATGGATGTAAACAGAAATACATCTCCAGCATTAGAGTAAGCATCCTGCCACATCCTCTCAAAGCTTAAAACATAGGAGAAAAATGCCTTAGAAGAAATATAAAATTGTGTGTAACAAGTCCCACCCTCCTCACACTGCTCATGAAGGCAGTGACAGCTCTATTTCCCTCCCAGTTCTTGCTTTCCATCCATGGCTTCAGGTTTTGGAACAGAGGTCTTACATCCCAACACAGCAGAGCTGTTGGGCTCCCTAAAGATTGAGAACTCCCTTTTTCTTCGACTTTGCTCCATCCAAACTTTGGTTAATTACATGAGGTGCACATTTGCCTTGACCAGCTGGACCCCATTCGCAGGTGCTTAACCCATTGCCTGGGCTAGGGCATCTTTTGGGGTTTGACCCTTCAGGACAGATGAGTCTGGGGCAGGATGAGAAACATCACAACATCAAAATAAAGTATTTTATTTCCTGAATGCTACCTCCCCCTGGTACTGACATAGCATTGGTGCTCTGTTGTCCCTGTGATCTGTGACTTAAGACTCTGCACAAAGCACAAAGATGTCCAAAGAGGGCATGTGATCTCTTTGTGTTTGGAAAGTACCTAATGCATTTGAGGTAGTAGGCTGTCAAGTAAGTATGAGTTTATCTGTCTGGAGACCTACACAGCCCCCCCTCCCCACTTCAAGCTCCTGCTTAACCTATCTTTTGTTTGTTTTACCTACTCAGAGAGGAGACCAACCCAATTATTTATCTGGTGCCAACCTTTCAAGTTGGCTGAACTGTGTGTATTTTTTACTTACATGTATAAGTATATATTAGTTTTGGGTAAGCTAATGCAATTGTGAGAAATTTGGGGCCATTTTTTTTTATTGCCATTGGCAGGGTTTGAAACCATTTGAAATGCAGCCATGTTGGCTCAGGTTCTATAAGAAACAGGGGGAAGGAATCGGCATCTGCCAAATGGAATAGGATAAAACTAGTGTAATGGTATGTTGCAATCATGCTGCAAAACCTACCACAGCAAATTACTGCTGTAACAACCTCCTTCCTGTTGCGAAAGACTCCAGCCTAGGCTTTCTTATGCCTCACTTCTTGACATCTGAGTTCTTGAAAGAAAGTTATTTCTGTGGCCCTTAGCACCCAGTGACTGCAAAGCCTCTTGGGGGACAAACTGAAAATGCAGCCCAGAAGGCACAGAGCTGTTGGAGAGAGTCCAGTAGAAGGCCACAAAGATGATCCAAGGGCTGGAACACCTCTCTTCTGAGGATAGGCTGAGGGAGCTGAGATTCACCTAGAGAAGAGAAGATTCCAGGGGGAACTTAGAGCTGCCTTCTAATACTTGAAAGGATCCTGCAGGAAGGCTGGAGAGGGACATTTCATAAAGATGTTTAGCAATAGGACAAGGGGGGATGGTTTTAAGCTGAGGGAGAGCAGGTTTAGACTGGATCTTAGGAAGAAGTTCTTCAGTACAAGGGTGGTGGAATTCTGTAATAGGTTGCCCAGAGAGATTGTGGATGCCTCCTCCCTGGAGGTGTTAAAGGCCAGGCAGGATGAGGCCTTGAGCAGCTGAGTCTAGTTGAGAGTATGCCCATGGTGGGAAGCTTGGAGTGGATGATCTCTAAGGTCCCTTCCAACCTAAGCCATTCTATGATTCTCAGAGAAGCAAAGATCAAGTCCAGGAGAGGCAGGTGTCTTCTTTTGGGCTGGGTGATGCCAGTTGTAAAGACCATCAAGTCAATGGTGGTGATGCACTACTTTGTGAGCAAGGCTTCCTCTGGCATGTTTGACTTTGCTGTATAGAATCTCTTTCCCCATTTCCTTGCTGGTAGGTAGTATCAATATTTGTAGTTCACCTGAAATCTTGGACCCCATCCTGTTCAATATCTTTATTGATGATCTGGACAAGGGGATTGAGTCCATCATCAGTAAATTTGCAGATGACACCAAGTTGGGGGCAGGTCTTGATCTGTTAGAGGGTAGGAGAGCTCTGCAGAGGAACCTTGACAGGGTAGACAGATGGGCAGAGTCCAACAGCGTGAGATTTAATGCATCTAAGTGCAGAGTGCTACACATTGGCCACAACAACCCAATGCAGTGCTACAGGCTAGGGTCAGAGTGGCTGGAGAGCAACCAGGCAGAAAAGGACCTGGGGGTACTGGTTAATAGTAGGCTGAACATGAGCCAGCAGTGTGCCCAGGTGGCCAAGAAGGCCAATGGCATCCAGTCCTGTATCAGAAACAGTGTGGCCAGCAGGAACAGGGAAGTCATTGTGCCCCTGTACACTGCACTGGTTAGGTCACACCTTGAGTACTGTGCCCAGTTCTGGGCCCCTCAGTTTAGGGAAGATGTTGACTTGCTGGAAGGTGTCCAGAGAAGGGCAACAAAGCTGGGGAGGGGTTTGGAGCACAAGCCCTATGAGGAGAGACTGAGGGAGCTGGGGTTGCTTAGCCTGGAGAAGAGGAGGCTCAGGGGAGACCTCATTGCTGTCTACAACTACCTGAAAGGAGGTTGTAGCCAGGTGGGGGTTGGTCTCTTCTCCCAGGCAACCAGCACCAGAACAAGAGGACACAGTCTCAAGCTGTGCCAGAGGAGGTCTAGGCTGAATGTTGGGAAGAAGTTCTTCACAGAAAGAGTGATTGGTCATTGGAATGGGCTGCCCAGGGAGGTGGTGGAATCACCATCACTGGAAGTGTTTCAGAAGAGACTTGGTGCCATGGTTTAGTTGATTAGATAGTGTTGGGTGATGGGTTGGACCTGATGATCTCGAAGGTCTTTTCCAACCTGGTGTAATTCTATTCTATTCTATCCTATTCTGTTCTATTCTAGACAGGTGGATGTTGGTCTCTTCTCCCAGGCAGCCAGCACCAGAACAAGAGGACACAGTCTCAGGCTGCACCAGGGGAGGTTTAGGCTGGATGTTAGGAAGAAGTTCTACACAGAGAGTGATTACCCATTGGAATGGGCTGCCTGGGGAGGTGGTAGAGTCGCCATCATTGGAGGTGTTCAGGAGGAGACTTGATGGGGTGCTTGGTGCCATGGGTTAGTTGATTAGGTGGGTTGGATTAGTTGATAGGTTGGACGTGATGATCTTGAAGGTCTCTTCCAACCTGGTCTGGTCTATTCTATTCTATTCTATTCTATTCTATTCATGGCATTTCCTGCAAAACCCAGCTGTTGGAATGCTCTGCCCTGTCCTGCAGCAATGGCTTGGTCAGGCTTGATGGCCCAGAATGAGCACTGCCCTCTAAGGTGGCCTGTGGGAAATGAGCTGTGGCTCATGCTTTCATCCATCCCAGATGCATCTCCTCTCCACAGACGTTGCACTGTGTTTGGCACACAGTCATGTTTTGTTAACATGGAATGAAGGAGTGAAAAGGGAGAGAGCCAGAAAACCAAATTACTGTCCTCGTTTCAGACCTATCCTCCTAAAGGGAGGGGAGGAGGGGACAGCCTCAGTGTGGGAAAGTTTTCAAGCTGCTCTCTAAGTTGTTTATGTTTTGTGGAGAGAGTGGTTTGGATCTTCTGACTCCAACTGCATGTTTGAGAAAGAATTATTCATCTGTTTAGGGGAAGGAGGAAAGAAAGCCTACTCTTCAAGAGGAAAGCAATGAGATTCTAGTGGTTTCAAAGGTGTAAGGTGATGGTCCTTTGACAGCACTTTTAGGAAAAGCATCATAGAAAACCTCATCTGCTGTTGAGCACAGAAATAGGAAAATATTGGGAGGAACTCAGGAGCAGCAAACCACCTGGCGTGATCTAGGATCCAGACTGCTAGTGACTAGAGGGGCATCTCATCCCAGAAGTTTCACCTCCTGCTGATAAGATGAGCAATGAGTACTGAGGATGCTGGAAGTTGCACAGAGACACAAAATCCAGGAGACTCTGAAAGCTGAGTGGAATGGAAACTCCCTTTTCTCAAGGCACTTTCCACACTGGCAAATGATGGGTCTCCCAGCACCATGTGCTTATGTGTGCTTAGCTGAGTGCTGCTTCAGCTGGGCCTAGTATTCCACAGCTGAGCCTACTGTGCTGTTTTCCCTTCACATGAATGAACTCTTTCTAATTTATCTGCTGTGGTGTTAATACAATTTTTTTTTAAACAAACAAAAATGTAAAATGCACCACCCCACCCCACCCCCAAACCAAAACAACAAATCAACTTTACACACCAACCAAGCCATCATTAGATTCCTTTACTGGATGTTCACCACTACATCCTTGCACTCCCCAAGTCCCCACTGCTTCCAATAATAATAATAAAACCTGAAAAAACTACATCAAAATGGATGTAGACTTAGCTGTGCTTTTCCCCTCAGATGTCTGGCAGCACTCTCTTTCTCTCTGTCCAAGTCCTCACTATGAGAAATGAGCACAGCTGATCAAGGGGATAAGGATTAGCTCAGGGAAGCATGTGCTGGCCAGGGAAATTTTTTCCCTTTGATGCCCATTGCTCTTCACCTCTCATGTCTCATGCACATTTCACATTCTCCAAGCCTGGAGTCATATGAAGTCACAAGCCAGAAGCAGCTTCTCTTCCCCTAGTTGAGCAGACGAGATCACCCCAAGAGGATTTTCCCTTCTTAAAATTGCCAGCAAAATATTATAGATGGCTTAAGCTGAGGTATCAAACTATTTCCCACCAATGGCCAGTGTGAAACAAAGGCTGTCAAGAAGAAATGCTCTGTTACATTGATGGGAATGGTCAAGGAAAGCCCCAAATGAAAGCTCTAAATAGGATCCAGTTGGCCAAATCATTTTTATTTTCTTTTGTATCTGAAACTAGACTTTATCTCTTAAAATGAAATTGGGTATTTAATGGGGATATCTCATTCTCTATAAAGGTACAATTTGTGTGTGTCAACAGACCAAGCACTACATATAAACTGCATGGAACTGATAAATTGCAATATGTTTAAAAAGAGTGGATTTGTTTTTATACAGCAGGAGTGGGTGTAGCTCATTCTTTCATGCAGTGGATGCTCTGTATGGAAAATCCATAAAACAAAATGGGAAAAAAGAAACCACTTCTCTGCTGTTGATGTGAAATGGCAGAGTGGACGAAGTTTCTGCATTATAATGGGTTAAGCAAACACACCTTCCTGACTGCTCTTTCCAGAGGAAAACTCAACAAGTCAGAAACCCTACATACTGGTAGGATCGGTTTGGACTACATGGTCCAGGTTTGCATCAAGGAGTTTGATTGTATTACTTATGATATTAGATTCTCATGGCCATAAGTACCTTTAATCATGAATGTCACAGAGTATCCTTCTCAAGCCATGTTTGGGCAATTTTTCCAAGTGGACTGAAGTGTTGTTTGGGGTTGGACTGGAAAGGGATGGCACATCATGGGTGTGGGGTTTAGTTTGAGTGCTGTGAGAACCAGGCACTGCAAAAAGGAGAGTGGCTGGAGGCAAGCAGGAGCATGGGATGGGGTCTCAATCCCTGGGGCTCTGCCATCAGGGAAGTGTTTCTGATTCTTTAGTAGTGCCAAAAGTCAGCTTCTCTCCTTCACTGCTGCAAAGAGAATGTGTTGGGAAGCACAGTGAGGGTGGCCACTATCATCCTGTATCTTCACAGGAAGTAGTGAGTAAGGGTGGTGCCTGGGCACTGCTCCCCCCATGCCAGATAGAATGGGAGCTGCTTTTGCTCTTTTCTCATACTTTGGTTTGTTGAATACCTCTGAGAAGTCCATCTGGCAATGAAGGAGGAGAGAAGAGCTAGGAAGTGCTGCCCCATCACCCTGCATTGCTTTAATCTCATCCTGGCAATGAATGTCCAATGGAAACATGTAATTCACTGCAGCCAAAAGCTGCCTCACCAAAAGGATTTGGTTTGTTATGTCTGTGTGTTGTTCCAATTGCTTTGGCTTTTAGGGCTGTATTCTGTGAATGAGAATTTGAGGTCTAGGAAGCTGTTCTGTTGCTGTCACAGCTAATTGTTTTTCAGAGTTTCCAGGACAATTCTTGGCTGTTTAAAAAAAACCCCAACATTTGGCTCAGTCCTGCATCAGCCTAAGGAATACACTTCTTTATACACCCTTTTTCTTGGAGCATGAAAAGCAGCTTTGTGTTTTTCAAGCCTTTATTTATTTATTTTTCAGCAGGTCCACAGCCTGCCCTTGGGTTTATCTCTGTTCTTCCCCTACTTGTTGTCACCTTCTGGGATGGGTAAAGCTGTGGACAGATGAGCATTCAAGCGGGAGGTGTCCCTGCCAGATGTGACTGCCCCATCAGCTGCAGAAGAAAAAGTGGCATTTTTTTCTCTATTGTGCCACTAGATGGGGAAATTGCATTTATATTTTTGGGATGCAAAATGGATTCTGTTAGCCGGGATGGAGTTCTTGATAGTAATGAAGCATATCAAGCTTGTTATCTGTAAAAGGTGTGATGGTGACTCAGACTTTGTCCCCCTCTTCAGCAATGACACGGTAGCCTCTTCAAGGAGCCAGGCTCTGTTGAGCCATGCTAGGGCCTGATCTGCTCTGAGGGAGGTACTCAGCAAAATTGGCTTTTAGCAACGTCCCCTCCTTTGAAAAGTTTCTGTAGTGTGGGGCAAGATGGGGGTTGCTTCTTGGGGGCCACTGGGTGCCTTCTCCACTGCCATCCCCTGGACGAACCCCACAGCTTTGCACAGGGAGAGAGCACACATATTTCAAGTAATTCCTAGACAGTGAGCTTCTGAGGCCAGGAAACCAACTGGACAATGAAGCACAAGGCAATGTATGCTCAGGGACTTCACTTGCTTTTAGCATTTTGCTGCTGCTGCTAAGCCATTGTCGTCTTTGTGATGAAAGTGTTTCTGCAGACTGGCAGAAGTGACATCTGTGTGGTGACACTGGGTCTCACAAGTCTACAGGTAGGAGTCTAGAGGTTATGGGGCAGTCTAATTCATAGGATGAGCCTGAGGATATTTGGTAGACACAGGAATATTTCAAGATTGGATATTAAAGATCTTTGCCCCAAACATAAAATCATAAAATTTTAGGGGTTGGAAAAGACCTCTAGAGATCATTGAGTCCAACCCCCCATCCAAAGCAGGATCACCTAGGGCAGGCCACACAGGAATGCATCAAGGTGGATCTATGAAAATCTCCAGAGAAGGAGATTCTACAACCTGTCTGGGTAGCCTGTTCCAGTGCTCCGTCATCCCCACAGTAAAGACTGCCCAGAAGCTCAACATGGTGAGTATGGGTTCTCAACCACTAGATCAGCCTGATTTAATGCAAACATTCCAGGACAGAGCAAAACCCTTTCTTGTAGAAGAGCAGTAAGGCTGGGTTTTATATGTTTTGGATTACTCAAAGATGTAAATTCACAAGGTGATTGGAGATTTGGTAATGCTACCTAAAGATGCAGGTTGTTTGGGGCTTTTGGTTGATTGGGTTTGGGGTTGGTTTTTGTTTCTTTCTTTTGTTGGTTTTGGGGGTTTGGGGATGTTGCTTTTGTTGGGGTTTTTTAAAGGCAGCAATGCAGGTCACAGAGATGATTTTTCCTTGCTGCAGGGTGTGACAGTGGGATTGCAGCCTGACGCAGTGCTTTTGACTCAGCGTTACAATAATTCAATAACAACTTCATGCAATGCTAGTTACACAGCAGATGTGCCTTCTGCTGAGGTGTGTAAAGTTTTCCAGACTTTCTGTGGATAATACAACTTTGGAAAGCAGCTTTCTTTCTCTACAGATACTGCTCTACTGTCTTGGGGAGGATATTTAAAGTGGTGCAACCACCGCAGCACTATAAAAACGCACACCTCTACTTGTGCTGGTAGGGAATGAGCCATACCATGAGAAGTTACCTTCATACTGACACAGTTGAGTCCATGCAGCTCTCTGTTCCTATCTCTCACCCTGTTTCCATGGGGTGCAGCATCTGCATTGGGCCCAGGCTTCCTTCTCACTGTATCACTTCTGCACTCTCTTTGATGGGCCTTGTCACAGTATCCTAGAATATTAGGCATTGGAAGGGACCTCCAGAGATCATCAAGTCCAACCACTCTGCCAAATCAGGGTCACCTAGGGCAGGCTGCACAGGAACACATCCAAGTGGATTTGAAATCTCCAAAGAACAAGACTCCACCACCTTTTTAGGCAGCCTGTTCCAGTACTCTGTCACCCTCACCGTAAGGAAGTGTCCCATTATGTTGAGGTGGAACCTCCTATGTTCTACCTTGTACCCATTGTTCCTTGTTCTATCACTGGACACTACTGAAAAGAGACTGGCACCTTCATTTTGACATTCAATGCTCAGACATTTATAGACATTGACGAGATCCCCTGTCAGCCTTTTCTTCTCCAGGTCTCTCAGTCTTTCTTCATAGGGGAGATGTTCAAATCCCATAATCATCATCCTCATAGCTCTCCATTAGACTCTCTCCAGCATATCCCTGTCTCTCTTGAATTAGGGAGCCCAAAACTAGACACAGTATTCCAGGTGTGGTCTCACCAGGGCAGAGTAGAGTGGGAGGAGAACATCCCTAGACCTGCTGGACACACTCGTCTTAATGCATCCCCAGATGCCATTGGCCCTCATGGCCACAGGGACACGTTGTTGTCCCATGTGTAACTTGCTGTCCATTGGGACTCCAAGGTCTTTCTCCACAGAGCTACTTTCAGCAGGACAACCCCGAGCCTGTACTGGTGCCTCGTCTTAACCCTCCCCTTGTCATAGCTGATGGATGCTTTTGTGAAAGCTCAGCTACCCAAACCCAAGGTCAGCTCAGGGGAAAAATAAAAAAGCAACAGGAATGTGTTTTGATAAGCACACCTGCATCTTTTTGGCACTTGGAGCTACTGTAAATAGCTTAGCCAAAACTATGGATGAGTGTTTATAGCAGTTCAAAAAGCACCACCAAACAACTAGAGAGCCAAATATTTTTGCAGCATTCGTGTGCTTTTACTGTGTGCACTTTGTTAGAGAAATAATGTCTTTGGTTGGAGTCTGGATTATGCTGTAATTTAAATTTAAAAACCCCTTTTGTACAGTGTTAGATAATTTCTCCCAGCTCCCCACCATGTTTGCGGGAGCTGGGGTTCAAAGATACTGCATCAAAATTAGGTTTTAAAAATTCATCCATGAGCCAGCATAGGGAAATCCAGGAGGTGAGGCATAATCACCTTCCAGCTTCTCCTGGGCATTGAAATGTAATAGAAATGCTAGCATTGTCATCTTTTGTTTTATGCTTTGTCAAGAACCTATTTGTCTATATCTTGATTTATTTATGACCACTTTTTGGCCAGTGTAGGAGCTACCACTGAGCTTTGCTGCTTTTCTCCATCCTTTTACAAGCATTGGTTAAAGAAAAAAGCTACAGACCGTGTTCTCCATGGAAAGGCTCAGTACTTTATCAGATTAGAGAGAGCACAAAATTATTTATCCTTCTCATTTGGGTACATGGGTCACATGGACTAGTTTTATAGACTGACTTCTGGGGAGAGGCATAAATAACTCTTATAACTGACAGTTTCTTCAGTTCTTCAAGGGCTTACCAGAGCTCTTCATCTGAGATGTCATTTTAAATGGAGGACCATCTGCTGCAAACACACATGGATGTTAGCAAATGCCTACCTAATGCTGTTCCAAGCAACACCCAAGGTAGGTGAAACAAATTAAGAAAATACAGCACCTGCTTTTCTATTTGTTTAGTTCATTGCATTTCATAACACATTGTGTACAGTCAGTTTTACTGTTCCCCTGTGTAGTCTGACAGGTTTGGGTTTTGTGTGGTTTTCACACGTGTGGTGAGAGATAATGGAGGGAACCATAAGGGCTGTAAAATCACAAAATACATAGCTGGAATGCAGGACTGCAGTACCTGAAGATAACTGTAAACTGAAAATGGGTAGATTTGTAGTAAACCACAATGTACCTTTAAAACCCAAATTATCTTCAATCTGCAAGTGTAGATTTATAGTATCTTGCTATCTCCCGTTAGGTTAGTCTGCAGTTGGGAATGGTCCCCTTGTTGCTTTTGAGAGCCCTCTAATTACAATTAATTAATTACAGGCTAGATCTATCTCCTTTGATTTCTGGAATGACTTACCAAATTCACATCTTTGCTTTCAAACTTCTTTACATCTAGGCAGTGGATACAATTCATAGATTCATAGAACGGTTTGGGTTGGAAGGGACCTTAAAGATCAACCAGTTCCACCCCCCGCCCCGGCCATGGGCAGGGACACCTTCCAACCTGGCCTTGAACACCTCCAGGGAGGGTGCATCCATGACCTTCCTGGGCAACATGTAACAGTGTTCCACCATCAAAAATGGACTTACAGAATGATTGTGCCCAAAAAGAACAGTGAAGGATCCAAGTGTAAACAATCAGGTTGAGATGACTAAATTTCACTATCAATTTCAGATGCAGGACTTGTGACTATTCTTGGAGAGAAGGGATGCCTTTACCCACCTGGGGTAGCCCTTCTGTCTTCCCTCCTTGCTGTGACAGCTGCCCTAGGTGGGCAAAAGCAACCATTTTCCTTCCTTCCTTTTAAGAGCAGAGAGCCGAATTGCTAGTCTTGGGACAGCTTTGTACTGGCAGAGGTTACACCTGTAGTTTCCTTTCAGCAGTAGGTAGTTAGGGCTCTTACCCTCTCTACTTTCAGGAAAATAACAGTTCAGCTATGCAAGAGCAGCTCAAAGTCATTCACTTAATGGTACCCACTTTTTGACAAAGGAGTCCTTTTTGCTCTCTCTCCCTAATTGAGTGGGCTGTCTCCGTTCAAAGCTGGTAGAGCAAATGTCTAAGCGAGGATACAGAAATCCCAACTGAGGGTTTACATAAGCCCTTTGCTTTCTCTAGGCCCAGAGCTTGGATAAATAATAAATGCATCTCTGCTGATGTGTCTTTACAGACATACCCTAGACAAATGTCCTCTTGTTCTGATAGAAAATGTCCCAAGTGTCATAGGCCAAAACTAAAACGTGTTGTTTTCCCTTTCTTGCCTTTTTTTCCCCCTTTCATTTTGTTTTAATCTTCTTTCTGACTTGGCCTTCAATTACATCAGTAGTACACACAGCTGCAGGCTGAACAGGGACGCTCTATAATCCGGTCGATACGGCAGTGGCATTGCGTGGCACAGCAGTGAGGTTTTCATGTCTCCCAAAATTTGCCACTCTGCATGACACTCCACCTACCAAGGGCCAAATGGTGAGGGAATGTGGCCTTCCCACTATGTGCAATTTCTTTCCCTTGCGATGCATGCTGGGCATAATCTAAGCGCTTGCAGATTGGCTGGTCCCAGGATTTTATGGCAGATTTCTCTGTGTCCTGTGATTTCTTTGCTTTTGTGATCAAAATATTTACTTTTTTCATAGCTGGTTCCCATTTCACACCCCAGCTTGTGGAATGTCAGTGCAGGGCAGATTGCAGGCAGTTAAGCATGCTGTGCTGCTCCTAACTCTGCTATTAAACTCAGGAAGTTTCCTAGGGATTCTGTGTAAGTCGGTTTGCAAACTGAGAACTTGCTCCATTTGATTCTTGCAATGGGAATACAAAGCTTCAGCAGTTTCCCTGCACAAAGAAGTGTATTAATTATCTCTACTATCATCAAAGCACCTGCACTGCTCAATTAATTTGTGCTGCATCCTCGGGGCAACTTTACTGAGCTGTGCTTGGAAGGAGATGAAAATGCTGAATTGGATCTTGAGAATAAGTCTTAAGAGGAGTGACTGAGGGAGCTGGGGTTGCTTAGTCTGGAGAAAAGGAGACTAAGAGGAGACCTCATTGGTCTCTACAACCTGAAAGAGGGTTGTAGCAAAGTGGAGGGTCACTCTCTTCTCCCTAGTAACAATTGATAGGACAAGGGGAAATGGCCTCAAGTCCAAATAGGGGAGGTTTAGCTTGGATATTAGAAGAAACTTCTTCAGTGAAAGGATTGTGAAATACTGCAATTGGTTCTTCAGTAAGGTGGTTGAGTTACCATTTCTGGAAGTGTTTAAAAGATGCATAGATGTGGTACTGAGGGGCATGGTTTAGTATCAGACTTCATAGAGTTAGACAAAGGTTGGACTTGATGGTCTTCACCAAAGCAATTCCATGATTCTAGTTTCTAGGCTTGTGTACAGGTTTCCACAATGCTGCAGCCACTGGCTGAGTCTCCTGCAGTTCTGTTTGTCCTGTCCAGCTGAGCCCAGGCTTAAGGGGTGTGCATAGCCTCCAATTGCATGATCAATACCTGCCATGCACACTTTGGGAAACAGAAAGTTAGAGAAACGTGGCACTCACATGGGCGATGAGCAGCAGGAGAGAGTGAGTGCTGGGGTGTGTGGCAGGTACACGTGTGGGACGCAGCCTCCAAGCACATGAGCCCTTGGCAAAGTAGGAAAATCAAAGAGAAACAGAAGAAACTAGATAGTAAGAGCTCAATTCTAATATGCAAGCAGTAACTAAACTGCCTATCTATTTTTTTCCCTGTGCCATTTGGTAAAACCAATTTTAAAGAGACTCTATGATTTACTGCCCAGTTTCCTACAAAAAACACAGAATTCATTAGAAGAATTAAGGGATAATGTCAGACTAAAAAGCATACAGTCTGCAATATAAACTAAAGAGCTTGTAGGGATGGTTAAATGCCAGTACATCATGGGACCATTTAATAACCACAAAAGCCACTTATTCCAAATAGGAAAGGCAACATGAAGGAAAATATTTTACTTTGGCTTGCAAGAACTTGAGAGGTCTGAACCACCAGCACTGATCTCTCAGGCTGGCTCTCAACAGGGGCTGGAGCAACAGGGTGAGGAGGTAGCTGGCTGAGGAGGTCCAGGGAAGTGAATAATTAATCTTGGCCTTCATTTAGGGGTGGAAAAAAACTCAGCTCAGTGTTAGCTGGATGGCTAAGGACATCTGTGGCCCTTAGCACTCTGTCATATGTTTGCCTGGCTTATTAAGCCCTCAGGAGTGCACAGCAGCTAATAGCCATTGCTCTTCTAGGTGATTGTAGCCATGGTTTGAGAAGCTGAGGCTTTGAATTATTATTTGATATTATACCTTGCATAAAAATGAAACAGAGCAAATAGGACAGGGTAATGGGATTTTGGAGGGTTGGTAGTCTCATGATATTTTAGTTAATGCCATCTCTCCCAAAGAGTCAGTCTTGGACTTTTTGTAGGGGTAGTGCCACACAGCAGCCAGCAGGGTTTTGCACATCTGCCAGTGCCAGCGGGTGCCCTTCCCTAAAGGCACTTATGAGCTCTCCAGTGACACAGCCTGGGCCTGTCCCACTGTGGGGTGGAGAGCTACACACCTGGGCTGAGTGGGCTTGCAAGTGGATCCATGTGGCTCTGGTCCAGCCCCTTTAGGGAAAGCATTCCCTAAATGTTTTGGGGAATAACAAATTCCCACAGATGCAGACAGTCACACATTTGGTTTTGTGATGTGCTGCTGTTTTTTCCCCAATCTTCCATTTTGTTTTCTTTCCTTCTGGCTTTGATTTTTCCTCCCCCTGTTCTGTATCCAAGCAAGGAGCCTTTTATCTGCTCACAGTTGGTGTACAGCCACAGCAGCTGCTTCTGGGAAAGACTGACCACTCTTGTCACCAAGTAATGCTATTGTTGCTGCCACAAGTCTTGCCCTGACTCTGGATACATTGCAATCACTGTTTCAATTGTAACTATTGCCTACAGCCTGAAAGAACTACGTCTGATGGGGACACAGGGAGCCCTGTGACAGCATGGGAAAACGGAGCTGCACTGAATGCCTTCATCCCCCAGCTTACTGCAGAGGGGTTGAACTAGATGACCTTTGAAAGTCCCTTCAACCCAGATCATTCTGTAATCCCACTATGGGAAATGGGTGCTGGAGCTGCTCTGCAGTCCTGGATATGGCACTTGCTTGGTCAAAGCATAACTAATTCCAGTACCAGCACATGAAACAGTATAAAACAAAAATTTTCATCATCTTCTGTCCTGCACCACTTTCTCCAACATGTGTCAGGGGGGAGAAGCAGCAAACAAAATATTTCCCTCTGGGATGGAGCTGGGGCTGAGATGCTGCCACCCCCTCACTCCCTGCCTCCCACAGCCAGCAAAATTTCCTTCTCTAAGAGGGCAACAAACCACAGGGACTTCCTCAGGAGAAAAGTATGTTCAGAGCATGAAATTTCTCACTTTTCCTAGCTGCCAGTGGCACTTATCAGCTGCAGCAGCAGTGTTATTAGCCTGGCCTTGCCTCCTCCGAGGCAGAGCGGCCTCTCTCCTCAGGCTCTGAGGAAAATTTTTTCCCCAGTTTGAAGGGGAAGTACAAACTGTTGGGTTGCATTTCAGACTTGTTTTCCTGTGAACATTGCACAGTTGCAGGACAGTGTGATACAGAGGAGAGGCGAATGTGGACAGCTCTGACCTTGATGGTGGCAACAGTGGAAGGGGCACAAGTAGGTCCCCATGGGGACAACAATGGGCAGGGAATACACATGCTGCTTACATATTCTGCAGGCTTCCTATTCTCTTATACATTGGAAAGTACAGCTCTAGCTGTGGGCCAGTCTGGACCACAGCTGAAACCTCGGTGCAGTTCCATAGAGGATTTGAGGCTCAACCTGCCTATGCCTTTGCCAGGCACCGACCCAAAACAGCTGTTGAAATCCCTGCCATTATCTGCCAGCAGCAGCTTGGGCAGAAGTACAAAGGAAGAAAGAGTCTTGCTATAAAAAGCAGCTTCTCTGCCCTGCTGGTTGGGGACAGTGTGGCTGGTTCCCCATTGCAGAGCCACAGGTGCTGGATGAGCTGCTCTGATGCCAAGAAGCAGCTTGATAATCTCTTTGCATCATCTTGAGGGTGAGCATCCCAATTCCTCTACTGCACAGTGCCATGAGTGCAAAGGGTCTCAAGAAAATCTCCTGAAACTCTCCCTCCTGAAAATCTCGCCACAGGAGAATACAGTGTTCCCCTGCAAGTCACAATCATTCAGTGACAGATTCCAAGACTGCATGCTGACAAGACCAGGGTTATTCCTTTAATCTCTCATTAGAATATGAGGCATTTTAAAAACAAAAGCAACCCCCTTCAAGACAAAGAAGCCTTCGCTGCTCCATCAGGCAGCACACAGTGGCTGGTTGTGTTACCTGGAGGCTGGAGGTTGCTTCTGTTTCGGTCTAGGCTTTTCTGTCTGTAGATGGGAATAGATGTGAAGAGATACTAAAGAGGACAAAGCACTAGGAAGAGAAGAGATTGAATGGTTCAAGATGAAGATAGCACTAACCATGGTACAATACTGCACAAAACAAGGCTATCTTTGTTTTCTGTAAATGAAGTGTGTTCAACTGCTCTCTCCATCTCTCATCTCTTTTTCTCCACAGTAAGACTGTTTTTTCTGTTATTTTGATTAGCCTGCAGACAATATGGAAATGAAACTTTAGCTTTTCTTGGAAATGGCTCCTTTAATCAAAGAACTTAACGTAGAAGCAACAGGATAAATATGCACCTTCTGAATAGAACACCAGAGATCTAGACTGGAGATAAACCTCTGTGTGCTCTTGAATAAATTATTCTAATTTTGGTGTGAATATAGTGCTTAGCAGAAATCCTGCCTGCAGTTAGGAAGTATAAACCATGCACTGTTTAAACCAAACAATACTGTTGCTTGTGACTAATAACCACACACTGGAAGTGTTAGCTGAGTTAAATCCCAATTCCCCTTTTTTCTGTGTTTCACAGAAACCATACCCATTAGCAAGCCATGGTAAATCTCAGTTGGGAAGAATCACGGAATCATAGAATGGTTTGGGTTGGAGGGGACCACCAAAAGTCATTTAGTCCAACCCTTATGCAGTGAGCAGAGACATCCTCCACTAGATCAGGTTGCTCAGAGCCTTGTTGAGCCTGGCCTTAAGAATCTCCAGGGATGCAGCTTCAACTACCTCTGGGCAACCTGTTCCAGTGTTCCACCACCCTCATGGGAAAGAACTTGTTCCTAACACCCAATCTAAATGTACTCTTCTCTAATTTCAAACCATTGCCTCTTGTCCTATCACTCTAGGCCTTTGTAAACAGTTCCTCTGCAGCCTTCTCATAGGCCCCCTTCAGGGACTGGAAGGTCTCCCCAGAGCCTTCTATTCTCCAGGCTGAACAACCCCAGCTCCTTCAGCCTGTCATGACCAGAGAGGTGTTCCAAACCCCTGATCATCTTTGTGGCCCTCCTCTGGATCTGCTCCATCAGGTCCATGTCCTTCCTGTGTTGAGAGCTCCACAGCTTGACACAGTACTCCACTGAGGTCTTACCAGTGGCAGAATCTAAACTCCTAATTAGTTGGATGTTCATTTGTTAAAAAAACCCAACTTGATCATTTGAAAACATTGATGGCAGACTTACTGCAGCCAGCAATGTCCCTGGGCACAGCTGAGTTTACTAGGTTGGTCACAGTCTGTATGCCAATGGCCCCCACTGGATACTCCTCAGACTTCTCAGTCACACACCAGGGGTTGTACTCCAGATGCTACATTTGGTTTCCCTGCATCCCTCGTGGGTTTGTGCACCCCATGCCATGGACATGTCGTGGGACAGATTTTAAAACAGTTTTCTGGACAAAGTCTGAGTGTGTGAGGTTGGCTTTTGTGATTTCTAAAACTATATCAACTGCAACTGCACCTCCTGGGACAGGAGAAAACTACAGGATGAGTAAAGAGGAAGGTTGTTTGGGATATGGCTGTGATGGCATTGGAATAGCACAGTGCTAATAACAACTGTCTATCTGAGAGGGTTTGCTGCAAAATCCACAAAAATAAGAGCCTTTTCATGCAGAATTAATTTTGCTCTTCACAGCCCAGTGGGTGCATCTTTTTGATGGAGTCAGAGATACACCCACACTTGAGTGTGTTTACCCCCATGTGTATATATTTTTAGTTGTTTATTGTTTGATTTTTTTTTTTAAGCAGTCTGCACTGAAGTGATGTTAACCTCTGTAAGAAAGATCTAAAAAAGGTCTCAAGTCTCCAGGAGAGTTGAACTGTATTTAGAAACCAGAGGACGACTACCGTTAGGCTACGTGTTGTTCCTGCTGTCATGACAGCGCTAGGCAACGTGCTATGCTAAGATGCAGCTACAATTGTAAAGATGTCTTAGATGTATGGAGAGAAGGCCTAGTACACTCAAACTATACTACCAGAAATAGCCCAGCCAGACCCCAGATCTCATTTACCTTCAGCTCTAGGCTTTGCAAACTTACTCAGTTTTAGTCAGTTGATGAAGGAAATGCTCTTATCTGCTTTCTATTGATCTGATTATTTTTACTATATCACTCCAGCATGTTTGTAGATTTTGATTTTGTCACAGGAGAGTATTATATTTTAGTATGTTCAGGTCACTCACAGCCTTTCTGTACCTCTCATTTTCCCTGCCTGTGGGATACTCTGTATCCTTCCTGCCCATAGGAGACAGTCCCCCCAAACCCATGAACAAAGTGAATCCTTCCCATACTGCTGCAATTATTCACAAACTTGCTCCAGTGCAGGTCCCTTCTACAGGGTGCCATTCTTCAAGATCAGACTGCTCCAGTGTGGGTCTCCTCCACGGGCTCACAAATCCTACCCAGCCGACCTACTTCAGGGTGAGCTACTTTCTCCATAGGTCCACGGGTGCTGCCAGGAGCCTGCTTCAGTGTGAGCTTCCCATGGCGTTGCAGCCTCATTTGGATATTCACCTGCTCTGTCATTGGGGTCCTTGCAGTCTGCAGGTGGGTATCTGGTCTGCCATTAACTTCCACGTGATGCAGGGGCACAACCTGCCTCTCCAAGGTCTTGACCACGGGCTGCAGGGGAATCTCCATTCTGACATGTTCTGAGCATCTCCTCCCTCCTTCTTCAGAGCTGGGTGTCTGCAGAATTGCTTCTCTCATGTATTCTCACCTCACTCTCTGGCTGAAGTCATCATTGTGTAGTTCTCTCCCCCTTCTTAAATATGCTGTCTCAGAGGCATTACCACTATTGGTGATGCATTTAGCCTCAGTCAGCAGCAGTACCTTCTTGGAGCCAGCTGTCTTTGGTTCAGTCAGACACAAGGGAAGCTTCTGGCAGCTTCTCACAGAAGCCACCCCTGTAGCACCCCACTACCAAAACCTTGCCATGTAAACCCAATATATATTGGGAGAATCACGCTGCCAGTAGAGGAAATTATCCTATCATGATATATATAAGAATGCCAATTCTTATCTAAATAAACTTCCTGTACACATGGAATCATCCTTTTTATATAAGCACTTTTCATGTTACCAGGTTGCAGGTACTTTGTGTGAAAGTCACTGCTCAAGATGAAATCAGCTACCTTGATAAGCCTGTGCCAGACACAAATGAAGACTAAATGCTGTATGTGAAAGGTGCAGGGAATTTCACTTACTCAGAAATCTGCCCAGGACATGGCACATGTTGCTGTAGCTGCCCCTGCAGGAGATGCTGCAGGAGTTTTGAGCAGCCACTGTCAGCACTGGCTGAGCGCATGGTGGTGAATCCGGGCTCTGGCTCTGACTCAGCAAGGCAGCGACATGAAGAGCCCCTGAGCAAGCACGACACAGCCATCCTGACGCATAGCCCCAGCGTGCCTGTCATACACATCTGAGATCTGAAGCCTGGTATCACCAAATTGTGCTGAAAAAATCAAGTGTCTTTCCCTGCTCCCATCCTGCTCAGATTCTTATCTTGGGCTGACCAGTCTGAAGTACAAGTGCCTTATGCTCTAAATACCATATCACTTACCTGTCACCCATGATGGTCCTCCCCTTCCTCAGGGAGGGAGAGCATGTGGCTTTCTTGTAGGAACAGATGTCTTGTGCTCAGGCAAGTGAGGAGAAGTATGCCTGTGGGTGGGGAGGAATGGGTGGATCTCATGTGACTCTGGTTCTGACAGTCCCCAAAGGCTGCTGTGCACTTGGCCAGGGGCAGTGTTCACATCCCATATCCAGGAGTTTGTGGCAGTAATGGGATCTTACTGACTAAAAATTCACTTCTTTCAATGTTCTCCCACTAACTGAAAACTTTGTCAGTGTTTTAGTAAAATACAGGGAAGTATTCTTTTTACCTGATTCAAGTTATAACGTATAAGATATTTTAGCAGTGTATATGTCTAAACTGTTAGCTCCCAGTTCATCCCAACAGCCACAAGGCATTGCAGAATGGATGCAGGAGGCCATGCACTGGATGATCATTAACCTGACCTACATGGTGCAGCTTCACTCCAACTTTGCAAGGGGCAAAATGCAGGGAAAACCAAAACAATCTCCAACCACATGGCTCTGCAGAGGTGGGGTCAGGGAGCATGTCTCCAGGTCCTGCCCTCTATTTTCACTAAAACAGATGAATTTTAGCATAGGCACCAACCTACATAATGTAGGAAGCCTTGCGAAGCCTTGCTTGCAACTGCTCCTGGAAGATAGTGGAGTGGGCTGGTTGTGGGGTGTGAAAGGATGATAATATTGGTGTGTGGGGGGGTGTTTGTTTGTTAAAAAATCCAACCAAAAAACCCCAAAAAACAAAACCCCAACTTGCTAGCTCTTTGAAGTCCAGCCTCATTAAATCTATGCATTACAATTCAGTGGCCTTTGAATGAGTGGATTAATTCAGTGTTATCACTTTCCTCCTGCATGCTGCAACTGTGCAGTCTCAAGTTATCTTGTTTTCCCATTTTTAAGTGTTGTAAAGGAAGCTCCCTGGAGATGACACAGTGTGCTGAACATGAAAGCCTCCACTGAGCTTGATTGCTGTGAACAATCATCATAACAACTCTTCAAAGCTGCAGCCTGGGCCACACTTCATGGGGGATATATTAAATGTACAATTCTCCTTTTTGCTGTTTCACCTACAGATCTCTGTGAAACACCTATAAGATGCAGAGCATCAGGGCAGCAATATTGATTTCAGAGGTCTGGGCTCATATTTTTTCATCTGAAATGACTGAATTACACCTCAGGCAACAGTGTCAAACCAGCTGCAGATCCAGAAAGATGGTATAAGGAATTGGAATTTTGCTCTTTCTTGGTTTTATATAGGAAATGCTGAGTTTGGGGTTCTTTGTGAACAGAAATGTCTCATGCTGGGCACAGCAAGTTTGGGGAAAAGTATCTAGAACAACTCATGCCCCTTCTGCTCAGAGGCCAGTAGGAGGGCTGTGGTAATGTGGGCCACATTTTAACAAAAAATTCCCACCTATTTTGATGTAACACTTGAAAAGCCATACTGGATTTCTTCTTTCCTGGTTGATAATGGAAGTTTGATTTGATTTCAGGATGGACAGTTATTCAGGCCAGTAGCTGGCAATGCTATCAATATTCAGCATGTCTGTGAGACATCCTTAACTTGTCCAGATAATTCCTTCTTTGGGTGTCATGCCTTAACATCCATAGCTAAGCTGCTGCTGGTCAGCCCTCTTCTGAGGGCTCATGGAAGGAAGAGCCAGCAGCATTTCTAAAGAGCAAACTTTTCTAGTTACAAAGTATGCTGTACAATCCCTCATCCTCATGAGGCTTTTTTTTCCCCCTCTCCCACAGGCTTCATCCATCACATCTCATGTTCTCTTCATTTGTGTCTCAGATGAAGGGAGACCACTGCGGGGTAATGTGGTGGGAGCAGCTCCCACTCAGCACTGGCTCAGCTCTTTGCAGGGAAAATACAGGAAACAGAGGCTTTCTCTAGTCAAATGAATGTATGGTGTGAGCAAAAAAGGTGAAATCTACTTTGTGGTATAGACAGGATGGCCATCAGTTGGAGGAAAGTTCCATTGAAGCTCTTCTAAGATTTAAGAAGTTAAGCAGTAAATGAAACAGAGTCAGTAGAACCATAGCCACCCTTTCCACTGCATACTGTGTGTTCCACCCTCCTAGGTGCAGTTATACCTTCATCCAGAAGTTTCCTTTTACTTTAGTTCAAACCTCTTCTACAATAAATCTGAGATAGCAAACCTCCCACTCAACTTTTTTTCTTCCTGTAGAATTTTAATATGAATGATTTCATAGCTGGAGATCTTAGAAATCTGTGCAAGTTCCCCTGTGAAATAAGCAGCCTTCCCGCAGCCTTCCCACAGCCCTGCAGCTTCCCCACAGCAGGGCAGCCAAAATGAGCATGTCAGTCTCTGTGGAAGGCACTGGTGGCAGGAGAGATCTCAGAGATGATCCAGAAGGTTTGTTTTGGCTCCTGGTCTAAGGGCCTTTGGGGATCCTTTGTCTGCTTCCTTCTGTGTGAGATCATTTTCCACCTGTAGTACATTTAACTCAGTATGGCTTCATTTGCTGGGCAGCTTGATCAGGGGAACTGTCTGTGCATGAGTGAATGTAGAGCTACGCTGTTTTAAAAGTCCATTTTATCTGTAAAATATGAATTTACCTAGTTCTCTGCTCTACCAGTTCAGTCAGGCTATTAATTAGAGGTAAATTACAATTTTTTGGTAGAAATTTCAGTGATGACACAAGTTGTACATTAAATCCTGATTCCCCCCAAACCTACTTGTCAATACTTAACAAATCATCACCTGAAGGAAAAACCAAACCAACCCAAAAACAACAACAACAACCACCCCCACCCAAACCCAACAAATAAGGAAGAGAGCAGCTGCTCTGAATATGAGGCATGTCCTGTGGCTGAGAGCAAGCAGGTGTAAATGATTAAGGTCACAAGGAGGGGCAGTTCCAGGTGTAAATGATTAAGGTCACAAGGAGGGGCGGTTCTAGGCGGTTCTCTCTGAAGCCTTAGGCCATCCCCGGAGCAGGGGCTTCACCAAACTAGCATGGGAACCACTAGGAGGAAAAACCATCCCATTGGTAAGTGACTTCCTTGTTCATCTTTTGAATCAAATTATATTTTTGATCTTTAAAAGATCCTTTTGGCAGGAACTTTTGCAGGGATGTTGTTTGAGATATTTCCTTTGGTTTGTTTCATACCTCTTCCCTGGTACCTTCATTGCATTCTCCCAAGGTCCTGCTCTTGTGAGAAAAGGAACAGCAGTTTCCTGTTTGTAGGTCTATGTTGTGTTCTCCCTCATTTATTTTATTTTTAAATTTGAGGTACATAGATAATGCTATTAATTACTGCATGTCTAAAATTAAGCATGCTTATCTGAGTTGGGGCCAAGACTTTTGTGTGCCAGGTAGCTTTCTGTTAGTGCTGCCAGGTGGGCAAGGATGATCTATCTTTCCTGTAATCCAGCCCAGTCTGTGTCCTTTGCCGCCCAGCTGCTGGACACACTGCCTATATTTTGTTTAGGCATAGTATTCAGGGGTCCTACCTTGTAGGATTCCTTCCCCAGTCCTATGGCTCATAGTGCTTTGCTCCTAAAATGAAACCTGTTGCCCTCCTGCTTCTTGCTAGCTACAGGAGGGACAGCCAGGAAGCCGTGTCCTAGGAAGGCACACTCTCCAGGAGCAAACCCCAGTCTCAATCCAGACGTGGTTTTCTGCATTCTGTGTATTTAATTTTCTATTTGAGGTTGATGTTACAGCAGGGCACAGCAGGGAACGCTGAGAAATAAAGGCAGTGAAGAGTTCCCAAAGGCAAGGCTCTTAGGCTGTAAAATTTCTTAGGCTGCTCCCTCCCTATAGGTAATTAGTAAGCTGCTCACTAAGATTATTTCCTACTAACAGGACTGAATAACTACACAGTTCTTATGATGTTTGGGGTTTGGTACCTTATAGCCTGAATCCCACATTTAAGCAAATGTGGAAAATAAATTACTCATCAGTGCACATAGGTTGTAACTCCAGGTCTAACTATGTCTGGGCTGACTTAATGCCACTTTCAAGAGGAGCTTGTTTATGAAGAGCTCAATGGTATGCATGCAGGAAGGAATTGGACTCAATGAGTCTTGTACCTGTTAATCGAATCAGACTGAGGGGCTTGTAGAGAGGGTGGCTTACATTTATCAGGGCTTGATTTGTGCCTTTACTGCCCTTGCTGAAAGCTGGAGCTGCATCTGTGAAAACCTGAAGGCAGCTGATGAATCATCTTCATCACTTACAGCTGCTCTAGTGTTGGTGTCTGATCAGTAAAGGTGCTTTCAGCCTGGCTTTTGCTCAGCACTGCACTACCATCAGAGCAGAGCAAACTGGTGGTGGCTGGGGGCTCCCCTAGGACCTAGAGGCAGGCATGCTTGTGTAAGGTCATGCACTCCCTGGGATGCAGAGCTGTCAGCCCCCATTTTTGGTTATGCTGGCAGAATTGTTTGTGCCAGCACATTAACTCTTGCAGAAATCATTCTCTCCCAGAGTAGAGACAGCATCCATTTCTGCCAAAAACACTTCTTTGCAATTAGCTCCAAAGAGAAGGACCCTTAGGACAGTCATAAAACACGAGTGGGATGAGCAAGACATTTGCTCTTTTCTTCCCAAAGTCCTTTGTTTACAGGAAGAATGTGGCTCTCATCTCATAATAAAGTTCTGGAAAATTATCTGCAGCATTAGGTGGAGGTTGTAATGAAGAGGCACATTTATTGCTCTTAAAATCTAAGAACATTCATGCATGTCTAGGCCATCTATAAATTGTTGCAAAATGAAAATCCTTAGGCAAAGGCTTAATGCAGCATTCCTGAATAGCAGCATTAGGTCGATGCACAAATATCCACTTGTGCAGCAGTAGTTTATATTTCTCTTTGGTTTATGTTTAACTGGGAGCACTAACTTTGGTCTTCACAGATGCAAGCAGTGTTACATAGTACTGGGAGGGGACCTCTGGGGAGTCTTCAGTCCATCTCTAAGACAAGACCAATTTAATTGACTTGACTCCTGAGAAATATACTTTTAACATCTTCTTAAAGCCTTCGGCAAAGATTCACTCAACCTCCAAAGGGGAAAAAAAAAAAAATTAAGTGCCAGGTCCTGGACTGTACTCATTATTCCAACTGAGGCCTTACCAACATAGGACAGAAAGGAATCATTGCCTGTCTTATTAATGCAACCCATGAAATCTGCCTCCTGCTAACCAGCGTTGGTTTGCAAACTCTGGTTCAAGATGACTCCCGATGCCTTTCTTCATATTGCTGCCTGACTAGTTACCACTCATGCTGCACTCTGTGCTTGATTTTTGCCTTCCTTGGTGTAGGGATTTGCATGTGATAAACCATCTTGAATCATGTGAGGTGAAAAAGATATATACCAGAAGCAAATATGGCTTTGAAAGTCAATCTAGTTTCTGACAAACGGCTACTCTGTGATCACTGCTGCAACAGTGAAGAGATTTAATTTCTGCTTGGTGGGTGTACATGTTTTGTTTCTAACAAATATTAATAACTGCAGCAGACACTATTTTCAGTTAACCAGGAAGCTACTGATTTCCTGTTCCCTAGCATACATCTGAAGGTGACTATTTCTGCATTGCAGATAATGGGAAATTTTGTGCCTTTCTTTGTACAGTAATTTTGGGGTTTGTGACATACAGGAGATGTCTGTGAGACAAGGATATATGGTGATTATCAGTGTCTTCTCATTGACTACAATTAGATAAAACAGTTTTCTGTACCTGTTCTGACATAATCTTCCCTTAGTATAAAATCTTGAGCACAGTGATACATCTAGTTTTGTGATACCAGCCTGGGGAGACAAAATGTGCCTAACATCTAGTACTATTTTAACTGTAGTTGAGTTTTTAATATTTAAGGAAGCTGTGTCAGATAGCTTAGGACTTGCTTGAATTTCTTGGTGTACAATCTCTGTGCATGGAGCTTTTGTTCTGTTTATGGGTGTAAAAACACCCTGAGTGTGTGCAGATGTGGGGTGTTAACTTCAGCTTCAGACAGCTGCAGTAATTCTAAATAGGAATAGGATGGGTCACAATAATTTATCAACAGACTTGTTTTCAGTCTCCTGTTCTAGGCTGAAGAACCCCTTTGTGCAACTGCATAATAACCAGCAGGCAGATGACTTTGACTCTCTCACTCTCAGGGGCACATGAATAAGACCTAATGAAAATAGCAGGGGAACAAAGAGTGATAGCTACTTCATGCTGCTAGCGAAGACAGTCCTTTCTCACACTCCATACATCTGTAACAGTCATCTACAACACACTGGATGGGGCTAACAACTGTAAACAACGTTATCAGAGGACAATGGAGGCTGTATGCATGTTTATTCCAGATAAATTAACACAGGCCTGTTCTTCAACAGAGCAGAGAAAATAAGCAATTATTTGTCATTCTGCAAAAACCTGATTTGAAAAGAGCAGTTTCGAGCAAGAGTGTTTGGAAATTGGATGTTAGTGGTGATGAGAGGCACCTCTTCCACTTTCTTATCTTTCATTGTCATGCTTCTGATTGCCTAGAGAGGAGGACAGTATCTAAATATGCTGCATGAAAAATGCAAAGAAATGCAGAGATATGTAGATCCAGTCCAAATTTTTGGTTATGGTGCCTTCCTAGCCTCTAAAATAGATGTTTAATTCTCTGACATTTGTTCTTTTAGTCAAAAAAAGGGATGATCTTTTATGAATGTTTAAAACCTGCACCAAACAGTAGAACAAACAGACTGAGCAAATCCCTCCCTACCAAAATAAAACATCTTAAAAATGCCATGTTTGGTCTCCTAGCAAAACCCCAGCTGAATGTGCCAAAATCAAAGGGCTGTTTGCCTGACAGGTGTCACTAGCTGCTAGTAGGACCTAGATGTAGAACACCTAGTATAAATTATACAATGTAGGTGCAAAAAACAGTTCAGTTTTACAAAATACAGCTGTGATAGATGTGCAATGCAGTAATAGCCTATGCAACATCAGCCTTAAAGAAAATCCTAACTATAATTTGCTCAGTTCTACAAGTTTTGTTTTTATTTGTTTCCATAGTTTTATCCTTATGCTTTCTAAACAAACAATGATATATACTTAGGAGGTATACTGGGAAAAGAAATACTGAAGGAGGAGTGCTGAAGTGTGATACTTTTAAAACAACCTCTCCTAGCCTAGACTGGCATGATTGGGTACATTCCTCACAGGTGCCACATGACTAGCTATTGAAGTCCTGCATCTTGTGTTGCCCTGCAAGCCCACTCCATATGCACCCCAAAGATGGAAATACTGAACAGCATTATTTAAGTTGTTTTGAAAGTGTGGCTCTAATAATACCCTTATACAAATGACTCCTAAAAGTTGTCCTAGAAAAACATATGGTGCCTTCGTCACTCAGGTACACGAGAGGATGCGAAACTGCATCAGCTATGAGGTAATGACTGAGAAGTGGAGTGTGTTGTATAAGAGAAGATCAGAAGGTCATTATTGGTTCAACCTAGGAAAGAGCAAGAGAATTTGTGATTACTTTCAATTTGATGAATCAGGGAAACACCTTGGAAAACTACTTCAGTTCAAATAATAGGTGGTTGGTGATAGGCTGGACTTGATGATCTCGAAGGTCTTTCCCAACCTCATTTATTCTACTCTATTTTATTCTATTCTATTCAAATCTGTCATGAGGAAAACAAGGTATAAAGTAGTCACATGCACACCTCCTCCTCCAAAAAATAATAATCCGGTTGAACAAATAATGTTTGAAATGAAATATTTATCAACTATGGGATAAAGGCTTTGTTTAGGAAGACTTGAAGCCTCTGTTTTTTTCCTTTAAAGAAGGGTAGGTGCAGCAGTTCTTCTGTGAACAAAAAGTATTCATTGCTTATTGAATAACCTTTCATGCTCAAGGGACCAATCTACTTAACAGGTCTGCAATGGTACAGCCTTGGGTTGTGTCACAGTTCACACTGAATAACAACCCTTTGAAATATGAGGGATAGCTTCCCCTCGCTGTACTTCCAGTAGGCCTTTGCTTTGAATTAGGCAACAGAGCATCTATCCCTGTCACATTTGCATCCAGGCTGTGTTTCACAAAGCACTGGGAGAATGCAAACATGCAAGGACTGCTGCAACTGTGCCCACAACCTAGCAAACAGTTCACAATACATTAGCATCTTTTTCTCCTATCTATTGTGAATTATTTGTGAACAGATGGGTATAATGAATTAATTCAGCCTTCACAATTGCTTCAGAAATGCTTTAATATAAAAATATTCCAGTCTGAAGCATTTGCTGACTGTTCATTTCAATGAAATGAGCTCCTTCTCAGCTTCTTGGCTAGGAAGTCCAGAGGACTAGGAGATGATGGCACAATTTATAGCCCAAAAGTAGAAAAGCCAAATGTCAGAAACAACATAGTCCCAATTTCCAGCTTTTTGGGACATTCCAATAGTAAGTTGGACTGAAGCATTGCCAAAGCCTAGTTATGCACAGATTTAAAGCAGCAGTAATGCTGAAATCAGCTGAAGAAAATCATCTATGCAACCATGTGCTAGAGTTGTCTTTTGATACTAGCTTTTACACTGCTATAACTTTTACCTTCACTTCATTCAAGTAATATATATATTACTCTTGTTTCTAGCAGATATTTTAAAACTGAACTCCATGTACTTTAAGTATGGTCTTATTATTCTTAGTTCAAGTCCTTCTCTAATTGGAGTGTCTTTCCATAACAATCGAAAGAAAACTACTTGGCCTTTTATCTTCAAATCATCTCTTAGAAATTAAAGTAGTATATTCTGAGTAGATATTCTGGAAGTAAGTATTCAAAGTAAACCTCTCAAATGATTACTGCCAGGTTGCCAGGGGCCATGCTACTAATTACTTTTTTTGGTTTGCCATTAAACCTGCAGCTGGATATTGAACGGTGCATTTACAGATGGGGATTTTGCCCCACTTGATAACTAAAGGAAAATACACCATAATTTGTGTGTAATGAATTACCTAACTGTATGCTAGTACACTGCTCAGAACAATTATGCACCTGAGTGCTACTAGACCAGACAGAAGTAGCAATGGTGTGATAAGTAGCCTATTAAAATGATAGTGCACACCATGTGAATAATTTCATTCTCATTTGTCTCCAGTTATTGCAGGAGGCATCTCCTCCAGTGAGCTTGCCTGGATGCAAAGCTCGGGGAACAGGTCTGGTCTGCAGCAGTGGTTGCCTTGCAGTCCCCAACAGCATTGTACAGCCAGCCCTTGAAGCTAGCAAGGGCTATATTGCCCCCTTAAACAATTTTTTGTATTGAACGGTTTAGTGGCAGGAGTGTCTATATGGGAAGTACTTCTGAGTGTGATCTTGGGTCAGCCTACTTCTGCCTTGGTGTACTTCTTCCATGGATGTGTATACAGAACAAACACTGCTGTGGGTACAAGAAAACAGTTACGTGATTTAATGACGAAGATGAAACGATTCTGGGAACAGTTTGCTGATGTGTGACTTGTAAAAGCCAGACAAAAAGACAGAGGTAGCTTAACGTAAATCACGCTAACATCCACCGTGTCTAGACAGAAATTAGGATCTTTTCCTGTGCGGCTCTAAACATCTTGATGCCATTCAGTGCTCAGCACAGTGCTCTGCTGGTTGCACTCTCTCACACCACTGTGCTGAGCTCTCAGAAATCACTAGCATCTACCTGATGCTGGGAGAAGCCTTGCAGTTCAGTGCTGTGCCAATAGCACTCTTCCTGGAGCAAGTGCAGCTACCGCCAGCCTAGTGGCTGCTTATCTTACCATGGGCATGCTCCTAAAGCCAGACTGGTGAAAACACAATTATAACTCTACAGTACATTAAGATCCTCTGCTCATTTCCCTATGTGAGTTAGCTATCCTGCTGCTTAGCACTGCAGATAGGCTGGCAGAGGTAAGGATAGGAGCAGGAACTGTCAAAGTGATGGGATTAAGAGATAGTCTCCCTTGTCCGTGCTTTGTTCTGGTGGAGTCTCAACACAGCATTTGACTTAAATCCTGCAACAGTGAGCACAGTATTTGGGGACACTTAAGGGGGAAAAAGTGGTTTGTGCATTGGTATCTTCCTGATTTTATAGGAACTACTGGGAGATTAAAGCCAGACTACAAAGAGATACTGAGTCTCCCCAGTGGTTAAACTTGACATTTCACCTTAGCGAGGAATTTTGACATCCTGGGCTTACCAGTACCCTAGCTGCAGCTGCCCAGCCCTGTATGCTCTCTCTGCCGAATAACTGCAACAGGGCATCCCCTGCACTTGCCCCAACATATTAGATAATCTCATGGTCCTCAGAGCAAGCACAGCAGATGTGCGAGACTGAGGTCGTGCAGCCTGGGAAGCCTCTGGATTGTGGTTTATCTGAAATGGATATATTTTAGTTCAGGCAACTGGTGCTTATCAATTGATTACAGCTCACAAGCACATACTTTCTTTGCCATAAAGAAGCTATGGACTGTTTGATTTAAAGTTTGGCTCCGAAGACTTATCCCTTATTTCTGTAGAAATGAAGCACCTTTCCCATCAGAGTTCTTCCAAAAGGCCTTATAGCATAATTTCCCCAAGTTACACAACATTAACTTTGTATGGTTTTTTCTGGAAATGAGGGGAAATTGTGTGAACATCTAAGGCAAGTAATTGATATAAATATGCCTTGTGGAAATAGGGAAAACCAAATAATATTCTTCCTTAATGTATTGAATCAGTCAAGAAATTGTAAAGCAGTAAATGTGTTGGACTTTGAATTCAACAGCTTGCACTGGGAAAAAAATGGTGCTATAGGAGTCAAGGATCTGGAAATGTTCTATTTTTTCAAGACAACAATAAGAAAAGAAAAAACTCAGCTCTAAATAGAATAAACTGAATATCAACATGTTTCTTGCCTGATAATTAAGGATCAATAACAATAGTGTATGATATGCCAGGCTCATCTGCTTTTGACATTTCCAGGACCTGAGCCTCCAGGGTTTTATTCATATGTGTGTTATTGTTGTTGTCAGGGAGACAGTCACTTGTCTGCCATTGCCACACAGAGCATTTTAATCGGCCGTTCTCCGGTCAGAATTCCTGATTACAAAATAGCAGACAAAGGCTCCTTTTCTCACTTGCTTTGCATCCAGATGTTGCAGTTAGACAAGTTCTGCATCAGGTCATGTGTGATAGAGGGTAGAAGTAATTTTCAGAGAGAAAAGAGGTACCTGTTATTAGTGTTCCCAAGACACACTGTTGTTAGATGAAAACATTTAATGTGTTCTGTGCTGATGCCTGCTATTTTAACTGTTAGCTTTCCCCATTTGCTTGATTTTTATTTGCTACATTTTTTGATTTTTTTTATTAAAGGAGCAGTAATTTATTGCACCTCACACGTGCACAGAAAATCAGACGGGTAGGCAGACTTTTTATTATTGTTATTCTCTTGTCATGGAACTCAAATACCAAAGACTAGAATCCACTGAATTATGGGAACTGTGACTGCTGCTTGTGTGTTTGTAGCATTACTGAATAATTTATTTTTGAGGGGTAATGTGCAGTCTTTGTCACCTTTTATTTCTGTCTTCTCTTTAAATTTCTCAGTGAGACGGTGTGAAACTGGCATAAACATGAGAGGGCTTGTGCATTAATTTCAAGCCTCATAATTTAACATTTATGTCTGTCAATGCAGAATAATTGCTTCACCAAAGACCAGCACAATTTCCCTGCAAGTTCAGCTTCTTAACCTGACTGCTGACGCCCAAAGGTACCTGGGCTGTGATGCAAGCTTTGTGTAATTCAGGGCTAAAATAAACACACCACAGTACTCCAAAGTGATTGGATTCTCACATCTCTCTGCAGTGGTGTTAGTGCTACAGCCAGAGAATATCATAAAACTGCTCTGAGCCATCAGGTGATAAATTCATCCAAGTCTGCATGTATCTGCCCAGGCTGGGCTGAATGACTTTGACAGGCTGAGTGGGGGCACAAGCACCCTGCATGAGCCAGTGAGGATGTCCCAGTGCAAACTATGCTGCAAAAAGATGAGTGAGAGAGAGTCGCTGTCTATTGATTCCCAACCCGTGCAAGAATCTTTTTAGCAAGCCTAAATAAATAATTGATGAGCTCATTAATGTTTATAAAGATGGGAAGGGCGAATGTTGGGAGGACAGAACCAGGCTCTTGTCAGTGATGTCCAGTGATAGGATGAGGGACAAAAATCCTGTGAATGGAAATGTGAATTTCAGAGTTTATGTTGGCTTTTGCAGCTTTTTTTCCTAGTCAGATAGATCCTGTCTTCTACTTCTGTCTGTGAAGACTCTTTATTGCTTATCTTGTGGACATGTTACAGGGGTTGCTTAGTTAATACTTGTGAAATGGTTTAAATGGGAAATGTTGGACTAGAGCTTCTTTCTTTCTAAACTCTGCTCTCTGAGATAACTGTAAGCAACCATTGGAGTGGTTTTACACAGTCACAATGAACAGTCAATACATGAAACAGTATTTTGGAGTTGGTTTTCTTGTTTGTGTTTTTTTCTTTTCTTGGCTTTGTTTGTCCATGTTTGTTTGGGGGTTTTTGTTTTGTTGTGGCCCAAATAATTTGAAGAATTTCTCTAGGGACAGGGCATAGAGAGTTGAGTCTCACAGGAAATGCTTGCCAAAACATTAAGGAAACTGGGCTAAACTTTGGTATCAAGGTCAGTATTTGGGTTTTCTGCATTGGAAAACAGAAATTCTAAGGATAAGTTATTTCATATTTCTTTCAGAGGTGAATCCAGGAGAAAATTATTTACTGCCAGCAAAAACTATACATTGTATTATCTAAACTCAAATACAAAGTTTCTCTGCAAACCATACCAAAGAGAGAAACTTGGCAAAGATAACAAAGTTGTATCTTGGGGAGTTTCTGGCTGCAGTGTGGATCTCGCCCTCTGCCATGTGCAAGTTCACTGAGATCAGCTCCCCATACAAAGTAATCCTTTTTCCTTGTGTCCTTTGTGTTTATCAGACTGTAAGACTTCTGGGACAGAGGCTCCATTGTTGCCTATTTGGGTTTTAACAAAATAATAGTTCTGCCCAGTAAGTCCGTATCTCTGCTTGCCTATCTACAATGAGACAAATTGGTGTGACAACAAACACCTACTCATCATTATAATCTGAACAAGTATGTTAAGGACCCATTGCAGGTGGAAGGTTTTTGTTCCCTAGACAGTAGACTTACTTTAAAGTTAGGATCAGGGGAAAACATCTGTGCATAACCAAAGTTGTATCTACATTCAGTTTGGGTGTGATGGGACAATTCTTTGGGAAAAAATATGAAAGGGTAAGGAATGATTTGATACGGAACAAAAGCTTAATGTTCCATTTCAGGTGGAGCAAAACATTTCAAAGCCAACATCAAAACTGAAAGAAAAAAAAATTACTCTACTTCTTGCTATCCTATGTTAGCTTCTAGAAGTAAGATTTTCTTCCTGTGGCATTCTGACATAACTTTTGCACAATATCCATTTTGATTAGCACTTCTGGGCAAACTTGTACCTAGGTTCCAGCAGTAATTTATTGCACAAGCAACAAGAGAAACCCATGCTGTTTGCAAACTCCACAGCTTTAGTTATCCTAACTGTAATTCATCTTGTTGTAAGGCAAAGCTTCCATTATATGGTTCTGAAACTAATAATATATTAAACAAAATGTCTTCCCAAGTGCATGCAGTGGCATATGCCTTTGTAGGTTTCATATAAACCAAACCTACTTTCAATAAAAAGCCCCCAGAATTTTCCAAGCCAGTGGGGACCCATGTATCATGTAAAAATGTAGAATGTCAATAAAATAAGCTTGGCAGAATCATTAATTTCCATTTCACTATAAAATCTAGTTTTGCTGATTATGGAGGTCAGTAAGGAATTCTGAAGACTCTGAACAATCATATTTTCCTTCTTGGCTGTGTTCAGTTGGTAAGACTGGCAGACAAGGAAAGCAATGCTACCTGTACCTCAGAATGTAACTGTATTTTACAGTGCAGCCTGAACACTACATCTTAAAGTCATGTTGTATCTTATCAGGCAAGATTCTCCTCCTAATTTCACTGGCATATACAGTTGTAGCTTAATTGAATTCACTTAAGCTAAATAGTTGCTGAGAGAAGAAAGTAGATCTCATTGAGTTCACAGGCCAAGTTAAAAATGTATTATTGGTCAAATGGAAAAGCAATAGGCAAGTCTGCAAGCTGTAGCTATAACCTTTCATTCAAAGTCCTTAAAAAATATTTGTTCGCACTCGTAGCCTTCTTGGGAAGTGAGGATATGTAATCATGCCAGACAGTTGTTGCTTGCCTACAATTACACACTTAGTGGCAAAGTGGAGACTGGGAACTGGAATCCCCATGAACCTTAAAGGCTTCAGGATATTCCTGGTGAAATAGCAATGAGTCATTAAAGTACTTGATTTTTGGTGAATGTGAGAAAAATTGGCTTACTTTTCAGTTTCCTAATTTGAGGAGTCTTGTTAAGATGGTAATACCACACAGAATTATTATGAATGAAAATTACTGGGGGTGTGTGTGGAAGTTTAACTACTATTTTACTGGTTTAGTAAACAAACAAACAAACAAATCCAATGCCATAGAGACATTTGAATGACTTTTTAATGCTTCCTTGAGAAGTCTTAGGGTGACTTTGAAGGATGAATGTAGTATGATCGAACATTACCCGCAGCAAGGTCCTGTTAGTCCCTGCCTAACAGGCTCACCTGAAACAGTAAGAAGAGCCAGCAAGTTGGTAAACCACAGAAGCTAGTTGTTTGCTCTCACAGTGCATGTCTACTTGTGGATGTTCTCCTAACAAAAGCTTATCAATAGACAGTGTGCTCACTTCTCAGATGTTCTGCAGTGGCAGCGGTAACAAGGACTCCTCACCCATGGCTGTTGCAAACCCTTTCTGGGACTATACATACTATGCATGTAATCAGTTACCATTCAAGTTTGCTTATGTGATATCCCCTGCAGAAATAAACAGATAAATTATTGACAGTGCAGGCAAGACGATACTGAATACTTTGGCAGTTAAATATTGTAGTTAACACGAAGTTCCTGTGAACAGGACATAACTTATTCATAGTGAAGAAGTGCAACAGCTTTTTCACAAGATAAATTTGTGTCAGTCATGATTTTCCATGTGTTGTGTGCTATAGGAAGTCCTCTTTGAAAGGACAGTAAATTATTTATTGTGCAGGGAGCATGATACTAAGTGGTACAGCAGATAAACCATGTAGCTACAGTGAATTTGGATGAACATGATGATACATGTTCATGAATCATGGATTTGGCCTGGCTTCCATGCTAAGCTGGGCATCACTGGTAGCCCATATATGCTTTTCAGCTGTGAAAGAGAGCACAGCAGGCACAGGTTAACACTTTGAAATCTTCACATCTGTGCAATAAACAAGCTATTTTTGTCTCTGCAAATTTACAGGAGATATCTAAATCATTATGGTGTCTCTAGATAATGCTCTGCCTTTTTAATTTGTTGTCATTTGGGGACAGACCTTGTCTCTGGTGGGCAGAGATTTAATCATGTCTCTGCAAGGTGATAGATGTGCTGATGAGTGATGGCTGCAGGACATGGTGCTCTCAAGGGTTGGTTTGAGGTGGAATTACACCCTGTAGGTCATGTACAGCACACTGCGTACACGATATAGCCTGCCATAGACACTGATACAAGATGACATTGTTAACCAGAATGCCTCTTTAAAAAGGGAGAGGGGAAAGTACCAGGAAAGGTAGCAAATGGCATCTTGAATATTGAAGTGCATGGATTCAAATGCTCATTCAGTATAATGGCAGAATATTAATTCTGAACACAAGACTCTATGGAGCACTGGAAAGGTTGATTGTCATCAAAAAAGATTGTCCTTTGTTTTATACAGAAGGTGTCTGTAGTGATTGTTGTGGTTCCTGTGCCATGTTCCAGTGCACCCAGAGCATGGGTCAGGGAGGGAATTCTCCTTGTTGTAGATCCTAAGCCTGTGTTTTTGTCTCTTAGTATGGGAAAAAATATGAAATATCATTGCTCACAAAATTTGCAAGGAATGAAATAGAGGAAAATTCACTTTCCATGCCTGTCCTTATTGCTCTTCAGGTACCTGTCTGTGCCTTAAGGACCTTTGCACCTCCTGCCTCCAGTCTGTAGTGGTACTCATTCTCTCTGGGGTCTGAGACCTCCTGTCCCTCATGCATAGATGCAAGTAGTGGCACAGTGAAGCTGAGCGACTTGCCCTGAGTAGCACAACCTGTAGCTGTCTCTAGTGACTGGACAAACCTCCTTTCCTTATGCAGTGCTGCTGAGGAAATGGCTTGTCATCCTCTTATACGTTAACGTAGATACAGCAGCACAAAAACAAGTGTGAATACAAACTAGAGAACATTTACCTTACAGTTAAAATCTACTCATCTTCTTCATTCATGTAAGTCTCTACATAAATGTGTTTATTGGAGATAAATTGCCCATCATAGCTGATTTATTCTGCATACTTCTTATTAGCTATGTAAATTCCCTTAACTCACCCCACCACATTTCTCCTCTTTGCCTGGTTCTGTTTTGATCCTTTCAGCACCAGTTAGCATGACTGGTGTGTTAAAATACTTTCCAAAACAGCCCTGTGCATACTCTTACCCATGTACTATTTTGCTTTTACAGCATGGAGGTTTTGTGGTTTGTTTTCACTTTATAGACCATCTTGCAAACACAGTAGATTTTGGTTCTGCCTTATTGTGTCTTATAATTTCTATAGCAGTTGTATTTGCTTGCTTGTCACTTACTTTTGTACAACACTCCCCGCCTTGTTAAAGTCCTATGCTGAAGCCCTGAGCCCAGCCCTGTGTCAGGAGGGACTGTGCAGTCCTCCCTAGGATGCAGCTGGCCTATGTCTTGCTCTTCAGAAGTGACAATGGCATTTCGGGTAGCATGGAATATTGTGTAAAATAATGTTGAAGTCATTTAGTGAGAAGGGCAAAGGCAACACGCCACACCATGCAGTACACTTAAGGAAATTGCCTTCCTTTTCTTGCTTTGGAAGTTCTATATGGATTTTATAAATGCATTTGTTGTTCAGTTTTTGAATGAAAGCAGATTTCCCCAGCAGATTTCTGAAGACCTGTACTCTGCTTATTCACCTTTAGGTGTTACTGCATCTCAGCTGTGGGATGCCTCCCCAGGTTTCATCCATGCATGCTTAACAGTGTGACTCTGCACTTGGGAGCTCTATCTTCCCAAGGAACTGCAAACTCCATTTTGACTGTGAGGCTGCTCCTTGCTTTCCCATTTCTGAGGGAGCTCACTAAAGATTTGTGGTATGGAGTTGTTGGCTAAGCGCTATACTGTCAAAATATAACTGGTGTAAGCAGTGAGAGCTAAACTGTGGTTCTGTTGGTTGATGACAGGCTGCCTGAGAGGAGGTCACCCTGGCAACGCTGCTTGCAGGTACCTGCTGTGGATAGCTAATGAGAGCTCATCAGGGAGCTCTTGCAGAGCAGCAATGGGTTTTTGCAAAAGCAACTGTGCCTTTTGCTCTCTCAGGCTATTTCCAGTGGCTCAGTGAGAAACCCAGAGAGGCAAAGGAAATCCTGCTTTCTTTAAGACTGTCAGACTCTCAGGGCTTAGGAAAGGAAAGAAGAGTTGGTGATAACCCTTGCTTTTTTCAAATAATATTGTTTCTCTGATGACCTGTTGGTTTACTCCTTTGGTAAAAGCCATGGCATATTCAAAATGCCACAAAAAGTATTTTAGTTCACAGCTATTAGAAACTTTCTGCCGATTTAGTTGGATACCAAAAACATCCTCCAGTGGGAAGAGTGTGTTAAAGCCTAGTGAGAGTCTAAGTTTCAGCTGGGACACTGCTGCTTGGGGATGCAGCATCCCAGTACCTGATAGTAGTTTGATGAGTGGCCAACAGGAAATGCAGCTTGAGAGATGATTTTCCAGCACTTGACACAAAACTTACTGTCTTGATTCTAATATGTATTTCTGAGCAAAACTGAGTGGCACTAACAGCTCTGATCTATTTAGTTCTTCATTTAAAGACCCTGAAACATGAACTTTGATACAGATTATGAGTGACTAGTGCTATACTTTAATGAGTTTGCAAAGTAAAACTAAGGAACACTTGGGTAAACTGGAAGTTATTTGCATGCATAAAAAGCATGAGCAGATGAATCAAAAAGGAATTTATTTTTCTTTTAATGAGATCAAAAGCACTACAATCCAGAGGCCCTCTGACTTTGCTGAGGGAACACATTTTCATCAAATGGTGATTTGCCACATCTTTTCTTTAAAGGCGGGATTGTTACTCTCATTTTAATCAGACCTGCAGCAGCAAAATATCTGCTATGTCAGTGTTTAGAAAGGGTGTATACCAGCAGTTAAACACTACACAGAAACATACTATTGATTATACCTTTATTCCTCAGGAAGTTCACAATAGCATAGCTTTCAGTAATTGAATATTTATCTAGAGAAGGATCTCCACAGACCACAGCAGAATAAGTCTCTTCTGTCATGACAAAAAAGCAAATGAATCTGTTACGTGCTTTGATTCATGGGCAGAGATGGAAAGTTCCAAAGCAGGCACAAAGCACTGCAACAATTTAAATGAAGAGCATCGCTTGCCAGGCTCCAGTTTTCACAAACACCACCAGCTAGCAAGTTAGAGCAATTAGTAGCTATGCTAGGATGTCCTCATCTTCCATGAATCTCTGATAACTGCCGCTCCTCCACAAGACCTCATTAAAGCCTTGCAGACTTGGAGCTAGGAAGAGATTGGCTTTTTGGATTGGAGTCTTTACAAGCACTGGCCAGATGACCGGCTGGTCACACCCCACTAAAACAAGCTGTCATTCAGAGACGGAGATAACAAAACAGGGCACAGAGGTAACACCAACATGATGCAGAGAACATAAGAGGACAGAACAGCATTTGCCAAAACATCAAAAGATGTGCAACACCACACCACACCACACCCCCCCATTTTCTGTCTCTTGTGGGTGCAGTACAAATTTATTGGTGTTAGTAGCACAGGTTTTTCTGACTTTAGTGTGATAGCAGGCCTTTGCAGAAAGTCCTTTCCTTCTGCCTATTATTAACTAGCCAGTGAGCAGGAATTAGTTCCTGTTCCTTGCAATCAGTGCTGGCTTGTCATGCCTGCAGCTTGGGGGAGGAAATCAGCCTTTTCTGGTCATGGTAATTCTTCAGACAGCATGAGGGCTGCAGGAGATGGGGATTCAAGACACACTGCCTAAATTTTGTCATGTAAGTTAAAAGTGTCCTGTTCAATTTCAAGAACCATGGGTGAAATATTTTCCGCAAGAGCCAAAATTGACAGTGGGTCTTGAAAACAACCTGAGTAGGTTGGTGTTTCAGAGAGTGACTGTAGACCATAGAGAAGAGTAATATTTCAACTAGTCCTTGACTTCAAAAAGGAAATATGCTTTAAGTAGTGCCAATTACAGCACAGAGATTTCATTCCAAGTTTTGATCAGAGCGTTTATTAAAAGAAAGAAAAATAACAGATGTGTTTTATCTTGTATCTTTTCTCTGGCCAGTGCATAAATAAGGTTTGGGAAAGCTTGGCATTTAACATTGGATCAGATGTGTGTCTGCTCCAGTACCCTTATTCTGCAGAACTATTTCTCAGGCCTTCTGATTTGTTATCTTGGTCCAAGTCCTTCATGCCTATCATTCTACCTTTCTGTTCTGAATTGTGGTTTCCCAGATAAAATGCAGACAGCAAGGCAGGATGAAAATTACAGGAGAACCTCTTTGCTGCAGCTTTCTGTGACACACATGGGTAGAAAGCTGTTACTTGCCCAGGCATGCCGTTGTTTTGTTGATGTTCTTGCCTCATGATTCCTGGTGTAGGGTTAAGTGCTGATACAGTGTTTTCTGACCCAATGCCTAGGATACTTCCTAAAGTATTCCCATGGTGGCTTCTTCACTGGTGCCCTTTGTTTACGCACATTTTAAGTATTATAATTTTATTTCTTGCTTGCTTCTTTTGGCAGTGCTTGCTTCAAACCTCCTCCTGCAGGCAGCATCATAAATCTTGCATAAGGTGCCTATACCTTTGTTATCATGGCTTTTAATGAATTCAGCAAGTCTGCAGTCACAGTCACTGGTCTTGTGTTAGCTCACTGCTTTTTCTGCTTCAGTGCAGATGCTGGTTCATGTTCATTCTTTATTATCTGTCCACCATACTATTTTTATAATGGGGGTTTCACTCTCCCTTCATCTTTTTTTTCCTATTTTATGCTGTCAGTTTAACCACTGCTGATGATACCATGGCTTGGTTTGATATCATGCACCCTTGTCGGAGAGCCTGGTGGGAGTGCCCTGATCACATCTGATGCTTTGAAATAATTTTCCTGTTGATGCAGCCTCAGGAAAATGCAGTGCACAGCATGGGGTGTGTGTGCCCCTGTTAACTGTTTCACCTGACAAGGAGGTAACTTCTGATGCATGGTTTTTTTGCTCTTATGCACAAAGCTGCTTTCAAACACAAATGCACCCACAATGCTTCACTGTACTCACCAGGCAGCAGTTTATCAAAGCACACTCCAATTTTTTGCTAAACAACCTTCTTTTCCTGTGTTCAGCACATTCCTGAGCTCTGGGCTAGGGTGCATTTTCAGGAAAACTTTTTTTTTGACAATAATTGACAAGTCCTTTTAGGTTGGTAATTGACAGTGTAAAGAAGCTTCAAGTACAATACCTCTTAAAGGCAAAGCTGCTTTCTCCAGGCTGAGGTGGTTTCCATACTCCCATGCTGGATGTTCTCTTGCTGAAGCTGGAGAGATGCTGGTGCTCTAAGCAAAGTTACAGAGCTGTGCAATACTACCCCATTACGTGGTGATCACAATACTCCTCCCACCTCAGTGGCGAGGGCCCAGCAACTGACAGCACAGTATAAGGAAAATTCTCAGGAAACTGCCAGTCCTAGCAACCAGATGGAATTGTCAAAGCTATCTTTTTTAGTAGGACCATTTTGTTTCTCAAGGCCTTGGCACTTAGGTTGGACAAATCTTGCATTCTGTTCCCTCTTCAATCTTGTCTTTATTAAGTCTTACCGCATGCTCAGTGTCACTGAGGACTGAGAAGGAAAGAAAACTGCAGGCAAAAAATGAGAGTTAATTGATAGCAAATCATGTTATTGCCTGATCTTTCCTTTTTGCACTGATCTGAGCCTCCTTTTCCTGTTAGCTCTTCCCTGCTGTCACTGTTTTTGTTTTTAAGCTTTCAGATTAGCCTTCTTGAAAACTCAGTTTTCTGGTGTTGTACGTAAAGCTGTAGCAACACATTTATATAATCTGTCAGCGGAAACAAGAAATAAAAATAGCAATAGCCACACAGTGTATTAGTCATTCACAAAATAAACTAGGCAGCTTCACACCTAGGGATGGCAGAGTAAGAGAAAAATTCCCTGGACTGTGGAGGATTCTGGTTTAGCAGTTTTCCAGCTGCACTTCCCTTGTGCAAAAATGCACTGTGCGCAGTTGGGTGGGAGACCTTCAGAAGCACAGCGGCCTGCTGCCCTGCCAGGGAAGGCTGTGCTGGGGCATGCAGCAACTGCCCTTCCAGCACCACTTGTGCAGTGAATTTTGTCTTTAACCCTACTACGTACCTAAATAACCAGCAGGAGACCAAATCCTTTCTGCCACAAGTGACACACACACATGGATTTCTTCCAGATATGTAGTTAAATTCTACTGTAATATAATATGACTTTCAAACTATTGTAAGCAGCTTATTCTTTTGCTTGTGTGACAGTGCTTCTAAGTCATACGGGTTTTACAGACAGGACTTTAAGCCATAAAGAACGGAGCAATCTGGACTAAGGTGACTGGAACTACTTCGTTTGTCAACTTTATCAAAAGCCTTTGGTTTGCATAGGAATCAGATAATATTTAGGGGAAATTAGGAGCCTAGAAAGATTTGATTTAGTTTTCTGATGATGCATGTGCCAGTTAGATGGAATATTATAGAGACCTTTGTTTATATTAATTAATCTGTTAAATGAGAACAAATAAGTTCTGAATCAAATGCATTACTGCTGCAAAACCCTTCAGAAGACACTGGTAGAGAATCTTTTGTGGGAGAACATGACACACAATTTTCTATGTCATTCTCAAAATGTGGTGGAAAAAACCCACACCAGGTCTTATGGGAAAAGTTCAGTTTGAGCCTTAAGATCGTATGTCAAAGTTTTTAGGCACCCAGAGTGGAGCATTATTAAAGTTCTTTATTGTAAACCCAAATTTTCTATTTCAAAATTTCTTGCTCTTCATTCACAGCAGCTGCATTTTTAGCCTAGTTTCTAAGGAGGAAAGAAGTTAATCGGTGGGCCAGAAATCAGTGTTTACACAGAAGCTGGTGGTTGTGGCCTGATTACATCAGTAATGGAGAGGAAAAGGACCAGTCCCAACACTTGTTGTCTGTGGTGGCTGATTACCAAGGTCTGTTTTATCAGAGCTAGAAGAAAAACAAGGACCAATACAACATATTTGTGCGTGTTTGTACACATACAGAAAAATGTCAAAAAACCTCAAAGGCCTCTAAATTTTTTCTATATGGCCAAAAAGCCAATAATCCTTTACAATTTAAAAGTATTGTTTTGCCTCAAAGCATATCCTATTTAGGAGAAAACAAAGTAAGGTCTTAGAAATATAGAGTGTAAAATGTGACAAGAAATCAAACAGCGTCTACTAAAAATTTTAAGATGCAAAGGAGGAGCAGAAAAATGATCAAAACAGGGAAGCTGCTTAGTGACAATTCCTTAAAATGGACCAGTTATCTTTTTGTAGAGAAAAGCAGGAAAAAAGTCTTAGGAAAAAGAATTCTGATAGAGAAAACTGAAGAATGACTGTAATTAGTGTGGTCAGACAAACCTGATTTCAGCCTCTGAGGTTAATGTACTTTTTGAGATGCACATTGCTCTCACTCTGCGTTGAACATCAAGCCTGTGAAGCACACTTCAGTGAGTGATGAACAAGCTAAATGGTAGGCACAGTTTCTCTATTATCTGAGAGTAAGCATTAAAAATGGGAAAACACAGTGACTGGTAGGATATTAAATAATAGGATGAGCAGGGTATCGGAGAGATCTGAGCCACTTAGTGAAATGATTAACTGATTCATTGGAAAACTGTTTCTTCAGGAACGAGGATTGCCAGCTACACATATAGAAAGGGGTGTTGTGCCTTGTGCTGAATATAGCAGGCAACTAAGGCAATATTCCATCATTTACCACTAGAAAAAAGTTCCACAGATAGCTAAAAGAGGCATAATGAATAGAATAAATTTGTAGCATCATAGAATGGCTTAGGTTGGAAGGGACCTTAGAGATCATCTACTCCAACCTCCCTGCCATGGACAGGGATGCCTCTCAACTAGATTCAGCTGCTCAAGACCTCATCCAACTTGTCTTTGAAGACCCCCAGGGAAGAGGCACCTACAGCCTTCTTAGGCAACCTGTTACAGAGTCTCACCACACTCATACTGAAGAACTTCTTCCTAAGATCCAGTCTAAACCTACTCTTTATCAGCTTAAAACCATTCCCCCTTGTCCTATTGCTAGACACCCTTCTGAAAAGTCCCTGTCCAGTCTTCCTGTAGTGTCCTTTCAGGTACTGGAAGGCAGCTCTAAGGTTCCCCCTGGAGTCTCCTCTTTAATCTGAGCAACCCCAGCTCCCTCAGCCTATCCTCATAGCAGAGATGTCCCAGCCTCCTCTGGACCTGCTCCTACAGGGAATACTGTTTTGTATACCTTTGGTAAATTGGTACTGGGGAAGATGATCAGATCATGGTTTAAAAGAAAAAGGCAGGAAAGAAAGAAAAGAAAGAAAGAAAGAAAAAAAAAAAAGGGGGGGGGGAGGGGGAGCAGGGGGAAGGAAAAAACGGAGTATAAGAATTCCCAAACCAGTTTGAGAACTAGAAATATTGTCTTCCATGGAGAGGCTTAAGGAGCTTAATCAGTTTAGTTTATCAGGAAGAGGCTTGAGGGGCAACTAATTTAATGGGTTCTAATGGGTTCTTGGATCTAATGGAGAATATCATGAGGAGGTTCATCGGCTGGATGCTGAAGACAGACAAGTGCACACAGTAGGACAGGAATGTTTAACAGTAACAGTGATTTGCGATTGGAAGATATCAAAGAAAGTGATTTATTCTGCTAAATCATCTGGTTCCTTACTGACTGTCTTTCAGCATAACATGCTTAGTCTGACCAAAAGACACTGCATTCAGTTCTGGAGCCTTTGATAAGCAGGTCTGGCTACAAAATCTTTTTGGTTTTATTTTCCCCTTCTGAATCTCTATTTATAACTTCCTAGAGTAGATACAATTACATACTGAGTAAACACTAGAAACTTCACTGTTTGGGTGTAACCATGAACTCCAACAAATTTTATTACCATGTAGTAAGTTGAACTGGCTGAAACATGTTTTTGTTTTCCAGGGGGGAAAAAACCAAACCAAAACAAATGAACAAATAAAACTTCAAGCACACACAAACAAGCAAACAACTAACCCCAAACAAAGTCACAACAACAACAAAAGCACATTCAGAAAACTTTCTGAAGCTTTCTTTAAATATATATTTTTTTAATTCCTTTGCTTTCCCTTCAAACCTCTGGTAAAAATGGCACATCTTCTCACCTATTCAGAATTGGTTGCCCAGAGAGGGTTTGGATTCCTCCTCCCTGAGGGGTGTTCAAGGCCAGGTTGGATAAGGCCTTGAACAGCAGGGTCTAGTGGAGAGGCATTCCTGCCCATGGTGGGGAAGTTGGAGTAGATGATCCCTAAGGTTCCTTCCAAACTAAGCCACCCTATGAATATACTTAGAATTATTTTCTTTATAATTAAGTATTTTTAGAGGATTTGAAGTGATGCACTGGAGAATCTCACAGAGCTCCTGATGCACATGCCATATGGAAGAAGACATGTGGGATGTATCAGTTCTCACATTTCAGGTTTAGGTTTGTGTCTTCTAAAAGATCCTGTGTTTTCAACCCCAAAGCCAGCTTACCTAAGTCATGTCTGCTTTTTGCAGAGCAGCTGCACTGAATTAGCAATACTGTAGGTTTTCCAGTGTTTCAGTCCTGACCACAATAAACTATCCATTGCAGAGATTATTTTTACAGTTCCAGAACCATTCAGTGACTACTGCAGAAACTGGCAAGGCAGGCAATAATTCATGATAATTGTGATAAATTTCTGTGTCAATGTTTTAAAATAAATGGTTTCAAACAATGTGCTACATTTTCCATAAACCACACATGCTGCATGCAGATTGGGAGCCATACCTTGCCACAGGCTAGCAGCTCTCTGTTGCTTCTTGCTCTCCCTTCCCCTTCCTTGCCTTTGTCTACCTCAGAAACATTACTGCACTGCAGCAGCAAGGCTTCACACCACAGTGAATATTAAGTTTTGCTACATACACTGTAAAAAAAGAATGTCTGCCACTGTAAATACTCATTGGAACAACCAATGCTGAGTTAAAAGGCTCCATATTACCATTCTGAGTTAGTTCATTACCAAATGCATTTGCCAAAGCACACATGCAGATGTGAGGAGAGTCAGCTCACAAGCTGAGGTTGATCCAAAAATGAATTTTGGGAAGGCATGAACTCTGTTTTTCTGACACTAGATGACACCAAGCTGTGTGGTGTGGTAGACTCTTTTGAGTGAGGGCAGGGATGCCATCCAGAAGGATCTTAACGGGCTTGAGTGGTGGGCCAGTGCCAAGTGCATGAGGTTCCACATGTCCAGGTGCAAGGTCCTGCATCTGGGTTGGGACAATCCCAGGGTCAATACAGGCTGGGTGCAGAGTGAGTTGAGAGAGGCTCTGAAGAAAAGACAAGGAGGGGAATGGTTTTAAACTGATAAAGAGTAGGTTTATACTGGATCATAGGAAGAAGTTCTTCAGTATGAGTGTGGTGAGACTCTGTAATAGGTTGCACAGGGAGGTTGTAGATGCCTCCTCCCTGGACGTGCTTAAGGCTTGGCTGGATGAGGCTCTGACCAGCCGAATCTAGTTGAGAGGCATCTCTGCCAATGGCAGATGATCATTAAGGTCTCTTCCAACCTGAACTATTCAATAATTATAGTATGATTTTATGATTTTAGCCTAGTTGAGAAGCATAGTATTGAATTTGCTAAGACTGATTTGGTGTTCAAATGAATGAGAATGAAACTTTATGGAGTTTGAACATTATGTAGAATCTCCCTGTTAACAAAGTTAATGGAGAATAGGTAGTTTATGTTAAAGCAATTACAGGCTAGTAAAGTAAATGTTTACAGAGGTTGCAGGAAAAATCTGGCAATAATATCTTCCTCTGCAGAACAAAGATTCATGGCAGAACTGTGTAGCAAAATGATCTATTTAATTTTAATTATGAGTACTTTTCTTCTTTAAAAAGCAATCAAACAAACTTGATGAATATTAGGATCAAAATAAATGCTAAAGGGCAAATGTTTATATGGGCTTGAAGTCAGAATTTTAGCTGTGATGAGGCCAAAATGAATACAATCCAAGAGATAGAAATCTGATTGTATTTAGAACAACAGTTTTAAACGAAACAATGTGATCAATTTACCATATAAAAATCCACAGGGTACAACAATGCCAACATTTTAGGCTTGAAGAGACAGTGTGGTTTCAAACTACTAAATTAGGATGTTTTTGAAAACCAACCCATAATAGTGAAAATGAGGACACAGAACTGCCCCTTTGCAGGGAGAGGAAGGAACGCAGAAGTATTTATGATGAATTGACCACAGCTGAACTCCAGAAACCAAGTAGCTATAGCTATGTTTGACTGCAGAAAATGGCTGCCTGTGTGCATAGACATGTCTTGCCTGTGATCAAGTCTGTAGATGAAAGATTTTGAAGGCTAGGTAGTGTTCTTTAGCTCTTTCCATGCCTAAGTCTGTCTTTTTTCTTGGAACACAGTCATGAAAGTAGATAGCGTGCTTTGCTGACAGGTAACTCAGGTGCGACTGAAGCACAAATCCTTAAAACAAGAAAGCAGGAAAACCAATTTTGTCAGCAAAGTAGCTAAACACTGGCTTGAACCTGGATTAACCTACAAAGGTTTTTGAAGACTCCATGACTTATGTTGATCTGTGATTCTTCTTTTAATCTCCCTTATTTTTAATTATTATAGTGAGCAAAAATACATCGTGGTAGAGCTAAATTTTCAGGCTAGGCTGGTCAGGGACTGTCAGTTCTGGGACTTCCCCCAGCACATAAAGCAAAGATTCTGCCTTGGTGAAAGCACAGCAGGAGGTGTTGGGCCCTTTCACCTTCAAGTGCCACCCTGGCAGCCCTTAGAGATGTCCCCTGTCTCCTCAGCTGCAAAGCAACAGCTCTGGCTGTGCTCCCACAGCTTTAAACATGTTTCTGATATGTTTGTTCATCTGCTCTTTAAACACCATTCCTTTCCTGGGTAGTTTCTCAGTGACTTTGCTATCCTTATGAGAAGAAATACTTGTAATTGTTTTTTTGCATTTGTAAAGTGATGAGGGAAAAGGTTGAAAGTATGTAAAATCACGAAAGGTAGCTTCTGGCATGATTTTCCTTTAAGTGTATTGGCAACTTGTTTGATGTGAGAACACAGAGTATCATCCCAGAATTTGAGAGCCATTTCGCAACCATCTCAGGCCCACAAAAAAGGCCGTTTCAGAGCAGAAATGAAGCACATCCTTGGCTCAGGTTTCCTGTCCTGTCTGAACAATAACAAACCAAACTTCATATGTTCCTGATGCACAGACACCAAAAAACAAAGCACAAATAGCAACACTCAGGAGTTCTGTCACCATGCCCTCAGTGGTTTTGGATTTTAGTTTATTTTTTGGTAGTTTGGCCTCATACATTAAAATTGATACATACTCTGAGATACCATTTCATCCACAGTTTTCTTCTTGTAGACTATGGTGGCATTTTCAGTCTGAGCAGCAATTTCGTGCCAGAAAAGCAGTCAAAGGTAGGCTTAAGCTTTCATGACTTGTCTGTTCCTATTTTCCACCATTTGCTTGAGGCCGAAACAAAAGCTGCAGACCACCCAGCTTGAATATTTCCAGGACTGGTGTGCCTTTGAAAAAGGAAAAAAAAAAACCAACACTACAAACACTTCATGTACACCACAGAGTTCAGTAACTGTTGGTCTGGGTTTTTTCAACCACAATGTGTAAAACGTTTTAACCTCACAACATTCTCTACCAGTATCTGGCTTCATCATTTGAATTATCTCATATTATGTTAGGGGAAAAAAAAAAGGAAGAGGAAAGAAAAGAAGTCATAAGTAGGCATTTTAAGCACAGGGCTCAAAAGGCTGCTAGTGCCCTACAGGTAACCGGCTCTAAATCATTTATTTTGGGCTGCTCAAGATCAGCAAGTTGTACAGCTTCTCTGTTAGCTTATGCACAATGCCATATCCCAGGATGTACCTTCTATGAAATTCTGTACACATGTGCAGGGAGTGGTGCTTCAGAAAGGTCTTATGGTTAGCTGTGTTTCAGGGTATCTTTGAGCGGGCAGATCGATTGTATAGCACCAATGACATCAGTGCCTGCCAGGCAATGTGGATTTGTTCACTGCCCTCCTCATCCCCTCCTGAGGGACTCCAGGAGCTGCAGAGCAGCAGGTCTAACATGACTTTTCCCCTCAGCAGCAAGGTGTGTACAGGGGAAAGTTGTGGTGGTTTATATATAAAATGTCCTGGTGATAAAATTCGAGATGGGGTGGTTGCTATGGTGGTTGTGCTGGGGGCAGAGCTGGGAGTGAGTGTTGTGAGGACTCACTGAGGCTCTTCACCTACCAGAGCGGTGTGTCTGCATGCTGTGAGCTCTCCTGCTCCACCACAGAGAACCATTTCCAGGCAGAAGGGTTGGCTATTGATGGGGTATGAGAAGCTTGTATATACTGGTAGCTGAATGCTCCTATTAACACTGCAGAACACATTTCTTTCAAATCCTTCACAGTAAGAGATGCTGTATAAATGTAGTAGGCTGGTGTGGAACATCTGTGCTTACTGATCTAATGCTTCTCCGTTAGAGAGGTCTTTGACTCCTGTAGGAGCAGTGCAGAATGCTGTATTTTTGAAGATGATAATTATTTGTGTTGTATAGTGCTTGTGGAATAACACTGCTTGGACCTGTTTTTTTGTGTGAAAACCTTTTTTGTTTCCTTTGGAGATACTTTTACTTAAGGTTAGCAAGGCACAATAATTGAAATTTCCCAAGTACTGCTCTCTTTGTACTAATTTTTGCCCTGGAAGTGGACTTGGATGGGGCAATTCCCATCAATCTCACACACTCTGACTGTCCTTACACAGCAGCTGGGATTCTTTCAGCTACAAGCTTTTTTTTCCCTGTTCTTAGCTATGAGCCTTGTTTATCCTTTTGTTTCTGTCCTGTCACAACAACAACACAGAGCTGAGGTCTCATTTTACATCTGAATGCTTTCCTCAAACAACGGGTACTGTTTTCCCTCCTGATTCCAGGAATTGGTACAATAAACTTTATCAAGCACTATATAATGATTACCTTTTAAATAGCAAAATGTTTTTTCTGGCTCTTGTTTGTGTTACTCCTGGAGACTCAAAGGTCTGTAAAGTCACTTCCCCTGCCAGGCTCGACTCTGTGGGATGCTTTAGCAGTCTGCAGTTTGGATGCATGTGAACAGACGTGCTGTTTTCCAAGGCAAGCACCCATTTGTTAGCGAGAGCTGCTCATGCTCTCCTCTCCACGGGAGCTCTTCCCCATTGAACTTTTGAACCACTGAGGCAAATCAAATCGTGTAGCTCTACAAAATGGAAACCAGCATTGGGGCTGCATGAAGGAAGTCTTCCAGCTTCAGTGCAGTTGCCCAGGGAAGCAAAGGCAACAGAGAAACACATTGTTTTGGATGACTAAAGAATAAGGGCCTGTTAAACAAGTTCTGTCTGTCAAGTTTGTGGTAGCTTTCTTGTGTCATCTCTTAGGAAAGGCTGCATATGTAGGAAGATAATTTTTTGCAAGACTTTTCCTGTTTGAATGTGATTGCTGAAATCTGCACAGTACCTGCTAATATGGTTTCCAGGATCAGTGAAAGAGTGGAAACCAGTGCCAGAAATAATAGTCATAAGTTTATGAAGGCCATACGGAGTTTCAGTCTTGTGACAGAGGAATGTACCAGTTCTTGCAAATGGACTCCTTTAGACTCTGCTTCCCATGATCTGTGCACCACCTCCCCCAAGAAAAGCATGTGTGCTGCTCTGCAAGTCAGGCAGCTCCTCTAGACGCATCAAGGCATATGTTGGGGCATAGCCAGTAGCCACAGAGAGGACGGGGGGATCTCAGAGCAAAAGGCCTGGCAGGCAAGGTTTCCATGGGCTCTCAGGGTAACTCCTCTCCTTCCCTGGCAGTCCAAGCAGCAGGGTAGGACAGCAGCAATGGCAGTCTAGCCAGCCACTGACACAAGTTTAGCAGCAATGCTGGGCACAGCTGGTAAGGGGAATTTTACATAAGCACACTTTAATCCTAACAGGTTGAGTTCAGCGCAAAATGGAGGCAGATAAAAGGGTTTCTCTTTCAGCCTGAACAAATAATTGAGGAAATTGATTGATCTGTTATTGTTGTAACAGCTCCTTAAAAATATTGCCCTTTGGTGTACGTTTCAGACCTACCACTTCTCTAAAATGAGTTTAGAATGACCACACCTGCTCTCAGGAATGCTGTGTAACGAGTCAGAGTTCAAAAAGCTGAACTGTGCATTGGAGCAAAGAACACATCTTAGCTGATCTTTGGTGGATTTCTTTTGCAGTAATACATTAGGTCAAATCTTGTTGCATTTCAAGTCTGTCTTCTTCACAGCAATGTCCTGAAGCTTGAAAGTACAGCACAGATTTGAGTGGGCTCATCTGAAATGCCTTCATCTTTCACACAAAGATGATTACAAGCTTACACAACAGCAGTGAGTCATTCACATAGGATCATGTTTTTATTCACACAGCAAAAGTAAAAAACGTGTTCTCTGTCCCCATCTCCAGCATTGCTAATATGCACAACACATATAATGGATGTATTTCATGCCCTGGAAAAAGTGATTAGCAGGTGATGACACTTCCATAGTGAACAGTCATACTGTCATTCTTAATAATTAACTCCCCACCCCACCCCCCCCCAAAGTTCTTTTTCCTTGTTTCCAGTTGGAAATATATCTAAGTGATATTTTTGCATTTCAGCTTGGAACAGAAAAGGTCAAAGGTGCTAAAAGCCCTTCTCACACATTAGAGGCACTACTGGTGCAGGTTTTCTCTCTATCCTTAATCCTGTGTTAATTAATCCTGTTAAAATGGCATGATTTATACAAGCTTTAACAAGTGAACATCAGTCTATCTTTTTGACTGAGGGCATGATTCAGCAAGTCCCTTTGGCATTTGCCTGACTGTAAGAATGCACTAATCTCATGGAAAATACCTGTAATGCGTCACTGAACCAAGGTACTGGGGCTGGGTCAAACCTGTGACATTAGGAAAAGTTGATTTCAGGTAAAATCCACAGCTTCCACTGCAACTCGGCTTCCTCTATTCTGTGTTTGGCTTTACAGTTTTCAGGTATGTAGGCAAAGCAGAGCTGGCGGTTGGAGAGGATTCCAAGATAAGGATGGGTTAGAGCAAAGTGCCTGTCCTACTGCGTTGACTACAGAGGGAGCCTACATAGTTGTTAGACTACATCTTTCATCTGTGCATGTCGATGAGGAGCCTAACTCCTGACTCTGGTGATCAGCTCATGTCAGCTGTATCGCTAGACCATACTGTTAGAACAAGAAGAAAAAGGTATGTTAAACAAAAGACATATGGCAGCATAATACGTGGACTTTGTTTTTTAAGCAGATCTGTGTACACTTCAACCAATTATCACCACAAGATATATTGACTTTTAAACTATTTAAAAATATATAGCAAAAGCACAGGATGCTCAGAGGGCTGGAGCACCTCTCCTGTGAGGACAGACTGAAAGAGTTGGGGCTGTTCAGTCTGGAGAAGAGAAGGCTCCAAGGTGACCTTATTGTGGCCTTCCAGTATCTGAAGGGGGCCTACAAGAAAGCTGGGGAGGGACTGCTCAGGATATCAGGTAGTGATAGGACTAGGGGGAATGGAATGAAGCTGGAGGTGGGGAGGAAGTTCTTCCCCATGAGAGTGGTGAAGCCCTGGAATGGGTTGTCCAGGGAGGTGGTCGAGGCCCTGGCCCTGGAGGTGGTTAAGATCAGGCTGGATGAGGCTCTGGCCAGCCTGATCTAGTGTGGGGTGTCCCTGCCCATGGCATGGGGGGTTGGAACTAGATGATCCTTGTGGTCCCCTCCAACCCTGACTGATACTATGATATGATACTATGTTTAAGTCCAGTAAGCAAAAGTGTTATAAAATCCTTGGAAGCAAGGACATTTGGATTTAATGATTTTGGCAAGGCACTAACTTATTTCCATGTGTTCAAATAGAGATCTCTACATACTACAGACTTGAAGACAACATAAAATAAATGCCCTGTGCAAATATAGTTGCTTAATCATCTTCCTGGTATTCTTCTGGTTTTGTGCTGAACGATATTTGGATCTAGAGATCCACTGTGCCTTACAACAGATTGACTACAGACAGAATAGAAAATACATGGGCTAAAATTTGATACACAAATCAATAAATTGTGTCCCTTTAAATATAATGAAAGTAAAGGATCATATTGATCTACATCAGCTCTGATTAGAATTGCATGGTGTTCTCTCATGGAAAAAAAAAAAAGGCAGAAGAGCTGCAGCTGAGTGAATAACAGGAATTAGATATTACCATAGCTGGACCCTATTGCAGTCAGGCAGAGGCACCTAAGAAGCAGAAGGCCATAGGACTTTACTTGCTTTGATAAAATGATGTCTGTGTGGAAGCTGGTGTTTTACAATGCATTCTTTGCAACTCAAGTGTTCATTTCATTTTTAATTGGTAACAAATAAGTCACAGGAGGTTATCACATCTCTGAGCTGAAAAAATATTGGCATGCTTTGCAGTTTATCTAAGGTTTTGATTTTAGGGAAACTTGCTAAGTACACACTAACAGGGACTATGCTGTCAACATGTTCTGAGAAGTAAAACTCTTCCCAAGATAACATCTATCTTTGCTTTCCTGTGACACTTAATTTTTAAAATAAGGTGTCTAAATGCTTTGCACACTTCCATGCTCTAATTTGCTGAAATGTGCTGATCACTTTGCCCCTGACTGTTAGCTGTACTTGCCCTCTGCAGCTGTCCTTCAGCGTGCCCTCTGCAGGAGAGACAGTGTAGATAAGGCAGCCTCCTCCAGCTCAAAAGCTTGTCAAGTGCCAGGATATCTAGAAAGGCAGAAAGCCTGAAATCCTCTTTGGCCTCCTTCACAGCTTGTGACTGCAATATGATATATATCCAGACTGAACAGACTGGGAACACTTTATCCTCGATAGAATAGAATTAACCAGGTTGAAAAAGACCTTCAAGGTCATCAAGTCGAATCCATCACCCAACACCATCTAATCAACTAAACTATGGCACTAAGTGCCTCATCCAGTCTCTTCTTAAACACCTCCAGTAATGGTGACTCCACCGCCTCCCTGGGCAGCCCATTCCAATGGCCAATCACTCTTTCTGTGAGGAACTTCTTCCTAACATCCAGCCTAAACCTCCCTTGGTGCAGCTTGAGACTGTGTCCTCTTGTTCTGAATACTTTAAATATTTTCCATTACACACTCCTCTGTAGTCCTATCATTCAAGCTGTCACTGATTGAATTGTTATAAGTGATCAGTTGTGCTTATGGCATGGCAAGATTGAATTATTACCTATAGTGGAATAGCTCTCCTCCACACACTCCAGGAACCTTCTAGACTGCCTCCTCTCTGCTGTGTTAAGTTCCCAGCAGATACCTGACAGGTTAAAATCACCCATAAGAACAACATCTGGTGATCCTGAGACAGCCTCTAGCTGCCTATAAAATAATTCATCAACCTCTTCCTCCTGGTTGGGTGGTCTATAACAGACTCCAACCAGGATGTCAGCCTTCTTGGCCTCCCCTCTAATTCTCACCCACAGGCACTCAACTTGATCTTCCTTCATCTCTAGTTCCACGGCATCTAGATCTGCCCTGATGTACAGGGCCAGCCCTCCACCCCTTCTCCCTCGCCAGTCTCTCCTGAAGCGCCTGTAGCCATCAATTACGGTGTTCCAGTCATGTGAGTCATCCCACCACGTTTCTGTGATGCCAACTACAGCATAACTTTCCTGCTGTAATAAGGCTTCCAGCTCCTCTTGTTTGTTACCCATTAGTGTACGTGCACTTCATCTGTGCTGCTGGTTTTACCCCTGACTCCAGCTTACCACCTTCAGACTCCTGTCTGGGGGGACTGGTTTCAGCCCCTTTCCCATCCAAATATGAAGACCTGCTATTGGCATGGTATTACTTTGCCCTTGACTGCAGGTTTCTGTTTGGTTGTCTTCCCAAGTTTTACTTCTAAAGGGGAGTTACAGAGGACTGTGTGACAGAGAGAACCCAATCGTCAGACTTGTAGGACATGTAACATACTACTCTGCATGAGAAGGGTGTCTGGAACTGGGGATGTGGAGGGAAGTGGAAGCCCTCTCTGTGGACTGAGAGTGCATGCTTACTAGGGAAATTCTGCACTTTGCTTTTTCCCAAAGAGTCTGCGAATGCCTACATGCATCTTCTCAAAATGGCCATCTCATGTCTAAGACAAGAATAGGGACCACTTTCAAATAATAAACAAAAGCTTGGTTAACAAAATGAGAAAGACAGTGATTGAACAGCATTTTTCTTTGTCTTTACTTAATTTTTCCTGTAAAGTAATGGATCTTAGGTATGGAAGTGAGTGCTGCTTTGTAGTTTGTAAATGTGCTGAGGCTGTAAGGTACCGCACAGCATGCAGGAACATAGCAATGATTCCAGGGTCATCCTATCAACTATTTTACTACTGTTTGTTCTTGCAGTTACCAGCATTCCTTAAATACAGACGACTGCCTCTTTCACCAAACCAAACATCTCTGCTTTCTTTTAAGACTATGCAAAGACCATGGAACAGGTCTGTAAGGTGATAACTTGTGGTTGGAAAACAGGGGAATAGTAAAGCAGACCTAGATACAAATTAAAACAAAACCAAAAATAAACAACCAACCAAAAAAACCACAAACACCACCACCACCAAAACAACACAAACAAACCAACACAACTGCATCCTTTCCTTTATGAGAAAAGCTGCCAGAACCAAGCACCAATCTTGAGCATACTACTTGACGCTGCAGAAGATGAAGTGCTGCTTTTCTCTAGCATTGTGTAAGGTATGTTGCCACACTAACTTAGCTTCTCTCTACTTCATCTGTGCATTTTTCCTCAGGACTTTATCTCACCCTCTCACTTACTGTAAATTTAGAGAGATGGACAAATTACCACCACATGTAGTACCCTCACTGCTAAGGCTGTGCCAAGGGCCTTCGAATCTCTCCTACCCCTGGTCTGTCAGATACATTCTTACTATTTCAATCATTAGGCAGTCTGCAAGCTCAGTACAGAGTAAGCCCCACATTGGGCTATCTATGGTGTCACCAGTACACCTTGTGCTTGCAGATTCCAGCAGAAACTCTAATTTCACGTTAACATGTTATGAAAGGATATCAGGTCATCCTTCACATGCAAGTTTTTCCCAAGTAAAATCTGGACATTCCTCAAAACATGAACAAAAGCCTCATTTCCATTCCCCGGTCCAGTGCAACAGCTGTCCTGACAGAATGCAGGACTACCAGAGAATAGGCACAATGCTAGTGAGGGGTTTGGAGGGCATGACATACAAGGAGTGGGCAAGGGAGCTGGGGTTGTTTAGTCTGCAGAAGAAAAGGCTAAGGGGAGATCTTGCTGCTCTCTTCAACTACCTGAAAGCAGGTTGGAGTGAGGCTGGTGTTAGTCTCTTCTGCAAAGTAACCAGTGATAGGATGAGAGAAAAAGGGTTTAAATTGTGCCAGAGGAAGTTTAGATTGGACATTAGGAAAAGTTTCTTTACTGAGAGAGTGGTGAGGCATTGGAACAGGCTGCCTAGGGAGGTGGTGGAGTTGCCATCCCTGTTGGTGTTCAAGAAGCTATAGATGTGGCACTTCAGGATATGGTTTAGTTACGTCTAGGGTTACAGCTGGACTCAGAGACCTTAAAGGTCTTTTCCAGCCTTAGAGGTTCTATGATTTGTAAGGATGAAAGCATACACTGGTATATTTTATTGGATTATTTGGGGCTTGAAATGGAGGAGCATACATGAAAGTGGGACAGCAGTGGCTAATGCTCTGGAGTGACTTTTATGTGGAAAAACACTTTGGGATTTACTTCAGGAAAGCAGTGTGTGGGAACATCTCTTCTCTGTCTGTCAGAGTACCTGAGGAATGCTGTCCTATTCCTTTACTGCATCTTCAGATTTTTCTCACATTTCTCTAAGAAATAAGGGCAAACCAATTAAGGTTGCACTTTTAGAAACAATGCATCTTATTTCCCTTATCAGAGGGTATTTTGTGTGCCATACTTCCAAATATACTAGAAAATCTATGCTTTTGAATGTTAACCACTCATCATGTTTATTACTGAATTATTTTTTGCACTGATTAAGAAATACTGGCTACCCACAAGAGATTAAGAATCCATATGGATCGCTTACCCAAGATCAAATCTTGTATACAACTAAAATCCTCCAGCAATTTCAGCTACACTTTGAAATTCAAATGGAGTAAGACAAAAGTTCGTTAAGGAAACATCGGCTATTGAGATATTTTATTGTAAGTTCAACACGCATGCTTGCAGACAGATATGCATAACATGATAGCGTGGGTTCCTTATCGGACTCATAGGTAGGTTTAGAAAAGCCCCAGTTCCAAACTAGCACAAAGTTACACAGAACCTCTCCCTCCACTGCAGATAAGAGCTGTATTTTGGCCTTGTTCTTGAAAAAATCACACATACTCAGTGTTAAACTCATGCTCATAGACCGTTTCATGCATAACAGCCTTCAGAGCATCTCACTGGAGTTAAGAGGTGGAATGTTACTGAAATTCAATAGGAACTGGGCAGCTAGCTCTCTGAGACCTCTTGGAAAATCCCTGTCCAAACGTGGAGGAATTAAGACAGCTGCAAAACAAATTAAAAACTTGTTTGGAAAAGCTTTTATGAACATCCAAATGTGAAATATTTTTAAGGCCCTTCCTGTCCCAATTCTCCCATCTCATTCAGCTCTAAACACATCCTCACCTCTGTGGATCTAGATGCTCTGCTTTAAAAGCCATCAATTTTTAATGTATGGAAAAGCTTTTTTTTTTTTTCCCCCTCAGGATTGAAACTAACTTCTCTTGGGCTTTGAGGCACAGTTAAGTTTCAAGAAAGTGTCTACATTTTAATGCAGATAGCAGGCCGGAAATGACAGCTGTCTAAACACATTCAACAGCATAAAACTTCAGAATACGTCCTGAGAGAGAGCAGTTACTGGCCAGAGAATGGAGTGATTGAAGGTATTTAATAGGTACATTATCAAACAGCTCTGTGGTTTATCACGTAGTTCTACAGTTTATTACAGGAATATCACTCCCAGGCATTGCTAGCTGTGTGTAAAATACATATGCTAGCCTTGGCTTTTTTCCTCTCAGATACAGTCTTTCATGGGAACTGCAAAATCTGCAGAAGTCAGAGTTCAAAACTGAATGCTATTTCCAAAATACCAATGTTACACAGAATGGTGTCATGGAAACCTTCCTTACAGAGCCTTTAGGATGATTGGCAACCATCCCACACTGTGCTGTGGAAGCATTAATCTGCCACTACGTCAGACTATAAAGTGTATTCATAATAAGAATACAAACTTTTGTTGCATGATAGTGCTTTTTGGAGACAAACAGTGCAGCCTGATTTTCTGTCTATACATTGCAACCCTATGTGGGATCAGATGGATTTCTTTCCTTAAGAAAACTGGATTTTTCTGTTTAGTTAGTATCGAACAGTTACTATGGTTTCATGAACACTTTTTTAGATTATATCTGCCTTAAGGTGCAACTCCTCCTTGAACATGCCACATCACAGTCAACATTTAGAATCATTTTCTTGCTATTCACAGGTAGTTTTGTTCACCCTTCTGTTCTGGTTTGAGGCCAGGCTGTGGATGCCTCCTCCCTGGGGGTGTTTAAGGGCAGGTTGGATGAGGCCTTGAGCAGCCAAATCTAGTTGAGAGGTGTCCCTGCCGGTGGTGGGGAGGTTGCAGTAGATGATCTCTGATGTTCCTTCTAACCTAAGCCATTCTATGATCTTTTTCCAGACCATAAATAGAGACACCATACCAAATTTCAAGACAATAAGTCAAGCAATAATTTCTTGTCTTCATCAAGTGCAAAGTATAGGCAGATTAACCTATTTCAAAGTTACAACATGACAGTGAAATTTAGACTGAACGTAAGAGGCAGAAGTAGCAGAGTTTTTGTATTTATACGAAAGATGAGGTGAAGATTTTCAATTACATAATACCAGGTTTATATAATGTCACATTCATCTTCAAGCTACAAGCCTCAGAGAAAACCCAAATTCTTGAATGAGAAACCACAAAGCTCTCCACATAACTACGCTAAGAGAAGGCAGGTATCAGCTTTCTTTGGACTTTGTATATTTAAGAGAAGGGGACAAATACATTCAAGCATGAGTTGCAGTATGGTTTTAGTTGTATCTGTGGTTTTTAGATGGAATAGAAAAGCTGAACTAAGAAGGCTGAATCAGGACATTTGGAATTTATTACAGGGAGGAAAGAAGGAAATTATTGATTTTTTTCTTTCTTTCCTTTGCGTAAGTTTAGATTGTTGCCAGTAGCTGTTTCCTACAATATATAAGTGAAATATTTTCTAGACCTTTCAATGAAGGTGGTTCAGTGCCTAAAGGGCATTGATGAATATTTAATCAGACTGTGCTAACCTGAACATATATTAAAAACAAACCTCAAACCCCTCAAAGTTTGCATGATGGAAATGTAGTAATTTGTAAGCCTTAGCTATCATAAATATGATAGAAGGAAAATAGAACAATACGTGCTTCTCTCTGCCCATACAGGCATTGGAGTTAATCTCTGTTCCCCTTTATTGGAATTGTATCTTCTGAAACAGTAACAGGAAATGCTGCAAGTCATTCCAACCTAAAACCTTATTAAGATTATCCATTATTGTAAGGTTTGCCTCTAAATAAAAAAGCCAAGAAAATGTCGAATACAGTTGTGTCTTTTTTAACTGCATGTTTGCAATCAAGTCTTAGAAATTAAGTCATGTAAATTATACAGTTTGGTCTAGGTCTGATCAAGCAGTAAAAAAAATTTACAAGAAAATTATTGGATGAGCTACACAAAAACTACTGCTGCCAGAAATTAGTTCTCTGTGAGTTGAGCATCAAAGAATAAAGAACTAGGAGTAGGAGGTAATAGGATGGGGAAATCTCACAGGAGTTAATGGTGCTTGTAGCACTGTCTGGTATCAACTTTTTGTGGCCCCTTGCAAATGATCGTCACAGTACCACAGGAGGGACAGGGAGGGTGATGGCATCTGTTCATTGTGAAGTAGTGGGAAACCTAACAAAGTCTACTTTTCACTTTGGTTTTCAGTCTAACACCGCATTTCTTACTTTGCCTCTTGCTCTGTCTACCAGATCTATTTTTCAGATGAGGGAATACTATTAAGTTTTATGTCAAAGGTGTCAAGGGATAAATTATCCTTGTGTTTCTGTACAAGTTAAACTAAGCTAATCTTGAGAAAAAGAAAACTCTTCGTTTACTTTCAGATTGAACAGACATAACTGTTTTGTTCATACTCCATGCTGTGTCACTTAACTCCCCCAGCCAAACCCATTTTTGATTACTTGGCTTGAAAGATCTCTCTGTACTGACTGACTGCTGACCCCAATTCGTGTCTTCTGAATTAGTTCTGTTGTGATAGCTGCAACAAAATGAGACTTAAAAAACAAATAATTGAATAAGTTGCATGAGTTTTCCCTGCTAGATTTTGGGAGGCTTTTCTCATTGTGTCACAGGGAATACCTGTCTTACCTGACTTAAAGATATATATGGGGTGTCCTTGGAAAGAAAGACCTTTTTCCCCTAAAAATGAGATCCCGAATAAGAATTTCTGACTTTCTATTCAATATTTAAATTGTTCAGCGACTCCAAAATTTTTTGGATGAGGTCTTCTGCCTTCTGCTTTCATTTCCTTCCTTTTAATAGGAAACTCTTTGTTCTTGCATCTGAAAGTGAAGAAAAGTACACTTCATTAAGCCTGCAATTGTTTGGGATTCAGAAGTGTAGATTGATTAGCAAATACTCTACAATAGCTCTTATAATGGAGAGCTTTAAATAAATGTATTTTAAATTATTCTTACATTTTCTAGTGTTTTTTATACAGTCTAAACATGATGTGTACACTCTTCTTTGACTCTGCTGTGTTCCTGGAGGGGAATGAATCAGAACACTCTGAATGCCTTATGTAACGTATTTAGAGAACTTTATTGTTTGTGTCTTTGCTTGAATTTCTTGGACGGAATTAATTAATGGCAAAGTATAAAGGCCAACTTTGAAATCCTAGCTGACTTATACACTAGAGCTCAATTTGTATTCTACATCAAGGAAATGTTTGGATTTGAAAGAAGGACACCATTATCAAAAAGGTTTCTGTAGATGGCTCTGTTCTTCAGAGCGCCATCTCTTTGCCAGTGAAGTGTGGTTTCAACATTTGGGTAATTCGGAAGGAAATTGATTTTTTAAAATCAGAGTACGTATCTAATTTCTTATTAAAAACTAAATGCCAAACAGGAAATAGTATCTGTTTTGGGATAGGAGAAAACCCCTAAAGTCTGCATTTCTTTAAAACAATGTTCATTTCAGAGGAAAGGTAGAGAGAATGAAATCTGTAGCCTGTTTCTGTGGTCCTGTAGAAATCTGTTTGGGTAGCAGCTTGTAGGAAAGATTCTCTTTTCTTTGCATATCCATATTTGTGATGCAATTTTGTAATAGTATGTCTTTGTAGAGTAGTATGCTTCTGCAGTAATAGGTAAGGATGAGTTTCTCAGTGGATATAACTTTGTCTAGCTTCATTGTAGACAGCTGAATAAAGATCATAGACATCCATTTCTGGAGTGTGCAATCAGCTGATCGTTGCAGCAATGGGGAAGTCAGCAGGAGAATCCTGCCTTTTGTCTTTGAGGAAAAGGGGTTACTCATGGAATGTCATGTTCTGCCCAGAATATACTGTAGGAGCAACATTAGCTCTTGTTCTGTACATGGTGGGGCTGAAGGGAAGTTGACATCCAGTATTTTGGAAGACTAGATCAGTACCTGTGTTACAGTGTAGGAGGCAGAATGCTTAGCAAGGAAGGCCAGAGGACTTCAAGTCTGTGTGTGAAGTACAGGAAGCACAGGGGACATTTTTGTTCCATTCTAGATGTCTCAAAGCTTGGAGAGGACCAACCTTGCTGATTTTTTTTTTTTTTTTTCCTTATGTTCTCAGGCCTTGAAGTTTGAGAAGCCACTCAAACTGCAAAGCCAGTGTCACATTGTGGTGGCTCATATATAATGCCAACAGTAAGATATTAAGACTTCTGGGTAATTAAAATTGTCTTTGTGTTTTCCAGGATTATGCCTTCTGTCAGAGATTAGACAGGAGAGAGTTGAGTCTTACTTTATGCTTTTGAATCTTGGTAGGGTAGAGAAAGGATTGCTTGAGATGGTCTTTTCTAGTGATAAAACAATTTTTCTCCTCACAATAGTAACTTTTTTTTCCCCTCAAACATTATGGATTTTCTGCCTTGTTTGTTTCTCTCTGTGGCATCTTGGCATGGTCCTGAGAAATGTTAAACACTGTCCAGTCTGTGTCTTTAAAAAACAGTGGAGCTTTAAAGAAAATTTTGTATCATTATCATTTGAGTGAGAATATTCATTGCAGTCCCATCAAACTGCCTTGTCCTGTTTCACTGACACTGGCTAACTTCCACATTCCTACAAGACGCAGAGAATTAGGATATGGACAGTAGCTGGTGTACAGAAAGTATCCCAGCTTTGACAGTGGGATCCCGTGGATTTCCTCCAGAGCTGTTGAAAGAGCTATGGACAAGCCCGTGTTTATACTCCTGCAGTACAATGTGAGCAGTGGCACAGAAACGCTGCTGGGCTCCTGCCAAAAACCCCACAAAAGCAGCCAGATTATGTCCCTGCAATGCAAATACGATGACAGTGGCAGCAGGGGAAGCCTGGTTGCACAGCTACCTCCTCCACTACCCTGCTCACCCTTCCCAATTCTGGTAGTGGAAGAGTGTACATACTGAAAGCAAGGTCACCATAAGCACTAACTGCGAAGGGATTTGGGGTGGCAGAGCTTGAAGTTCACACCTGCCTGACTTTGTGATGACACTACTAGCATCCCAGTTCATTTACTGTCCCTTCACTTCAGGTATCTTTGGTGTTTGGCTAGTGGCCAGAGTAGGCAGGACAGTTCCCTGTATGAGGCCCCAAGAGAACTTTAAACAAAACCTCTCTTCTCTGTGCCCAGTTGAGGGGACTGGCAGGAGCTGGGGGAGGAGCACTAGGAGGGCAGTGCAGAGCCCTCTGTGAGCAGAAGGGCCCACAGAGAAATTGCCATCTCCAGTGTAAACGAGAGCAGCTCCTCAAGCAAGGATCACAGCTGATCACCCTGTGCATGAGGTATGGAAGTCCTGGGGCAGAGGGAGACTGGAAAGAGGGAAGAGGGGGAACTAAAAAAGAGCTAAGCAACAAGGAGAGGAAGATGATGAAGGGAGCAGAGAAACCAGGATGGAAAGGCTTGGTACACCTTGACCCACTACCCGCACGGAACATGAAATTCAGTGAGAAGCTCAGACATGCAGAAAGTAGGAAGCAGTGCTGCTGTGGGGAGCAGAAGGAGAATTACTGTAAAATTAATGGCTTTATGCAGTCCCAAGTATGCAATGACTGAGGGATTTGAGTGCAAATGTTCACATTATGCAGGCAAATCTGATGTGCATTTTCCTTTAAATTGTTATTCTGCTTAAATTATTTTTGTCTGTTTCCCACGTGACTCCAGAGTTTAACAACATACAATTGTATTCTTCTACACTGCCAATCTTCTACTAAGCCATGAATTTGGAAAACTGTCTAGAAAAGCAAAAGTTTCTTTTCCTGAATTCAGCAGGTAAGGGATTCACTGCATCTCAGCCCATAAGCTCTCCCATCCGTTCGAAAGGTTATAGGTGATTCCACAAAATTAATGTATTTATTTATGGAGGAGGGGAGTGCACCTATGTGATTTGGGAGCAGGGTGTAAGGCATGGTGTCCTCTTGTGAAGGGATGGTTAGACCCTCTCTTTAAGCATGAGACAGAGCTCAGATAGGATTTGTTCTCTTGGAGTTGAATGCCTTTGGATCCCAGATGTTCAAGGAAAAAGGTTTTCTTGTTTGTTAGTTGCTTGTTTTCCAATGGAGCTTTATTTATTTATATACATACAGAATTATCTATTCTACTGGGTGGGATGTCAGACTTTCTTCTGGCACCTAGTTTAAGCAATAGGTGCTTTTACTGTGCAGATGATGTGTTTTTGCCTCAAGCCTCTTAGGACTGTAAAACCCAGCAGAGTGGTGGTTGACTGCAAAATGAAGAGTGAATAGTACTTGGCTTTATAAATGTGTCAACGCTTTCCACACTATCAAATTCGTGATTATAACCTTCCATTTTCATGAATCTCACATGCATCAGCATGCTTGGACTCACTGTTTGGGGTTTTATGTTGTTGTGCCTTTTTTTTTCTTTCTTCTTTTTTGATTCTTATTTGAAAGCTTAGAAAGCTAGTTATGGGGAAGGTATTACGCTCCAGCTGTCCTTATTTTGACACAAAATGGTATACTGGGCAAAAGAAAATTTGTCCAAAATAACACTACATGTGTCATGGCAGAGTACTTTCTATACAAAGTGCTGTTTTACAGCCTTTTCTTATGGACATTTTCTCCTAAAACTTGCTTGGAACTTGGCAGGCATGCTGCAGACAGCTGTCCAGTACAGCCATGGCTTAAGCCTTCTTCTGTCATTATCAAATGCACAAACATACATCATACAGGGTGGGGTCTCTAGCCACAGGCTGGTTGCAAGCCAGGTTTAACTCACCAGGTAGTACCTGCTCAAAAAGGTGAAATCAGGTCTGGGAACAGCAGATAGAGTGGTGCATCTCAGCCTTCTCTGAGCAATGACTGAGTGTTTGCATTCAGGATGGTGGGGTTCTCCCACGTCCTTGGGACAATGGAAACTCCCCAGGAGAGAACAAGTAGCAGATTTATACTCCTCTGCTGTCCAGTCAGATTGGTGGTGGCTGCATGAGGCTCTTCTTTCACCTTGTTGGTAAATACCAATGAGGCAGCTTACAACACAGCCTTGACCTCATGGTGGAAGAGAAGTGGTGACTTAGTAGTGTGGTTGGGCTCCCCCCTCTTCTGTCTTTCCTGGGGCTGGCCCACCATCATGAGCTCTTCACTCCTCTCAGGCAGTGAGCTGACCCCCATGCTGACAGTAAAATGTTATACCCACCTCTGCTATAGTATTCCTTGGCTGACTGCTGATAAAATGAGTCTGCTGATGTCTCACTTTCCAAAGCAACATTTCAGGTTCTTCACATTCATTCAGGAGGTGCAATTTTTTGGTGTGGTTTTTCCTGTTAAGGGATGTTACATTTTGATATGTCTCTACAGACATAAATGTCAAGCTTTTAGGCATAAGGGATAGGGTGGAGAAAGTACCTTCCTTTTTTATGCTTTTATGACAATAACTGTGAATATAAACAGCTATGATAATGAGGCTTATTGAAAGTATTTTATTAGGGAATGTGCAAGTAATTAATTTTTCAGTAAGAAAGTGCAAATGGCCCCTTATATTGCATGTGAAACAAACTGGAATTTCCTGTGCATAGAAGAGCATTTTTGCCCATCATAGTAGCCAAAGCACTTTCATAAGGTATTTTAGTTTGAAACAATGCTGGTATTTAGTACTGTCATTGTTTTATCCTCTACCACCTCACATCATCAAATTCTGTCATAAAAGATGGTGTAGGATTTTGTAAATGTAAAAATGAAACCATAGGTGGTGTTCTGTAGGTAGAATCTTCACTTTGGAAGCTGGTATGGAGAACAGATAAGCACTCTTCCTACCGAATGGAAAATATTCCTTACCTGAGTTTTACTCATGACTTCACAGAACATTTTGTTGCCTTTGGTTTAGCATTTCTCAATGTTCAAAAAACCTGATTCATGTGGTTTATCAAAAGAAAGACACAGAACTGTTGGAGCAAGTCCAAAGGAGGGCCACAAAGACAATCCAAAGACTGGAACACCTTTGCTATGAGGATAGGCTGAGAGAGCTGGAATTGTTCAGCCTAGAGAAGAGAAGACGCTGCAGGGACCTTAGTGCTGCCTTCTGATACCTAAAGGGGTCTTACAGGAAGGCTGGAGGGGGAATTTTCATAAGGGTATCTAGCAGTAGGACAAGGGGGGGAATGGTTTGAATCAGAGAGAGTAAGTTTAGATGGGAAGAAATTCTTCAGCATGAGGGTGGTGAGATTCTGTAATAGGTTTTCCAGAGGGGTTGTGGATGCCCCTTCCCTGGGGGTGTTTAAGGCCTTGGGCAACCAAGGCTAGATGAGAGGTGTCTCTGCCCAGGGCAGGGGGATTGGAGTAGATGATCTCTAAGGTCCCTTCCAACCTAAACTATTCTATGATTTTGTGGTTCTATGATCTTAAACATCCCTTCTAACCCAAACCATTCTGTGATCTGTAGTGTCTGTCTCACCGTAGCAAAAATTATCATATGCACTTAACAGCAGGCATGTGTGCTTTTCTTAAGGTTTGAGTGAGGTGAGAAAAACTATCACGTTGAGCATTACCATGCTTTTGTCTGGATAATTCAAGGTGTGAATTATTTCACTGTTTACTATACCTTAGCTTTCAAGAAAGCAATTTTATGTATACAGTACTTAAGCACCCTTGAAGGCCCCCTGACATTTGCTGGGATTGCATATAAAATCCTGCCATGGATGCAGAGAGTGCTCAGCTTCTTCCTCCAAAAGGCTAGTCACATCTTCACATATGAGGAGATATTTATTAAGTACAATGTTAACAGCTACCATATTGCTGTACTCCCACGGTGACGCAAATGTTGGCAAAAGCTACTGTGCCAGCTGCCCACTTACACACTCTAGTGGCACCTTTGCTGTTCCTCAAATCCACAAATTACCATTCTCAACCAATTAATGCTCAAACTCTGGTGTTTTTTTCCTGCCTGTCGTATTTAGCAGATTGCTGTGAGAAAATAAAAGATGAAGATAGATACACAGGAACCTGTCAAGCCAGACCCAACCCAGCAAAGTTAAAAACTTCTCCATGCCAGAAAATACCCTGGAGTTCTCTATGGATTAGTGTAGAGATTAAAGAGATTAAACCTTAATTAAAATCAGCACTTGTATACAGTACATGTGGCAGATAACTATTCTTGCTGTAATGGAGAAAAAAATCTCACTGCAGTTACACGAGTCCTATCTTTTATCCTACTCTAGGAGGGGATTTCTGCAGGGGCTGCTGGTGGACACATTGTTTAGGTCAGTATAGAAATGTGGAACTATAGAAGGCTCCCCATAGAATGGTGCTTCTCTGTAATGAGGTGTCTTCCATATCCAGCATTTCTGTCTAAACTGCACATAATGTGCTTACTATCTAGACAAAACATAGGAGATGCATTCCCCTCTTGACTGCATGAAACTGGGGATGACAACCATTTCTGATAACTTTTCATCTCTAAAAGTATTTATCTCACATATAAGGTAATCTCTGACCTCCAAAATACACTACAGGGGCATATTCAAGACTAGAATTTGTGTCCTTTTTAGTTCTGTTTACACAAAGAAGAGTTACATTTCTCATGTTTGAAAAAGAAAAACAAAATCAACTTAATTTGTGCATGTCATTTCAATAGTTGTGTAATCACTTTTGCTTGTCCATGAAGCTTTATTTTGATTATCAGGAATGATTTTGTACTCTATGGACTTGTGATGAACAGGAAGCATGTGATGATTGTACTGTGGTGGTGCTGATCGCCAAAATGCGAGGGATAAAAGCCTGCAATTTTTGCTGTACGTTCTTTCAGAAATCAATGGCCACTTCAATATATCAAAACAGAAATACAGAAAATCAAAACAGAATCATAGAATGGCTCAGGTTGGAAAGATCATCTACTCCAACCCCCCTACCATGGGCAAGAACACCTCTCAGCTACAGCCAGCTGCTCAAGGCTTCATCCAGCCTGGCCGTGAAAACCCCCAGGTAAGAGGCATCCACAGCCATCCTGGGCAACCTATTCCAGAGTCTCACCATCCTCATACTGAACAACTTCTTCCTAAGGTCCAGCCTAAGCCTACGCTCCCTCAGCTTCAAACCCTTCCCGCCTTGTCCTATCACTAGACACTGTTATGAAAAGTCCTTCTCCAGCCTTCCTGTAGGATCCCTTCAGATATTGAAAGGCATCTCTAAGGTCCCCCCAGAGCCTTCTCTAGGCTCAACTACTCCAGGTCCCTCAGCTTATCACCCCATCTCCCTCTAAATGACATGCCAATGCCTTTCTCAGATGCCAGCAGTACTGTTCTTGTCTGGAATTTGTATACTAATCAAGAGGGGCTCTTCTGGAGTGTCACTGTTTGAATGCTTTCAAAACTCATATATGGAATAGAATAGAATTAACCAGGCTGGAAAAGACCTTCGAGATCATCGAGTCGAACCCATCACCCAATACCATCTAATCAACTAAGCCTTGGAACCAAGTGCCTTGTCCAGTCTCTTCTTAAATACTTCCAGTGATGGTGACTCCACCACCTCCCTGGGCAGCCCATGCCAATGGCAAATCACTCTTTCTGTGAAGAACTTCTTCCTAACATCCATCCTAAACCTCCAGCTTGAGACTGTGTTCTCTTGTTCTGTTGGTGGCTGCCTGGGAGAAGAGACCAACTCCCACCTGGCTACAACCTCCCTTCAGGTAGTTGTAGACAGCAATAAGGTCTCCTCTGAGCCTCCTCTTCTCCAGGCTAAACAATCCCAGCTCCCTCAGCCTCTCCTCATAGGTCTTGTAATCCATTGCTCTCCATTTATTGGAGAGATGAAACATGAGTAGGCCATAATTCATCCTTTCAGCAGATCTAGTTCTGTATTTGTGGCTGCATGGAGCTATTTGCTCTCATGCAGAAACCTGAAGGGTGTTTACATTGTCATGGCATTCACCAGTATTCCCTTCTGACCTCATCTGTGTTTTGGTGTAATGTTGTTTTCGGGACACGTTTGATAGTTTAGAAGTAGGCATGTACATTACATCTCCCAAAGCAGCAGGCCTTCTGGTGCTCAGACTGATGGCTTCGTTCGTTTACCTTATTCAGGGATTGCTGCGCATAAAGCATTCCTTCAGATCATTGCCATATTATTTATTTATAGTTTCAGGGCATATTATGTTTAAATTACTTGAAATAGTGTCATAACAAGTATAAACTAATTATTCTGATCAATGTCTAAATACCATGTCATCAAGTGCCAGCTGTCATTTTAGAATGCCTTCCTGTGAAAAGCCTTCTGTGAGCCTAATTGGGCTGGATCCTTCTCTTTCAACTCATGTGTTGGATTCAGCTAACTATCACTCTGAGAAGAGAGAATATCATCTTTGTCTTGGGAAACTTTGTAAGAGGTATTTTGTCCTCATGCTTTTCCTTACTCAGCAAACAAAGAGTTATTATGTATAAAATAAAAACAAAAAATACATTGCATATGTTACGTTATCGAGAAAGCAACTCAGCAAAAGAGGGCTGAGAGAGGAAGAAATAAAACCATGACTTCAGTGGAGAAGAAAAAGCAGAAAGTTTGCAGAAGCAGAGAAAAAATATTATTTCAGAACTCTAATAAGCAATATTAGTGACTTTTGAAATAACAATGTCTGCTGGGGCATGTACAGAGGAGCACTAAGAAAGCTCATCTGTCTGGTGACTGCCAAATTACATTGCTCCAACACAAATAGCTCAGCTACATTTAACTATCCTTACTGGAGGCAATCAATCACATATGGAACAGAGCAGTTATAAATAATGTCGGTCCTTCTTCTACATTTAGTTATTTTTTGCAACTAAGCTATATTTATGTCCAAAAGAAGTATTTTGATAACTGAAGGTCTTTCTCCTACAAGGAAGGGGGGGGGCGAAAGTCAGCATGGGTCAAGAAATAATTGAAATTCAGAATTCAGTGCCAGGATGTGCTTCATCTTCAGAACCAAAGCATTGCCACCCTGTGCAACCTTTCGAAAGTCATTGGTGCCTTAGGCTTAAGTACCTAATGTCACAGTGAATGAAGAGATCCAGACAGCTAACTTACTGCTTATGATGGAAAAACAGCACAGCAAGTAGAAGGAGGAGCAGCACTGTAAGAATATAATAGCTGCAGAAGTAGTTTAAAGAAAACTAATAGAATAGGTATCTTTGGGCAGAAGTTTAGCTCCTTGAAATTCACTGTGCTATGTTTGGGAGTGTGGCAATGGCAAAATGCTTTAAAAACACTGATTTATGGTGTGGGGGTTTTTTGGGGGAGGGGGTTGTTTGTTTGGTTGGTTTTGTTTGGTTTTGCTGTCAATGTCTGCTCCACAAAGAACAGTTTTAGCAATTTCTGCGCACTGTGGGTTGCCAGCTCTCCAGAGCTGTCTCGGAGAGTCTGTCTAAAGTATGCTGAGCTCAGTCGCACAAATGGCATCAGCAAGATATACAAACAGGTTCCCTTGCTGAGCATAGGACATCAAAGCAGGAGCACTGCCAGAGAGCTCAGCAGGGGCAGTGTCATTAACCAGTGTGATAACACATCTACTCATATTTAATAATTCAGAAATAAACAAGGGAAAACCTTATTTTCTTAACAGACTGAATCTAGCCAGATGATCAATGCCAGTACTACTTTTCTCCCACGAAACACAGACATGCAGTGGATCGTGCCATAGTTTGTTGGGGTTTGTTTTCTCCTTTCCCTCTTTTGGGCCACTCTCTCTGCCTTATATTTCAGAACTATTCTGCAGGGCTTGAGAGAAGACAGGTACAGTACTGTGCTTAGATTTGTTCTGCCTCTGATATTTGAGTGTAAATGGAGTTAGCCTTAGAAGTTTTAGCCCCTTTTTCCCTCAAGTTTGGCTTTGATCTTACTGCCAAGGAAATGCATATCAGCCAATAACATTTTAAGGAAAAAAATGCAAACGGAAAAGAAAGTGTGGCAAGTTTTTTTTATAAAATATGCATG